>NC_047037.1:78745911-79058078 GCF_011762595.2 Tursiops truncatus | reverse complement strand
TCCGGAGCCTGTGCTCCACAACGGGAGAGGCCACAACAGTGAGAGGCCCACATACTGCAAAAATAAAAAATAAAAAAAATAAATGTCCATACTTCTGAGAAAGGCTTAGTTTACATAATCAGAAGTCCCTGAGGTGACCACGCAGGAGCTGCTACCTGCTCATGGCTACTCTCTCGAAGGAAACACACAAGAAAACATGACTGATGTTCATGACCAGAACAATGCCCTAGTCAGACGAGAGATCTGGTTAAGACTTGAGACCACAGACCAACGCTTATCTGAAAAATCACACTCATGCAGTAGAAGTTTTATTAGAAATGAGTATCAAATTTAACTATGTAAACTCAATCGTTCACCCCCTATCAAAAGTTCACAACTAAAAATACAGAATTTGTAAACCACTTGCCATAGGCTAACTTGCCATAGATTTGGCTTGTCTGACCTTACTGGGCAACCGTGCCACAAAGAACTATATCTAATAATGGTGGTTTCAATCTGTCAAGAAGTGAAAGCTAAATTTAGGCACTTTTCTTGGTGCTTCTCATGTCTCATTGAATCCTCCCAATTTTGAGGTATATAGAGTATTTTTGTATTGGCAAATAACCATCAGTTGCTCTCACATTCCATTTTTGAGAAGCTATGACCCAGTTTGGGAGACTTAGGTATTACATTAAATCCCTCCCTCATGTCCCCCAGTAAGCAAGCTAGAGTCACTACAAGTCAGAAGATATGATTTTTTTTTAAAAAAAAACAGCTTTATTGAGACATAATCCACCTATCACATAATTCACCCATTTAAAGTACACAACTCAATGGTATTTAGTATAGTCACAGAGTTGTACAACCATTGCCACAATAAATTTTCATCACCCCAAAAGAAAATCCATATTCATTAGCAGTCACTCCCCATTTCCCATCCCCCAACACCTTCCCATCCCTAGGCAACCACTTATCTACTTTCTGTCTCTATGTATTTTCCTACTCTGGACATTTCATATATACGGAACCATATAATCTGTGGTTTTCTGTGACAGTTTTCTTTCACTTAATGTAGTTTTTTTCAAGGTTCATCCATATTGTAATATGTATCAGAACTTTATTCCTTTTATGAAATCATCGTATGGACATACCATATTTTGTTTATCCATTCCTCAATTGATGGGTATGTAAACTATTTCCTCTTCTGACTATTACTAATAATGCTACTATGGCCATTCATGTACAAGTCTTTGTGTGAACATATATTGTCATTTCTTTTTGGTATATACCAAAGTACAGTTTGGTAGTAGAATTGCCAGGTCATATAGAAACTCTGTGTTTAACTTTCTGAGGAACTGCCAGACTGTTTCTAAAGTGGCTATACCATTTTACATTCCCCCAACAGTGTCTCAAGGTTCCAATTTCTCTACATCTTAACCAACATTTATGGTTTTCTCTTTTGAAGTGGTATTTCGTTGTGGCTTTGACGTGCGTTTTCCTGATTCCTGATGATGCTGAGCATCTTTTCATGTGCTTATTGGTTATTTGTATATCTTCTTTGGAGAAATGTTTATTCAAGTCCTTTGCCTACTTTTAAACTGTGCTGTTTGTCTTTTTGAGACTTTTTCTCTTGCTGAGTTGCAGGGGTCCTTTGTATATTCCGGATATTAGACCCTTATCAGATAAATTATTTGCAAATATATTCTCCCATTCTGTGGGTTGTGTTTTCACTCTTTTGATAGTATCCTTCGATGTACAAATATTTTTTGTTTTGATGTAGTCCAGTTTATCTGCTTTTTCTTTTGTTGCCTGTGCTTTTGGAGTCATATCTAAGAAACCATTCCCTAATCCAAGGTTATGAAGATATAGACCTATTTTTCTTTCTGAGAGTTTTATAGTTTTAGCTTTAGGTCTTTGATCCATTTTGAGTTAATTTTTGTAGGGGTTGTAAGGTAAGGGTCCAACTTCATTCTTTGGCACATAAATATCCAGTTGCTCCAGTGTCCCTTATTGAGAAGACTATTCTTTTACCATTGAATGTTCTGGCATCTTTGTCAAAAATAAACTGACCTTATATGTATGGATTTATTTCTGAACTCTCAGTTATATTACACTTAATATATAGGTCTATTTTCACACCAGAACCACACTGTCTTGATTCCTGTAGCTTTGTATTAAGTTTTGAAATCAGGAAGTTTAAGTCTTCCAACTTTATTTTCAAAATCATTCAAGCTATCCTGGGTCTCTGGGATTTCTATGTGAATTTTAGAATCAACTTGACAATTTATGCAAGAAAAGAAAAGAGCTGGAATTTTGATAGGAATTGTGTGAATCTCTAGATCAATTTAAGGATTCCTCCTGTGAGTCCTTGGATTTAACAATTTGCCAATGTACCTTTAAGAGTTAGGCCAAGGGCTTCCCTGGTGGCGCAGTGGTTGAGAGTCCGCCTGCCGATGCAGGGGACACGGGTTCGTGCCCCGGTCCGGGAAGATCCCACATGCTGCGGAGTGGCTGGGCCCCTGAGCCATGGCCGCAGGGCCTGCGCGTCTGGAGCCTGTGCTCCGCAACGGGAGAGGCCACAACAGTGAGAGGCCCACGTACCGCAAAAAATAAATAAATAGGCCAAATTGTAGACCTACTAAGTAACTTGTCAAATTGTACATCTGCCTTCTTGAGTAATTTTTCTTAAGTGGCATTTCTAATTTTACATTTGGCTGTTTAACTATACTTATTCTTGTCCTTAGCTGTAACCCCTAGAAGTTTCCCTTTTTATGATTTTTCTATATGCTTAGTGGTTGAAGCTTTGATTCTTCACACTCTGAGGATTATAGGAGAAATTGCTGCTTTATTCTTAAATACTATGCTTCTGTTAATATATACCAACATCATGTTGGCTTTTAATAATAGCATGATTCTATGGTACCTCTTATCTTGATCCAAAAAAATTATGGACATTTGCAAACCACAGCTTTATACCAATCAGTATGACAGTGTGGAAGAAAGTAAACACTATCCACACAATTTCAGCAGACAGATTTTCTTCTCTTCTTTCTTAATAACAGCGGGAAGTCTTCTCCAGTAACAAATAACACTGAAGAAACAAAGCCCAGAGAGGAGGGGCAGAAGCTGGAGATGGTGTATTTTTAGTCATTTTGATTCAATTATGGAGATGTGAAGTTGATAATTTATTGAAGGGGAACAGGCAAGTCTATGTAAATGTTTGCAGATGAATAATTAATGTGAATTTCCGACATCACTAGGCCTTTAATTAAAGCCACAGTGAAATAAAGCAAGAACCAAAGAGCAGATAATTGTAACTTTCCTATCCTAAGTAACATTTGAGAGTCCATGCTTAATCTGCATCTTTAAAGGAAGATAGACCCTACCTAGGGTGACAGTTGTTTTTAATAGCCCAGTGTAACTACTTTCCTGCAGAGTAAAAATCTATTAATATATTAATGAATTTCCTCCTTCTAAAATTTTACCCAGAAAGTTTTGGGTTTTATTTGTTGGTTTTGCTTTTTTAAATGTTGAATTGGTTTTCATTTTCGGGCAATATATTGGTGCCTCTCAACAACTTAGAAAGTCAAATGAATACCCAGTTTCTTTTCATATTAAGCATTTAATGTGCTGTTCCATCTGCTATTTACAACATCTGGTTGAACATCTGACTGCCATGGGGGGCATTCCTCATCTCTTTTATGTCTTATTCTTTACTACGTCTTTCTTACTCACTTTTCATTCTCATAGTCCCAGTTTTTGGTCTGTTTTCATTTTGCTCATTTTTATTCTCCTTTTTCTGTCTCTTTCACTTCTATTTTTGTCTCTGTCTTTCCCACCTGCCTCTGCTTCTCCTCATAGTCTTTTTCTTTACTCCTTTTCCC
The DNA here is from genome assembly GCF_011762595.2 of Tursiops truncatus. Lineage (NCBI taxonomy): Eukaryota > Metazoa > Chordata > Mammalia > Artiodactyla > Delphinidae > Tursiops > Tursiops truncatus. Next base: position 79,054,215 of record NC_047037.1, on the reverse strand, counting down.
TCTGCTGTTTATTGCTACTTGTTCTCACGTATTCTTTTTCCCAGTCTCTTTCAGGCTCTACTGGATCTCTATTCTCATTTTCATGACCGTAATACCTAGATGAATACTGAATCCACAAGTGCTGGGTGGTTCCCCTCCAGGTCCAAAGGTGACGCTTCTTCAGTAGAGTATTTTTATATGCTAAGTATATATTAAATATATATAAAGCACTATACCATGCCATACGGTTCTTTTAAAAATCTATTTTCTGACACATACACTGGGTTTTGAGTTAGGAATTCCAGTCCTGGTTTTTAACATTTATAAACTGTACACCCGTGGGCAAATCACTTTACATCAGGGAGCCTCAATTTCCTCATTTATAAAAGAAGAGTTGGGACTTCCCTGATGGCTCAGTGGTTAAGAATCGGCCTACCAATGCAGGGGACACGGGTTCGAACACGGGAAGATCCCACATGCCACAGAGCAACTAAGTCCATGGGCCACAACTACTGAGCCTGCGCTCTAAAGCCCTCGAGCCACAACTACGGAGCCTGCATGCCACAACTACTGAAGCCCGCACGCCTAGACCATGCTCCGCAACAAGAGAAGACACCACAATGAGAAGCCCATGCACCGCAACAAAGAGTAGCCCCCACTCGCCACAGCTAGAGAAGGCCCGCACACAGCAACGAAGACCCAACTCAGCCAAATATTAATTAATTAGTTAATTAATTTCAAAAAGAAGAGTTGTTTGGGCTCCCTAAAATTCCTTTCAGTTTCATAACACTGTTACTTACCCACACCTATTTGTGGAAGGAAGTATGAAGATCCAATTCCTAGTCCTTCCATAGGCATTTGCTGTTGTCCAAATAAATCTATGTCCAGTGGAATTTTAGGCAATAAGGAAGATATTTGGAGGCAAGAAATCTCCCCTTGTAATACACTTCTTGTATCTATACTGCTAAGGCAAGCACTGAACATGGAGATGAGGGGGGAAAAAAGGAGAGAGTTTGATGTCACAGTCCTTAGAACACCTGAGATGTGGGACGCTGCAACGAGAGAAATTGTTAAACCTGATTTCCTGTTTCCTCCTACATTATGCTTCCTGAGCTCGTCATATAGAACTCAGAGCAACTTCCTGCTTCATCCAGTTTGCCCATGTTCAGTACCAACCCAGCACAATTGAGTTTGACTATGTAAATACCTATCACCTGTAATTACTTACATGAGCTGCTCACTTTGTTTATTCAAACCTCTTAATTAAAATTTAGAGGCTCATCCAAAAATTAAAACAATGTAATAGGAACTTCCCTGGTGGCACAGTGGTTAAGAATCCGCCTGCCGATGCAGGGGACATGGGTTCGATCCCTGGTCCAGGAAGATCCCACATGCTGCACAGCAACTAAGCCTGTGCACCACAGCTACTGAAACCCGTGTACCTAGAGCCCGTGCTCCACAAGAGAAGCCACCGCTATGAGAAGCCTGCACACTTCAGTGAAGACTAGCCCCCTCTCACCACAACTAAAGAAAGCCCACACAGCAACAAAGATCCAATGCAGCCAAATAAATAAATAAATAAAACAATATAATATGTTATAACAAAAATTAATAGGTAAGAAATAATGGCAGGGGGAGATCAGCTCAGTGCTTTGTGACCACCTGGAGGGGTGGGATAGGGAGGGTGGGAGGGAAGGAGATGCAAGAGGGAAGAGATATGGGAACATATGTATATGTATAACTGATTCACTTTGTTATAAAGCAGAAACTAACACACCATTGTAAGGCAATTATACTCTAATAAAGACGTAAAAAAAAAAAAAAAAGAAAGAATGGCAGGGTGAAAGTAAGATGAAGTGTGAGGTTAGGACAGATAATGTATGCCATAATAGCCCCGAAACTTACTACGGGTCAGCCATAAATTTGACTCTGAGCTTCCTGGCAGGCAGTGCAAAGAGGAACATGATCAGTTATAAGGTACAGTGTCCTTAAAAAGTAAACAAAACAGTAGTTTAGGAGCAGCATAACTATTCCAGGTACCAAGAACAGAGAGAAATTTCTTCCAGGAGTACTAATACAGAAAATAGTGTATAATGTATTAAATCATAACCTCGACATCATCCTGACAGTTAATGCAATAATGTTTTATGGATTATGTCTGTACTGTCCTTAAACAGATAAATACTTTAATGCCAAATTTCAGTGCTTACCATGTGTCCTTAAATTTCATGAAGCACAGTAGTAATCATGCTAATCATTAAATATTTCAGATTAATTGATGTCATTTTAAGTTTCATTGATTACAACATAAAATTCTGTTCATCTATGTTTAGTCTTCAGAGTTTGTATGTTCAAATACTTATAACGATAAAAAACTAATTTTACTGAAATCCTAAGAGAAGGAGCTGGAAGACATGATAAACTTTCTCTGAAAATGTCAACTTAGCATGCTTCTGTGACCAAAACTACAAAGCAAAGCAGGGTTCTCGAAGACAAACAACCAAAACTATCCTTTCTCAAGGGGGTATAAAAAGAATAGTACCAGGTAAGATAATACAGCTTCAATATCAATTGTTAGGATTATGTTTTAAGATAAAACTATAGTTAAGAAGCCTAGGGACTTTCCCTGGTGGTGCAGTGGTTAAGAATCCGCCTGCCAGTGCAGGGGACATGGGTTTAAGCCCTGGTCCGGGAAGATCCCACACGCCGTGGAGCAACTAAGCCCGTGCACCACAACTACTGAAGCCCGTGTGCCTAGAGCTGTGTTCCGCAGCAAGAGAAGCCACTGCAATGAGAAGCCCACGCACTGCAGTGAAGAGTAGCCCCTGCTCGCCGCAACTAGAGAAAGCCCAAGCAAAGCAACGAAGACCCAACGCAGCCAAAAATTATTTATTTATTTATTTATTTTAAACTATTTTAAAAAAAAAGAAGCCTAAATTGACAATTGAAATATAAATGTAGCACTATAAATTGTGGATTCTTTTACCAATTGCCCCCAGTTAGCTTCATGGACTATTTCTCTATCATATATTCCCAGTTCCTCTCCTAGCCTTCCTGGGAATAAGTGATCTAACTGATCTATAGGGCAAGCACCCTTACCACAAAGATTTTATATATATAGTCTTAGTCTGTTTGGGAGGCTGGGTGGATTATACAAACGCCATAGGCTGCGTGGCTTATACACAACAGAAATTTATTTCTCCCAGGTCTGGAGGCTGGGAAGTCTGAGGTCAAAGTGTCAGCAGATTCAGTGTCTGGTGAGAGCTCCCTTCCTCACAGACTGCCATCTCCTCACTGTGTGGCCTCACATGGTAGATGAGGCAAGGGGTCTTTTCTAGGGTCTCTCTTATAAGGGCACTAATCCCATTCACGAGGGCTTCACCTTCATTACCTTACTATCTCCCAAAGGTCACACCTCCTAATACCATCACCTTGGGGGTTAGGGTTTTAACATATGAATTTTGGAGGGACATAAACATTTAATCCATTATATATATATATATATATATATATATATATATATATATATATATATACATATATATATATAATATCACAAAGATATAATAAAATGTAAATAATGAGGGGTGAAAATGCTGGATCATACAATCCACACACTAATTGTCTTAATGTTATGTAGGAAACTGAAGATTGATAAGCTACCTCTGCCTACAAAGCTCATCTATTTCACCTTCAGTCATTAGTACTGCACTTTTTGGAATGCTTCCCAGGGATTCCACGGCATCAGCTCCATGTTAATGGAGTGAGCTCAGACAGACGCAAACACTGTGGATCGCTCCCTGCAGAAACTGTTGGCCATTCATGTATTTAGGCTTCTGCAGCCTTTTCTCACCAGACCGTTAAAAATTACTCTGGTTAACCCTACCTCTTAGGAAAGCTTGGGTCATTAAATGACATTATCCAACTAACAAACACCAGGAATTTTTAATATCAATACTCAGAGTATTGTCCTCCACATCAATTTGAGGTTCAGTAACAGTTTGTTTCCTTCTACCTCCCAGAAATTTTACTAGTTATTTTTATAAGGCTTTAATAGTCAGAGTGTCCAAATTCCTTCTCCACATCAGAGGTGGTTCTTAGGGGTCTGACATCATCTGAGGTAAGGACAGATCCCTAATGCCAGCAAACAAATGTACCTGTGAGCCCCTTAAGTGTAGGGTCTATGGTTTATTCAACTCTGTGTCTCTGGTGCCTAGCTCATAGTGCCTGGTACAAACAATGGGACCAAAATAAGGGTTAACCTGAATTGAATATGTAAATAATTTATCAAGATAATAGAACAACCAAGGGTATTTATTCATCTCAGCTAATCAACAATATTTCTTCCAAGGGAGAAATGAAATTAAGGTCAGAAGATAGACTAGATACAATACGGAAAATGATCCTAAGACATTTTAAAGGGTACCTTCATAAAGCTGAAGTACCCTTGTAAAATGCCTCAGGTATATGCGTCAGGGTCAGCATTTGGCAGGTTTATAGTGGCTCAGCTAATACTATCAATAGTTATACTTGATAATAATTTTAATATGGATCCCAGGAAGAGGGGGCAGTGGCAGCATAATTTTTTCATTTTTTCAAATCCTCACATAAAAACAGGAAGGGCAACTAGATAGCAAAGTCAAAAACCCATGAACAACATTTATTTAAAAGGTGAATGACAAGATATGCTTACAAACCATGAAACACAAATGGGTGTGCAGGGAAACCACTAATAGCCACAAAACTTGTATGGTATTGTTTCGTAGGGAAAACAAAGCAGAAGTTAGGCATCTTCTGATGGATTTGACAACAGAACCCCTTTATCAGTTCAGGTCCCTCAGGAAATAGATGCTGATATAGAGTCAGGAGTGCTAGGAAAGGGCAGAACAATGAGGAGAAACAGATGTGAGTGCAATCAAAATTGAGCAGAATAGGGGAAAAGGAATAAGAATATCTGGATCAAAATAGTATCGGTGAACAAAGCCAGAAAGCCACCATATTTTTAACACCACACAAAAGACAAAGCTCTGTGAAATTAAACAGATGAACAAACAAACAACCTTTCCTGAAACCCACTTCATTCTAAAGGTTCAGGAAATTTTCACATTAAAATAAGCTAAGGAAAAGTATCAAAGTCAAAACCCAAACAAAATTATTATTTAAAAACAACAGTAGGAACTGAATCAATCCCTCTCTCTCTCTCTCTCTCTCTCTCTCTCTGTCTCTCTATCTCTCACCCCCCCCCACACACACACACACACACTCACACACTTCAGATTATGGTTCAAGTCTAGGTTGGAGAATGTGTAATCTTTCTTTTTGTTGAAAGAACAAAGAACCATGAACTATTAAAGATCTATTGCAAAGAGAATATGCACATAATGTTTCCAAGAATAAAACCAATGAACCAAGTAGATCTATGTAGGTCGGAATTAATGAGAGCTAAAGCCTTCAGAGGGCAGCTTTGCCTGACTCAGTGTTATCTGACCTTCTTGTCAGCCTAGAAAATCCATATTCCTTCTTCAAGTCTCAGGTTACTTACCCAAGGCAGAGTACAGTCAGAAATTGTGAAGGACCTACTTATAAGGTAATAAGCTACCTTATTACTGTTTCATGGTGCTGGCAGAAGACATGAGATTCCTAGATCAGAGACAAAGGACTTCATTATGACTAAAGTAGTAGCCAAAGCTTCATGTGTGTGCCAGTTCCTTGGGTCTTCCCAGTCTCACAGGGATGACACAGGTGGGTCTAGATAGTTGTCTACACATGCAGTGGGTTGCATCACAGGAGAGAAACACCACACTTGGAGATTCACCACTTTTACAGCGAGTAATACGCAATTCTTTGTCCCGGGGAGACATCACCTTACCCTCAAGATTGCTTGCTGCTGCCCAGCTCTGAGGAGTGGTCCAGGTAAAGGGAGCTCAGGCCTGGCATTCTCGTAATTTCCAGCACACACAGGGGTGCTCAGGGCCCATGGAAGATTGCCTCATAAACATCTTCATTCTTTACTCATGTTGTGTTCTAACTACTCATTTACATGTCTTTTTTCCAAGTACACTTTGAGCTCCTTTAGGACAGGGACTATCTGTTTATATTTTTTATCTCTAGCAACTACCTTGTGCAATGTTTAGCACTTTATAGGGGGTCACCAAATAAGTAAGGGATGTACTGAATAAAATCTACCATGGTTATAGTGACATCTCCTAAGCACTCTTCTTGGTGGGAAAGCACCTCTTAGTGGGCATGCTTGTCCCCAACGCTTTCTTAACTGGCTACTCCTCACAGCCTAGACTCTTGGGCATACATGTGGAAGTAGGACAAATGGACATAGAGATGGCTTTCATTTTCTAAAAGGAAATGCAATCTTTATTGATTATAATAAAGTCCAGACACTCCAAGGACTCTTCAAATGGCGAAAGCAACTAGATTACAGTTCCTGACCCTGTATGAAATTCTTCCTTCCCCTTGTCTCCTTGCAGATGACTAATGCCATAATCATTTTTGCCTCTAGGCTGGAAAGTTGCACTACTTTCCATTTAACTGTCTACCCCAAGCTGCGCAAATGTGTCTTTTCTTTATGTTGAGCAGCATAGATGGGAAAGACTAGACATTCATGCCTTTATTAAATGCTAAGGCATATCATAAGGGAAACAGAGAGAGTAACATCGACCTTGATTGGCTATAACTTTGTGTCATACAGGCCCCATTTCATCTCCTGGGGCCTTAGGTAGGCAGCCAGCCGTGGAGTTCCTGCTTTTAAATTCACTGAGCTTTACTCCTTCTGATCCATACTATACCCTCTTCGGGACCAGAAGTCCAACATTTATCAAATACTATTTTGTCACAAGGTCTGTTTTCTCACAATTTCGGGGCCTAGTCTTTATCACATTGCCATCTGTGTGACTCTTCCACCTTTAAGGGTGATTGTACCCACCTTGTGTTAGTCAGCTTGGGTTGCTATAACAAAATACCACAGGGAATTCCCTGGCGGTCCAGTGGTTAGTACTCTGTACTTCCACTTCAGAGAGCATGAACACACAGTTCAATCCCTGATTGGGAAACTAAGATCCTGCAAGCTGCGGAGCACGGCCTGTGTGTGTGTGTGTGTGTGTGTGTATCCCCCACAGACTGTGTGACTCAAACAAAAGAAATTTATTTGCTCCCAGTTCTGGAGGCTGGAAGCCTAAAATCAGGTGCCTCGGGTGAGTGCCTGTGAGACTCTCTTCCTGGCTTACAGATGGCTGCCTTCGTTACGCTTTATGCTCACAGGGCCTTTCTTCCATGGGTGCTCATAGAGAGAGAGAGAGATTCCTCTTCTTCTAAGGGCATTAATCCCATCACGAGAGCCTCACTTTCATGGCCTAATCCAAAACCAATTACCTCCTAAAGGCCCCACTTCCAAATACCATCACGTTAGTGGTTAAAGCTTCAACATAGGAATTGTGGAGGAACATATTTAGTCTATTCCACACCTGGTTAATCCAGGATAATCTCTCATAGCAAACTTAAATCCATCTGCATCTTTATTCCCCTTTGACATGTCACCTAACATTCACAGGTTCGGGGATTGGGATGTAGACATGTTTGGGGGACCATTATTCTGTCTACCCCAACGGCTTTCTCAAAAATAGTAACTAGGGGGCTTCCCTGGTGGCGCAGTGGTTGGGAGTCTGTCTGCCGATGCGGGGGGCGTGGGTTCATGCCCCGGTCTGGGAGGATTCTGCATCCCGCATGCCGCGGGGCGGCTGGGCCCATGGGCCATGGCCGCTGGGTCTGCGCGTCCGGAGCCTGTGCTTTGCGGCGGGAGAGGCTGCAGCAGTGAGAGGCCCGCATACCGCAAAAAACAAAACAAAACAAAACAAAACAAATAGTAACTAGGAAGTAGCTGACAAGAGCTAGACAATGACAGGGAGGTATGCATCACCACTACTTCTGGTATTTACTTCCCAGAGAAACTCACTCACTGTAATTACTGGCTTCTCTCTGCTCCAAAAAGATGGAGAGATTTATCTGATAGGTAATTTGGGAAGAATAAATTAGGCATGCTTGGCTCAGAGCCTGCCTTCTTTTGGGGGGTATGAGGTATTTATAGGGAGCACTCATTTCACTGCTCATCCAGGGACTCTGCCCCTGCTGGGAGTAAAAGGCTTACCTGAGCCTGGCTTCCCTTCATGAAGGGTGAAGGAGAAACCTGCTAATTCTGCAGCTCAGTATCAGCAAGCCCATTTGCATAAGAGATCTAAAGCCAAATCCTCCAATTTGGCTTTTATCTGTAATAAAGGTGATATTTTGGCCCCATCTCCCAACTCTTTTTCTTATTCCTTAAACTGTTCAGAATCCAGGTGAGAAAGAGGAGTACATTTACTGACCGTCTATCATAGACCTCAAGAGGAAGCACTTAATTCATATGATGCTGTTTATTTCCCCAGGATGTCTCATTTCCGCATCAGTGATCATTTTCTGAGAACAGAGCTTATTGCGGGAAACACGATAGTAGCACAATGATAAAGAGTCCAGGTGTCATATTAATACTGCCTAAGTTCAAATGCTGTCTCCACCATTTAAATAGTCTGTGATACTTACCAAGGTGCTTAACCTCTTTGTGCCTCCATTTACACCTGTACAACAGGAATACTAATGCCTAATACTTCTTAGAGTTGTGAGCAGTGACATAATAGAAGTAAAGCACATAGAAACGTGCCTCGCCCATTGTAAACATTCAATGCACCCTCTATATTATTATGTCGTACACATATTTGTATCCCCTATTGTATTTAGTATAGGACTACTAAAACAATTTTTAATAAAACAAGGTTCTCTGAAGCTAGGATATGTCTTATGCAACTTTATATTCCCAGGAAAAGCACAGTGCCTGCCACAGAACAGAGCTTAATACATGAATATGTGAAATGAGAAATGAAATTGAAAACTAAGGTGAGAAAATTGGTCTAACACAAAACGCAATTTGTCTACTAAACTTAACAGCTAATACTAGGGCTTAATTTCCACCTAGACAGAAAGTCAATTATGTTTTTTAAGTTAATGGCAAATGCATTTTGTCCAGTTTTGCATTGGAAACTATAATCCAAGGATAATCCCAAAGCATTTTACTACTACCTGGTGCAATCATGAGTCACTGCTACCCTCTAGTGGAAGACACAGTGTAGTGCACATAAAGGTCATCCTTATCAGCTAAGCAACTCATCTTCTGAAGAAATAAAACAATTTTTCTACTCAAATATTTTTCCAAATACTCATATACATTTTTGAATGCTTACAATTTTGTATTAGTATCTCCAGTAACAAATTTATTTGTATTCATAATTTATTCCCTTTGGGAAGTCAGTCATATTAAGTGCAATGTTTCACTTTTTAAAAATTTGCACCAATTGTAATAAATTGCAAAATAAATAGACATGCAAAAATTGCAACAAAAAAGTCACAAGTGAAGAATGCCATTTAGAAATATAACAAGTCACTCGAGAGTACTTCTATTCTGTTATTACTTAAATATTCATGACTGATCCCTCCATTTTCTAACCTCAGTTTTCAAACCAGGTCCAGATCACTGAAGTTCTGCAGAGGAGACACAAAGAGCCCTCAATTCAATCCCAACTTTTTTTTCTGAGCATCTAGAATGTGCAAAATTTGGGAAAGAGAAAAGGTTGATGGAGTATACCGAAATGAAAAAGATACAGTCTCTGCATGAAAAGAGAAAAGTACATGGACACATATACCACTAAAATGGAAAGTAAACTGTCAGAATACTATTCTATTAGTGGTACAAAGCCAAAGACATGCAAGTAAGGTAAATGTTTGCCCTAGGAAATCTTCCTAAAGTAGGTAGTAAATTAACAGGCTCTTGAAGGATGGATAAATTTTCAACAAAAATAAACAAGGGAAAAGTTACCTCAGGTGAAAGAAAAAAGCGAACTAATAACGTTAGTGGAAAGATACAGACTGAATTTTGGAAAAGATGACTAGTCAAGTATCGCTGCAATGGCAGGTATATTCAGAAATGAAATCAGAAATAAGAGTTAGCTACAAATCATGGAAACCGTGAATGCCCTCCAAGAAATTTGTACTTTTATTTATCTGCCAAGAACAGTTAGTGAAAAGAGGTCACAATAAGACCCACATTTTTAGAAAGAAACATTTTACAGTAATTCAGAAGATAAATTTAAAAAGAGAAAGCCTAACACTAAGGAGATCAGTTTAAAGGCCACTGCTATAGTCCAGGCAAAAGAATCTGAACTCCAGCTGGAATAATGGCAATAGAGACACTGACATAAGATGCTTCAGGAAAGAAGAGATCAAGATGGCAAGTACAAGGACATGGAGCTCACCTTCCCCAATGAACACATCAAAACTACATCTACATGTGGAACAATTCTCACTACAAACTAACTGGAAACTGTCAGAAGAACTCCTATACAACCAAGGCTGTAAGAAAGATACACATGTAATTGGGTCGGACAGGAATTAAAGCGATTGGGTCAGGACCTGTGCCCCTAGGAGGGGTCTCAGAGGAAAAGGGAGATTGGATGGGCAGACACTCACCCCGGGGAGTGAGTGGGTCAAGCCACAGATTGGGCATCCCAAGCCAGGGGTCCTATGTGAAGGAGACAAGCCCCCTTGGCTGGCCAGAGAACCACTGGGACAGAGAGAAAGGCTGGAGGAGCATAGACTCTATTTACGAGTGTGCACAGGCTGGCTTGGTGAGAAAGGTCTAGCAGTTGGTGGGTGTCCCACCTCCGTCTCAAGCCCCAGCCTGAGCCGAGTGAACGTTCCTGCCCTGCTCACTTCACATCACAGTGCAGCCCTGGATCTGAGGCAACAAGGACCAGGGAGAAAACTCAATCTTGGGACTCAGAGGCAACTCAGTTCTGGGGCGGACCCTGAGTGGGGCAGCAGTGGCCCCTGTTGGTGCTTACTCAAGCAGTGCCCCAGAAGCAGCCCAGACTTCTGACAGCAGCTGCTCTGCCACAGCTCACCCCCTAATACATGCAAAGAAACCACACAGACCTCGCCTGCCCTGTAGAGCAGTTCCATGACAGGTCAGGAATGGCAGAGGCTGGGAACAATGATCAGCTGTGAGACACAGAGGGGTCTTGCCCCCAGGCAGGGCAGAGAGAGACCTGCCCTGTGGCTGCTGAATTTCCTGCCCCAGCCCAAGCCCAGTGAACATTCCAGCCCTACGGCACTGGATCTGGGGCAGCCAGGACTGGGAAAGAGACTCCAAATAAGCTGTGTCTAAGTGGAACCCCAGGCAGTGCCATGGACCCCTGTATGCCCACAAGCCCCATTTGCTTTAGCACTCCCCTCCCTCCTCTGGGGCAAAGCCCCAGTGCAGGGAGAGGGAAAAATACACACTTAAAGGGAATAGAGCTAGCTCAAGCCTGACCCTAAGGGCTTCTGCTCCAGGAAATTGAGATCAGACCCTGTCCCTGACAGGGTGGTGGCAGCCACTGTGAAGAGAGGAAGTCCCGCCTCACATCCAGTGCCAGTTCTAGCCTCTCCATCTCCAACCCCACTTCCTACCAAGGTGATAGCTGCCAGCACACACTGAGGAAAGACATGGCTGATGTCCACATCAAATCCAGCCCTCCCACTGAAGACACTGGGCACACAGTCTGTATAGCGCCACTCCCATATAAGAACACCTCTTTAAGACCACAATAGCTAACAGTTTCACCTATATTCATAGAAGCAGAGAAAGCTAAGTAAAATGAAAAGGCAGAGGAACTACTCTCAATTGAAAGAGCAAAATAAAATCCCTGAAAAGATAGATAATGAAACAGAAATAAACAATTCGCCAGATAAAGAATTCAAAACATTGGTAATAAAAATGTTAACTGATACAGGGAAAAGAATTGATCTAAACACTGATCATTTGAACAAGGATCTAGAAAATATAAAAATGACCCAATCAAAAATAAATGATTCAACATCAGAAATTTAAAAAAACACACTAGTAAGAATGAATAGCAGACTAAATAATACAGAAGAATGCATAAGTGATCTGGAAGACAGAATAATGGAAATCACCCAAACAGAAGAGCAAAAAAGAAAAACTAATTAAGAAAAATGAAAGCAATTTAAAAGATCTCTAGGATAACATCAAGTGTTCCAACATTCACTTTATAGGGGTTCCAGAAAGAGAAAACAGAGAAAAGGGAATTGAAAATTTGAAGAAATTATGGCCCAAAGCATCCCAAACCTGAAGAAAGAAACAGATATCCAGATACAGGAAGCACAGAGGATCCCAAGAAAGATGAACCCAAATAGACCCACATCAAGACATATAATTAAAATGGCAAAGTTAAAGAGAGAATTCTAAAGGCAGCAAGAGAAAAACAAAAAGTCATATACAAGGGAACCCCCATAAGGCTATCAGCTCATTTCTCTGCAGAAAACCTGCAGGCCAGAAGGGAGTAGCGTGATATATTCAAAGAGCTAAAAGGGAAAACCCTGCAACCTAGGATATTCTATCCAGCAAGATTATCATTTAGAATTGAAGGAGAGAGAAAGAACTTCTCAGGCAAGCAAAAACTAAAAGAGTTCATCAATATCAAACTGACTCTGAAAACTATAAGACATTGAGGAAAGAACTTGAAGACAACAGAAATGAATGGGAAGATATACAATGCTCATGGATTGGAAACATTAATATTGCTAAAATGTCCATACTACCTAAAGTAATCTACAGATTAAGTGCAAACGCTATCAGAAACCATTTTTCCACAGAACTGGAACAAATAATTCTAAAATTTGTATGGAAACACAGACCCCAAATTGCCAAAGCAATCTTAAGAAAGAAGAAAGTTGAAGGTATCATGCTTCCTGATTTCAAACTATACTACAAAGCCATAGGAGTCAAAATTGTACAGTACTGGCACAAAAACAGACACATAGATCAATGGAACTATGATGGAAAAAGAGAGTCAAGAAATAAACCCACACTTATATGGGAAATTAGTTTACAACAAAGGAGCCAAAAATAAACAGTGAGGAAAACATAGTCTCTTCAATAAACTGAGTTGGGAAAACTACATCCAAAAGAATGAAACTGGGCCACTTTCTTACACTATATACAAAAATAGACTCAAAATGGATTAAAGACTTAAATGTAAGACCTGAAACCATAAAACTCCTAGAAGAAAACACACAGTATGCTCTTTAACATCAGTCTTAGCAATGGATCTGTCCATTGGATCTGTCTCTTCAGGCAAGGGAAACAAAGCAAAAATAAGCAAACTGGACTATATCAAACTAAAAAGCTTTTGCACAGCAAAGAAACCCATTAACAATTAACATATACACGCTATTATATATAAAATAGATAACCAACAAGGATCTACTGTATAGCACAGGGAACTATACTCTATATTTTGTAATAAGCTATAAGGGAAAAGAATCTGAAAAAGAATATATATATTTAAAATATATATATTATATATATTATATATATATATATATGAACCACTGAATCACTGAATTACTGCACTGTACATCTGAAACTAACACAACATTGTAAGTCAACTATACTTCAATTAAATAAATAAATATATATATATATATATGGGGTGTGGGGGCCACAAAAAAGAAAAAGAAAACCATCAACAAAACAAAAAACAAATTAATAAGAGAAGATATTTTCAAATGGTGTATCCAATAAGGAGTTAATAGCCAAAATATAAAAAGAATTCACACAACTCAACATCAAAAAACCAAACAGTCCAATTAAAAATTAGGCAGAGGACCTGAACAGGCATTTTTCCAGAGAAGACATACATATAGCTAGCAGACACATGAAAAGATACTCAGCATCACTAATTATCAGGGAAATGCAAATCAAAACCACACTGAGGTATCGCCTCACACTTGTCAGAATGACTATTATCAAAAAGACAACAAAAAACAAGTGTTGGTTAGGATGTGAAGAAAAGGGAACCCTTGTACACTGTTAGTGGGAATGTAAATTGGTGTAGCCACTATGGAAAGCAGTATGGAGGTTCCTCATAAAACTAAAAAATAGAACTACCATACAATCCAGCAATTCTACTTCTGGGTATTTATACAAAGAAAATGAAAATGCTAATTGGAAAAGACACATACACCCCAATGTTCATAGCAGTATTATTTACAATGGCCAAGATATGGAAGCAACCTAAATGTTCATTAATAAATGAATGGATAAAGAAGATGTGGTACATACACAATGGAATATAACCATTAAAAAAAGGATGAAATCTTGCCATTTGTGACATGGATGGACATAGAAGGTATTACTCTAAGAAAAATATGTTTGAGGAAGACAAATACTGTATGATTTCACTTATATATGGGATCTAAAAACCAAACCAAAACAAACAGATTCATAGAGAACAAACTTGTGGTTGCCAGAGGGGAAGGGGGTGAGGGGTTCGGCAAAATAGGTGATAGAGATTAAGAGGTACAAACTTGCAATTATAAAATAAGTAAGTCACAGGGATATAATGTACAGCATAGGGAATACAGTCAATAATAATGCAATATATTTGTATGGTGACAGGTAGTTATAGACTTACGGTGATCAAATTGTATAAAAATGTTGACTCACTATGTTGTACACCTGCACTAATATAATATTGTACGTCAACTGTACTACAGTAAAATAAAAAAAGAAAGATACAGGAAGAGAAGAGAGATCAAAAATATGTAAATTCATGCTCCAACTTATATAGATTTTTAACAAAAATCTAAGTCACATATTGCCTCTGTGCCTTAGGGTTTTCATTAGTAAAACAAAATGATAAGACCATGATAAATTTCAAAGGTCCATTTTAGATCTAAATTTTATGATTCTTTAGTACAAAAATTAGTTAAGGGTATGTATTTGAATTAATGTCTAGTTGGCGCCTGAAGATCCAGGTAAGGTAGAGTTTGTAAAAGATATAAAAGAGAGGTGTTTCACAGAGGTGAAAACTGAAGTGGTGGAAAGGTAGGAAGGTGTGAAATAACAGAATTCTACAGATAAAGGATGAAGCCTGTGCACAGATCTTTAGGGAATCTGAGTATCTCATCTTGTGGAATGACACACCTATCCAGTTACCCAAGCTAGTAGAAACCTAGGTGCCATCTTTGACCCCTTCTTCCTCCCTACCCATCATTCTAACTGATAATACCTCCAATCCATCTACTTCTCTCCATCCCCACTGCCACTTCACTACCGTCCTCTCTTACATACGTGACTTAAATACCCTCTATTTAAGAAAAATAAGTTATTTTTAAAGTAATGTTACAAAATTCAAAAATTTCCAAAAGGTATACAATAAACATTTCCCTCCCACCCCAGGCCCCCAGGGACACAATTCCCTTAATAAGAGGAAACCAAGCTAACCAAAGTTTTGTGTTCCTTTCAGAGATATTTTATACATACACAAGCATGTATGTATATATGTTGGTTTTCGTTCCTGATTCTGTTCACTCTGTTCTGCATCTTGTCTTCCCCCTTAATAATACATCTTGGAGATCATTGCGTGTAAGTATACATAGAGCTCATTCTTTACAATAGCTGTACTCTACAGATATACGTTACATTTATACTATTCCCAATCGTTTGCTTTTTACAAATGATGTTGCAATGAATATCTCTTCACAAACTGTATTTTTCACATTCACAAGTATATCTGTGGGATAACTATAAACTTATATTAATCATCTATTTTATTGGACAGTATCTATTACTCCATAATAAGAGCAACATTAAAATTATATATTTCTATTTCCTTTTTACTTTGCTCTTCACTCCAATAATGGCACATTCCCATTATCCCGAATAAGGAAATGTAGGGGGGGGTTTCCCCTTAGGGTAGAGTGTCTTTTCTGGAAGACTTTTCTCTGCCAATTTTGCCTGAAATATGTAGATGCAACATCCTTCTGTATCTATTCATATTCTTATTTAACCACAGCTGCTCTCAGTAGCTTTTCCTCATATATTATTGTTCAGGGCTATAGATTTCATCTAATTTTTTTTTCAAAGATTGCATTTCTGTCTTTTGTTCTTCTTACCTTGCACTGATTTCTGAGAGAAGAGTTTAGTGCCATCTTTACATGGCCATTTAAAAAACAGAAGCCTCTGTAACAGAATTTTATTAGTCTCCCCACCTCCAATCTTATCCTTCAATCCATTTTTTTCAGTTACAACAAGAATGACCTAAAATGCAAATCTGATCATGTCAGTACCCTGCAAGTAACCCTTTCATGACTCTGTACGCTCTTGAGATAAAGTCCAAACATCTCTGTCATCTGGCCCCTGCCCACCTCTCCTGCCTCATCTATTTTTCTGCAACCCCCTCATACACAGTACTGGAGCCTAATGAATTTCTTTATTCAAACTCTCCGTGATCCATTCTTCTTCCAGGCATGCCATGTGCTCTTCTCTGTGCCTGCAATATTCTTCTCCTGACACCAACCACTCAGTTACTTCTTAACTCCTGATAACCCTTCAGCTCTCAGAATAATAATGAGTTACCATTTTTTTATTGTTTACCTAAGTACTGTGCTAAGCAATTTATATGTATTGACTGATTTATTTTCATAGAAAACCAATGAGATGACTACTGTTATTATCCCCATTTCAAGTATGAAGAAACTGGAGGGGGTAAAGATTAAGAAATGTGTCCAAGGTGATAAGCTAGTAGATGTTGGAGCTGCAGCTACACTGCAGCTCTGCAAAGGTCCTACAACAACCAACTGGCTAGACATTATGCCACTCTTACGTCACTGCTCCTCGCCCCTCAGCTTTGGGTTAATTGCCTCATCTCGATGCACCAACAGCTGCTTGTACTTCTCCCTTCATAGCTCTTAGCACAGTATTACAATTTGTTGTTTTCTTACCAGAGATGCCTTCTAGAATATGAGATTCTTGAGGTTAAAAACTGTATCTGTCTTGTTTCCTATTGTATCCACCTTCCCTGACACACAGCAAGTGCTCAATACATTTTTTTTGAAATGAAAATTTTTTCCCAGGATTGAAAAATGGGAGACTCTTTTTTAATATGTAGGAGAATGTGACAAGAGGTCAGAATCATAAAAAGCCCTTCCCTCAGCTAGGTCATCAGAGATAATAACTGCTAAGACTATTAAAACCTTATCAATGCCAAGTCACTCACCAGTACTAGAAAAGTAGTCCCACCAGAGCAAAAGTCCCACCAGGGACATGTCCTCTTCTTACCTGAGAGAGGTGAGGAAAAGGAGAAAGGAAGATTAGAGTAAATAAATCTCATATCTTAAAATTTAAAAAGTAGTTACTTTTAGAAAGTCCTCTTTGGATACATGATTCCAGTACAAATATTAGGATGGGACCCATTCTATTAGACCACCCAAACGTTTAAAAAAGAATGGATTACTTAAAGCTAACTCAATTTAGATTTGTATGGGATCATCTGTAGTTGTCCCAACATAAATCAGGGTAGTAGGATGGATGCTACTTCTCTGTCAAAGCTGCCACCATCCAGGAGCTCTGACCTTCCTCTGTCCTGTATCCTTGTAGTAAGTCATCTACTTACTACAGTAAGTAGTAAGTAGTAAGTCATCTTTGTAGTAAGTCATCTACATGAATTTCTTGTAGTAAGTAGTCATCTACATGAATTTCAACAAGCTATCATCAGAACAGTAATATACTCATCCAATCTTCCTTAGTAAATTCTGGCTCCTCTGCATAATCAGAAAAGAGTTAAAGGTTACAAGTACTTTACAAGCATATTAGGCAATCACAGGTACATTTAGTCTCTTCACTTGGAAGACAGCATTTACTGCTTTTCTTCAACAGGTCTAAATCTTTGTGATCTCGGATTAGATAGTGGTTTCTTAAATGTGACACCAAAAGCACAGGCTGCAAAAGAAAAAATACATTGGACTTCATTAAAATTTAAAACTTTTGTATTTCTTTTTTTTTTTTTTTTCGGGCTGCATTGAGTCTTCGTTGCTGCGCACGGGCTTTCTCTGGTTGCAGCGAGCAGGGGCTACTCTTCATTGCAGTGCGTGGGCTTCTCATTGCAGTGGCTTCTCTTGTTGTGGAGCACAGGCTCTAGGCACGTGGGCTTCAGGAGTTGTAGCACGTGGGCTCAGTAGTCGTGGCTCGTGGGCTCTAGAGTGCAGGCTCAGTAGTTGTGGCGCACAGGCTTAGTTGCTCCGTGGCATGTGAGATCTTCCCAGACCAGGGCTCAAACCTGTGTCCCCTGCATCGGCAGGCGGATTCTTAACCACTGCACTGCGAGGGAAGTCCAAAACTTTTGTATTTCAAAGGATACCATCAAGAAAGTGAAAAGGCAACACACAGCATGGGAGAAAATATTTGCAAATCATATATTTTATAAGGGATTTATATCTAGAATATATAAAGAATTCTTACAACTCAATAGTAAATGCAAGTAATTTTTAATTCTTTATTAAATTAAAAATGGGTAAAGTCTCTGAATAGACATTTCTCCAAAGAAGATATACAAATGGCCAATAAGCGCATAAAAAGATGCTCAACATCATCAGCCATCAGGAAAATGCAAATCAAAACCACAAAGATATACCACTTCACAGCTATTAATATGGCTAAAATAATAAAGACATAATAACAAGAGCTGACAAGGATGTGGATCAATTGGAACCCACATACACTACTAGTAGGAATGTGCAGCCATTTTGGAAAACAGTCTGGTGGTTCCTCAAAATATTACAGAGAGGGCTTCCCTGGTGGCGCAGTGGTTGAGAGTCCGCCTGCCGATGCAGGGGACACGGGTTCGTGCCCCGGTCCGGGAGGATCCCACATGCCGCGGAGCGGCTGGGCCCGTGGGCCACGGCTGCTGGGCCTGCGCATCCGGAGCCTGTGCTCCGCAGTGGGAGAGGCCGCAGCAGTGAGAGGCCTGCATACCACAAAAAAAAAAAAAAATTACAGAGAAAGTTATCATATGATCCAGCAATTCCACTCCTAGGTATATACCAAAGAGAAGTTAAAATATATATCCACACAAAAACTTATACACAGATGTTCATAATAGCATTATTCATAATAGCCAAAAAGTAGAAATAACTTAAATTCCATCAACTGACAAATGGATTAACAAAATGTGTTATATCCAAATAATGGAAATTATTTGGCACTAAAAAGAAAATGACGTATTGATATAGGCTACATTGTTGCTAAACCTTGAAAACATTATGCTAAGTGAAAGAATCCAGATATAGATCATATGATTCCACTCCTGTGAAATGTCCAGATATAGGCAAATCCATAGACCCAGAAAATAGATTAGTGGTTGCCTGGGGTTGGGATGAAGTGAGGGAGGAGCAGGGTAAGGAATGAGGAATGACTACTAATGTGTATGGAATTTCTTTTTAGGGTGTTAAAGATATTCTAAAATTAGATTGTGGTGACAGTTGCAAAACTCTGTGAATATATAAAAAGCACTGAATTCCACACATTAAATGAGTGAATTTTATGGCATGTGAAATATATATTAATAAAACTATTTTTAGAAATGCATAATTATGTTAAAAACTCAGCCTCATGCTTAAAGAACAATAACTTCCCAGACACCAACCAAAAAGGACAAAACAAGCAAAACCAAGAGAAAACTGTCTTCCCTAGTCCAAACCACAGATTCTTAACTGGTTTTAGGGATAGGCAAGAATGACAGCTTGAACTAGGTTTAGAGTTGCTTTCACTTTCGTTTTCTCACAAAGTAATACATAAACAGGGTAAAGAATATAAATGAGAAAGGATGCAAGAGGGTCGACTTGGCTCCCTACTGACCCCTTTGTATGTCATGGAGGCACACCCAAAATTTAGTGGCCTTGGCAGTCCACACAGAGTTAGATATTACAAGTCAGAGGAGCACAAAACTGTACACTGTTTATTTTTTTACAGCCTTACCACCCCGAAACAACTCACAATAGAATAAACAAAAGAGGTGTTTCTCTTAAAAGGCTGTTTAAAGAAATATTGAAAAAAAATATTAGAGTATAACTGAGTAACCAAGAAAGAAAGAGAACTCAGTATTGGAAATTAAAAAGGAAATATAAGTGTATATAGAGAAGATTGAAATAATATTGTAAGAAAATACTTTATGCTCAATAAATCTTAAATTTGAGAGGAAATGAAATATTTTTCAAGTAAAGTCGAATTGTCAAAATTTTTTCAAGTAGAGGGAGAAAATCTAAGTAGACCAATAACCATAGAAAAAATTGGAAACTCTATAAAAGATGTCTACACACCACAACCATAACCCCTGCACCCTACAAGGACCAGACCATGAGATTTTATAGGTGAGTTTTAACAAAGCTTAAAGAACAGATAGTTCATATAAAAACTATTACAATGTACAGAAAAAGACAGTAAGTTTCTTAAATTATTTTATAAAGCTAGCCTAATCCTGACACCAAAACTTAACAAATATAAAACAAGAAAAGGTAACAATAGACCAATCTTACTGATTAATAAAGTACAAACACCTTAAATAAAATATTAGCAACTTACTCCAGAAGCACATTTTAAAGGAAAATATAGGATGACCAAGTAAGGTTTATTCCAGGAATGGATAACCGATTTAACATTTAAAAATCTCTTGATATAAACACATGAATAAATTAATGGAGAAAATCATATGATTATTTCAACAGATGCTACAAATTATTTGATAAACTTCAAAAGCCAATTAAAATCTCTTGTAAAACAGAAATAGAAAGAAATATATATATATATATGTATATATATATATATTCTTATAACTATCAGAAACCAAAATTAAGCTTTGCATTTCATGGGACATTCTCATTATATTCAGGAATAAAATGAAGACATCTATAATCTTCATAATTATTAAACATTGTTTGACAGTCTTATTCAATATTAGAAAAGAAACAAATGAGGTAAAAATATTATCAAGGAAGAGGAAAAGTTATCATTACCACTGTCTATTATGAAAAATCAAACTAATCTGAAAATCTGTTCAATCTAATAAGAAAATAAAAAAGATGACAGTATAAAAGAAACAAATTACCTTTCCTACATATTAGCCATTTGGAAAATATATTAGAAAAAAATCCAATTCACAGCAATAATAAAACTCATAAACTACATAAGAATAACTTTTTAAACAAATACAGTCAACATATAAGAAAAATAAAGTCCAAACATTACCAAAGAACATAAAAGATGGCCTTAAGAAATTTACATTAAAACACATAAATACTATTATTTACTTGCTGAATGTTAGGCACTGGCCTAAATTCTTTATCAATATTATGTCATTTACTCATCTCAACAATCCCATTGAGTAGTTGTGTTTATTTTCATTTTACAAGTGAAGATGCCACAGATCACAGAGGGCACACCACCTACCTAAGGACACACAGTATTTAAATGGTGAAGACAACATTCAAATCCAGTTTTGTCTGGCTCAAGGCCTGAGCTCTTAGTCACTATGTAATACTACAGAGATTGAAAATTAAAATGGATGGAGGAACAAATCAGGTAACTTAAATGATTAAGGGGCAGAACGGAAAGTGTGGGACAACTGAAGAATGTAGGTCCTCCCTGAACTGGTAAACTACTACTCACTAGGCAATTGTTGATATGTGGAACTGTGAGCCCAGTATTGGCAGATTTTCCCATTCTTAAAAAGAAACTGGAAATCTGATGTGAATATACAATGTTCCATTTTCAAACCTTTAAGCTGGGAGGGGTGGGGAGTGATGAAAATGGCAGAGTAGGTAGCTCTGGGGGCCTGTCCTTCCACTGAAACAATGAAAAAATAAGCAGAAACTGTCAGTCAACTTTGTCAGGACCCTAGAAAGGTTTTCAGCAACCTAATGAATGCTGGGTCAAGAAAGAGGCACTTAACAAAGAGTAGGAAAGTACTGCAGCATTTTTACTTGTCCTTGCTCCCAGCTTCTCAACTCAGCAACAGTTTTGAAGATAGCAGCCCATGTTCACAGTGTGGGACCATAGCCGCTGGTTCCAGAGGGAGCAAACACACCTTGCTCTCAAAGAATTATGTTTGTCTTTTTTTTACTTGTCTGAGGGCTTTTACCTGAAGGACTGACACAAGATGCCTAATGGATAGAATATCAAGACAAAAGATCAGTATGAAAATACAGGACTTGAACAACACTATAAACCAACTAGACCTAACAGATATATAAAGAACATTCCTCCCAAAAGAGCAGATACACATTCTTCTCATGGAACATTCTCCAAGACAGACCCTATGTTAGGCCACAGGTCTTAATAAATTTAAAAGATTGAAATCCCAAAAAGTATTTTCTTTGATACACCCCATGGAATGAAGCTAGATATCAGAAGGAAGACTGGAAAATTCACAAATATTTGGAAATTAAACCACAGTTTTAAATAACCAATGGATGAAAAAAAGTATTACAAGGGAAATGTATACCTTGAGATTGATGAAAATACCTTGAAATGGATGGAAATAAAAGCACAACATACCAAAACTTATGGGATACAGGGAACGCAAAGCTCCAGAGGACATTTATAGCTGTAAATGCCTACCTTAAAAAAGGGGCTTCCCTGGTGGTGCAGTGGTTGAGAGTCCACCTGCCGATGCAGGGGACACAGGGGTTCGTGCCCCGGTCCGGGAGGATCCCACATGCCGCGGAGCGGCTGGGCCCGTGAGCCATGGCCACTGAGCCTGCACATCTGGAGCCTGTGCTCCGCAACAGGAGAGGCCACAACAGTGAGAGGCCCGTGAACCGCAAAAAAAAAAAAAAGAAGAAGATCTCAACTGATAACCTAATGTTATACCGTAAAGAACTATAAGGAGAAGAGAAAACTAAACCCAAGCTAGAAGATGAAAAGAAATTCTATTCTAAAGAATTGATCAGAGATAAATGAAATAGAGTATAGAAAAACAGAATCAACAAAACAAAAAGTTGGTTTGTTGGTTGGTTCCTTGAAAAGATCAACAAAATTGACAAACCTTCAGCTAGACTTACAAAAAATAGAGAACTAGTAAATAACTTAAGTCATAAATGAAAGTGGGGACATTTCTACCAACTTTATGGAAGTAAAAAGGATTGTAAGAGAATCCTATGAACAACTGTGTAGAAAAAAATTAGATAACCCAGATGAAATGGACAAATTCCTAGAAACACACATACTACCAAAACTGACCCAAAAAAAAAACCATAGAAAATCTCTATTTTTTATGTGACCTATAACACATAAAGAGACTGAGTCGACAAAAGTAAAACCAACAACTGAACAAACCCAGAAATAGATTACTTCACTGATGAATTCTACCAATCATTTACAGAAAAATTAACACCAATCCTTCTCACACTCTTCCAAAGAATAAGAGAAGAGAACACTTTCTAACTCAGTCTATACACCAGCATTACCCTGATACCAAAGCCAGACAAAGACAACACAAGAAAAAAAAAAAAAAAACTACAGACTAATATCTCTTATGAATATAGATGCAAAAATCCTCAAGAAAATATTAGTAACTAAATCCAGAAGCATATTAAAAGCATCACACTCTACACCCTACTATATACAAAATGGATAAACAGCAATGAACTATAGCACACGGAACTATATTCAATATCTTGTAATAACCTATAATGGAAAAGAATCTGAAAAAGAATAGATAGATATATGTATATGTATACCTGAAACATTGTAAATCAGCTATACTTCAATTAAAAAATAAAAGAAGCATCACAGTCCATGACCAAGTAGGATTTATCCCAGGATTGTTAGGGTGGTTCACCATATAAAACTTAATCAATGCTACGCACTACATTAATAGAATAAGAGAAAAAAACACATAATCATCTCAATTGC
This sequence comes from Tursiops truncatus, assembly GCF_011762595.2. Classification (NCBI taxonomy): domain Eukaryota; kingdom Metazoa; phylum Chordata; class Mammalia; order Artiodactyla; family Delphinidae; genus Tursiops; species Tursiops truncatus. The sequence goes on along the minus strand of NC_047037.1, from coordinate 79,030,388 downwards.
TGCATAAAAGGCAATTTTAAAAATCCAACACGCTTTCTCGATAAAAACAAGGATAATCTGATAAAGGTCTTTGATGAAAGCCCCATATCATACTCAGTAATGAAAGCCTTCCCCTTATGATCAGGAATATGACAAGGATGGTCATTTTCACCACTTCTACTCACCATTGTCCTGGAAATTCTAGTAAGAGTATTAGGCAAGAAAAATAAAATGCATTCAAATTGCAAAAAAAGAATAAAACCATCCCTATTCACAGATGACATGATCTTATACATAGAAAATCTTTAAAACTCACAAAAAACTATTAGAAATAATAAACAAATTCAGCAAAGTTGCAAGATACAAGATCAACCCACAAAAATCAGCTGTATTTTTATACACTACCAATGAACAACCCCAAAAATGAAATTAAGTAAAAAATTTCATTCACAATATCATATGTATATAAAAAAATAAAATAGCTAGGAATAAATTAAACCAAGCAGAGGGTGAAAGACTTGTACACTGAAAACTACAAAAGATTGCTAAAAGAAATTAAAGAAGACATAAATAAATGGACAAACATCTCATGTTGATGTATTAGAAGACTTAGTATTCTTAAAACAGCAATACTAACCCAATGCAATCTACAAATTCAATGCATTCTCTATCAAAATTCCAATAAGCTCTTTGTAGAAAAGGAAAAGCCAATCTAAAAATTAATATACAACTTCAAGGGGCCCTAGCAATTCAAAACAATATTGAAAAAGAACAAAGTCGGATAACTCACACTTCCTGATTTCAGAATTTACTATAAAACAATAGGAATCAAAACAGTGTGTGACTGGCATAAGGACAGATAGATAGACTAATGGAATAGAATTGAGAATCTAGAAATAAGCCCTCACATCTATGACTGTAATGGACTAAATAATTATGTCCTCCTCAAATTCACATGTCAAGGCTCTAACAAATACACCCGAAGCCAACAGTAAGAGGCAAGATGTGGTGCAACTTGAATTCTTTTATATATAACTGGTGAGAGTGCAAATTGGTACTACCATTTTGGAAATCTGTCTGGCAGTATTTACTAAAGCCAAACATGAGCCTATCCTATGATCCAGGAATCCCACACTGGTCTATCCCAAGAGAAATGAGCACTTAGGTCCACCAAAAGACATGTACAAGAAAGTTCTAAATAGTTCCAAGCTACAAACAGTCCAGTGTCAATCAACATCGGAGTTGATAGTTTGTGGTATAATCATACAATGGAATATACCAGAGCAATGAAAAATAACTGTATACTGCTATGTGTAAGAATATGGTTTAATCTCAGACATAATGTAGACTAAAAGAGGCCAGAATAAGAATCATATTGTGTGATGTTCCAAAACCAGAAAAACTAAGCTATGGAAACAGAGATCAGGACAGCAATACTTAACTTTGGGAGGGGTAGTCATTAGGGAGGAACATGAGGGAACCTGCTGGAAAGTTGGAAATATTCTATATTTTGATGTGGGCAATGTGTACATAGATGTATATGTGTGTAAAGATTCATCAAGCTGCACACTTAACTTTGTGCACTTAACTCTATGTAAGAAAAAAAGAAATACACACATACTGAAAAGTACTGAAAGAAAATATAAGTGGGGAATATTTGTATAATCATAAGTGATAACAAAGGTCTTCTTAAACATGACCCCAAAGAAAAAAACTAGAAAGGGAAAAATAAACTTAACTTCATAAACCAAAAAATATAAAACTACATGGCAAACAAGCCAGAAAACTTTATTTGCAAAGTTTTATATAGTCTTTATATAGCAAAGAATTAAGTATTTTAATATGTAAGAAGCTCTTACAAATCAATAAGGAAAAGACAAAGGCAAGACTAGGAAATTTACAAAAAAAGAAATCCAAAGTCATTAAACATATTTTAAAAAATACAAATTAAAACAAAATACTACTTTTCACTTATCAGATAGGCAAAAATGAAAAATATATACAGAATTGGACTTGGTATAGGGAAATAGCATTCTTATATATTACTGGTGGAGCTAGAGATTGGCCCAACTTTTCTGGAAGGCATTTTTAAATATAGTACTTTCAAAACACCAAAATGAGCACACTTCCTTAACCAAGCAATTCCACAACAGAAAATTTATCTTAAGGAAAAAATATGACAAACTTATAAAATGTTTGTACAATGATGGTCAATGCAGCACTGTTAAAAGCAACAAAATAAATTCATATAATAAATTATATATATTTTTTAAATAGCTACTCTTTATGAAGCACATATGAGCTAATTATATTTGTTATCTCATTTAGTTTTCACAAGAATTCTGAGAACTATTATATTATTCCCATTTTCATCTGCAGATGAGAAAATTGAAGCTCAGAAAAATAATGAGATTTGCTCAAACTCAACAATCTAATAAGTGGCAGATACAGAATTAAAACAAATTGGTCTAACTCCAAAAGCCAATGCTCTTTAATTTACATTTCTTGACATGGAAGAACATTTAAACTATAGCATTAAATGAAAATGTAGTTTATAGAACAGTTACATGGTTTGATTCCATTTTGTAAAATATACACATACCTATAGATATTAGATGTATAGATTTGCATGGGAAAAATTTTAGACGGGTATACAGGAAAATGTTAATAAGGTTATCCCTGGGGTGTTTGGGGGAATTTTTTCAAATTTATGCTTGTTTTTCTTACTTTTCTACAATAATTACATTTAATTTATAAATGGAAAAACAAATCTACAAAACCAATGCCCCTTTGAAGTTGCAAACCATAGACCATCATCTATTTTACTTCAAACGTAGCATCCATTTGCTTCACACATTTTTAGATAAATAAATAAGGCAAATCTTTAATATATTTATATCCGACAAACTCGTCTTGAGCACCAAATATGTTCTAGGTACTGTTAGGTAAATGATTTTATTTCAGTGCATCTAAAGTCTCCTTCTGCTCCTAAGTATGGCACCAAAGGTACGCACTCTCCCTCTCACTCCTTAATTACTACTAGCTGCATTTGGATTTTAAGTCTTATCTCTAATTATTGAATGCAATTAAACCCATATTAAAAGAATATCTGGCATCACACTACCAATCCTTGGCCTGCCTCACCACCTCTGTACTACCCCGCTCCTGAGAGTAGAGGGCGTGCTGGCCTGAAGTGGATTCTTAAGGTTTATTTCAAAAAGGGAGGGGCAAATCTCAAAACATGTACCCCACTGGCCACCACCATCAAGTGCAAATTCCCCACCTGTTAAGTATTCCTTCTCCTATCTGTCCCCCACCTTCCTTACTCCTTTTCTTTCTAGAACTCTGGCTCCTAACCCTAACCCTCCCTTCTGCTATAAGACCATTGGATCGGGTGATTTTAGAACCCATTCTCACTGGATCTCCTCTCCTCTCTCCAGCCCTCCAACCATATATGACTAATTCAGCAAGAAAACACTTGGAGCTTGAGTTTCCACCGTCAGGACAGCTCTTCCCAGAGAAGATGGAAAACAGCTTCTCACCTGTCCCGTGAGACAGAGAAGAGGATGCTCCTGCAGCAATGAACTGCCAAGGGGTGTGTCGGGATGAGAGTGAGAAGGAAAGCAAAAGCCTCCTCTCTACACTCTTACTATGAAGAAAGAAAGATACGTTTGACTTTGGTAATGTGAGTGTTAGAAGGACTAAAGCCTTCCTGGTACCACTGAAAACAGTACGGGCACTCTTTGGAAAGGCTGGCTTTTAAAAGTTTTTGTTTTGTTTTGTTTTTTTAATTAAAAGAAAAACCACAGAATTTGGGCCACATCACCCCAATACCGATAAGAGTCTAAAGAAAAATAACATTTAGCAGGACCATTTACTAGCACATGCCCAGCAGTAATCATACTCTGCAATACAACTGTGGTTATACAAAAGTCAGTAGCCAATGAAACGTGGAATTTGGTTGATGGCAACAGTAACCTCTGTTCAGGTCTGCCGCCCTCATGTGGTTGGACGCGTGTTCATAGCTAACATTTTGTTGGTTCGAGTGATAACCTGCTGGATCCTATTTCACACACACAGCTGTGGACCTCCGTAAGAAAACGGAGAGGGGACCGCTCTAAGGCACCGATTCACAGAGCCCTGAGGCCCGGTCACTGGGCGGTGGCGACGCCAGGCTGTGGGCATCACCATTTCTTGGGAGAGGGTGTCCGCCCCTGCACTCGCATCCTCGCTGGGCGCCCGGAGGCATCCCTCCCCAGGCAGCGGCGGGGCTCCCCCGCTCACCTCCCGGCATCCACCGGCATCCGCCCACGCGCCCGGAAGAGCTGGAGCTCGGAGGTCCAAACAAAGCCCGCGGGTATTGTTGTCTAGTGCGCTCCGAAGGTCGCCTAGACTACCCGGCCCGGCCCCACCCACAGCGTCTGGCAATCTAGACCAGTCTGGTACCAGGCAGAAAATGCAAAAGCCTCCAGAAGAGGCTCCGGCAAAATCATCGGAAAACCAAAGTACAGCCAAGTCCCCAAATGACAGCCACACAGACAGCCCGGAAGACAACAGACAGAACCAGGATGAAGTGGAAGCAGATGACCAGACTGATCACGGAGCAGCTGACCAGGCTGCCCAGATAGTGTCTGCCCTGGCTGAACCCAACGTAGTTAATCAAGCTGACCACAAAGCATGTGACTCCATGGGAGAAAGAACATCTGATCGGGCTGACCTCAGAGCATCCAACCATGCTCATCATGTTGCCCATCGTAGAGCATCTGATCAGGTTAACCGAAGCATGTCAGAACAGATGGACGACAAGGCATCTAGCCAAGCTGGTGGCGTGGAGGAGTCTGAACAGACTGACAGCCAGATGTCTGCTCTGCCTGAACGAGGTACTTCTGAACAGACTGAACAAAGGGCTTCTGAGCAGATTGATCACAGAATGTCCAGCCTAGCTGAGAGAAGAGCTTCTGAAGAGATTGACTGTAAACCGTCTGTCCCATCTTTACAAAGAGCCTCTGAGCAGAGCGATCACAGAATGTCCCGCCCGGCTGACCGAAGAGCTTCTCAACAGATTGAAAGTAGATTGTCTGGCCTGGTTGAGCGAAAAACTTCTGAACAGATTGATCATAGATTGTCTGACCAAGTTGACCACAGAACATCTGTAAAGACGCACCACGAAGTGTATGACCAAGCTACTAAACCATCTGAACACCAGGCTGCTGACCCTGACAAGGCTGGCAGTGAATCTGACCAGGCTGACGATTTAGTGGAAGAAGAGGATGATTACACAGAAGACAACCTGTTTGACTATGGAGCATGTAGCCGGTCTGATGATAGATTATTCCACCAGCTTGGCTGCAGCAAGGAAGACAAAGAGGCTGACTTCAGAGTACAACCCTGCAAATTTGAGCCTGGCCAGACAGATGGCAGCATAACCAAGGCTTCCCTTGAAACTGAAACAGAAAGTGTAGCTGATCTGCAAGCATTCATCCCATTTGATCACGGATTGACCAGTACTTCCCAAACAAAAGACCAAGCCTACTCCCCAAGATTTCCCTCCATCTCATCCAAATTGGACTATATCATCAGTCAAGAAAAAACTCAACCCGTGGAAACCAAGCCTGTAGGTTAAAGATACCCACCTGGGAGGTTGGAGGTTAAGCCAGGGGTCTGGCAGAATGTAGGAAGAGGGCACATGTTGTGGTATGTGTGACCCATAGCATTCAGGAAGGGCAGGAGAAGGGTGGGAAATAAAAAGATGGATTGCCTTCTCTGCTACACTAAGTAAGGCCATTCAGGAAGGATCAACGTACCAGGATTCAGGAGACCTGGGTTTCAAGTCCTGGTTCTGCTGCTAACACTGGGACACTAAGTCATTCCCCCTCTGGGCTTCTACCAAAGGAAAGGAATTTGGAGTCAGTTGGAAATCTCTGTGAAGGGAAAAGTATTTGAAGTAGATTGGAGATGTCTAAGGTACCTCCCAGGACTCAAGGTGCATTACATTGCCTGGAGAATCAGCCAGGTCTCTCATAATAATGTCTTTGCTCTTAATTCCTGGTGTTCAGATCCCATCAATACCAGATTCCACTGATAACAGCAGCAATAGCAACAAAACTTCCTGGGGATTTTCAATTCATTAAAGACTCTCTTGGGGGATATTTCCATTTTAGGTTGATATTTCAGAATACCAGGAAAGAAGGAGTTTTCAGGCATACAATCAACCTTATAAGAAGCAGTTACCTCCTATAGTACATGAAGATCCTTATCAAGTTTCACTTCGATACGTGGAGAAACACCACATTCTGCAAATATTCCAGGTAAACCGCTCAACCTCTTTTTTAATTGTGAGTTTTAAAGTAATTATAATGTAAACGACAAACTTTGACTTGGCTTATAAGAGGTACAAGAAAGGGCGTTTGCTATAAAAGGGATATAATCTTAATGAGAAGTCAGTAAGTGCATTAAGACGTATTAACCAAAAGTAGTAAATGATAAACACCAAATGAATGATTTTTATCATGATGTGAAGCCCTTCAGAGGAATCAGAGATCTGATAGGTTGGTTGCTAGGGAAAAAATTTGGCCCAGGGTTAAAGTTTGAGCCAGACTAGGAAGGAATGACAAAATAATGGCAATTGAAAAGGAGAGAAAAAGACTTTCTAGGCAGGAATATAATACTTTCAAAAGATGACCAACCTGTGACTATCTAAGAACCCACAGTCTTTAGGAGAAAAATGACATAGTTAAAAGTTGCTTCCAATTCTTGAAACTACAAATTTTATAGACCTCAGGATATGGGGCTGGAACCTTCTTTAAAGTATGACATTCCTTGGCCAATACAGAATTATAAAATGTTATCACATTTATAAAGTTTTTGCTGTTTTGTTGTTTTTGTTTCTGTTCTCCTGACATGTGTATTTTTATGTTAATATTATTATGCAGCAAGGTGTATATACATATATAATGACATATATACATGAAATAACTTTGTGGTTAGAAAGTTGTAAGTAAGAGTGGCCCACCCCAAATGAAAGCATTTAAACTGGAAGAATTTAAGTTTAAAGAAGTAGGAAATAGAGGAAAGTGCACAAATTTTAAAATCTGTTAGCCCAGGGCTCCAAGCTAACTTTGTCCCTTCTCATCTTTGTGATTTGGAGGAAATTACCTAACTTCTGTGAATCTCAGTTTCCTCATATAAAATAGAGATAAGTGATATTTGCTTTATTAACACTGCTGTATGCCTTTTCTTTCTTTAAAATGTCATTTTTGTGGGAGAATGCTAATGGCTGGATTTTCTGGCTTTAACCAAAGAAATACTAATTATTAAACTCAAGGATGAAAGCCGTAGAAAGTAGAATTCTAATCGTTCTGTAAGTAATTTTCTTTATCTGTCAAGAAAAAACAATGCTTATGCATTGAACGTTGTTATCAGAAAAATTAGTTATAAATATGTGTTCAGTAGACACATATATGAAATAATTAATTAGCGTGGATGCATTAAACAGACCAGAATATTTTATACCAAAAAATTTGCCCTATTGTTATTCCCTGCAAGTGAGAATTTTGCTTGCTTTATTCTAATTTTTTGAGTTATTCAACAACAGTAAAACATATGGAAGGGGGTCTCTGAAGTTTTTTATGTTCTTCCTCATTTATTATTACAAACGCTGAACATCATTTTCACCTTTTAGAATCAAATGCCTTAGGAGGAAGTTTCTATGTAAAAATCATACAGTGTTTTAAAATTTTTATTCCAAACTTTTTCTTTGACTATTCTTCAAAGCAAATAATTTATTGATTTCTCAGTCTAGCAAAATCACAATTCTCCAAACCTTTCTCCAAAACTCTTTGATCTTAGAAACTAGAAAAATATACATTATTATTTATTCCTAAATTTTTAATCCCTCCACATTTTACCTTAATTTGCCCAAATTTATCAGCAGTAAGAAAGTAATTTGTCAATATGTAGAGATATACGAATTTCTTTAAAATGCTATGGTACATGTTAGGTTAATGTAAAAGATTGCTTCAGGTATAACCTGACCATATAGCTTTAGCTCAGAACCATAATGTGATGCCTTTCTCTCTCTCTCCCTCAGCAGATCACTGAAAAGCTAGTCTATGAAAAGCCAGAAGACCCCCTGAGTTTTATGCTGTGCCAGGTATGGAATAGGAAAAAAAGAACAAGCTTGTTATTCTGTTCATTATAAAATATAGCACCCATACAAGTGTACAAAACATATACAACTCAGTGAATTATCATGAAGTGAGCACACCTGTAACTACCATTCAAGTTCAAAAAAAATTAAAACATTACCAGCATCCAAGAAGCCCCCTTTCTTTTCTTCATGGTTATCACTTCCCACAAAGGGACTATTATTCTGAATTTTACAATAATGACATTCTCACTTTTCTTTATAATTCTACCATGAAACATGAATCATGAAACACTTTGGTTTAGACTTGTCAGCCTTTTTTTTTTAATTTATTTTTAAATTTCTGTGTTTTTTTTTTTTTTTTTTTGGTGGTTAAGAGCACGACTTCTAGAGCCAAAAGCTTTACCTTTGAGACTTTAAAAATGTTGTTTTAATTCTTCATGCAATTTTAAAAGGCTACTTTCCATCTACACTTATTACAAAATATTGGTTCTGCTCCCCATGTTGTATAATACATCCCTGAGCCTATCTTACACCCAGCAGTTTGCCCCCCACCACTGGTAACCACTAGCTTGTTCTCTATATCTGTGTAGGCTTGTCAACCTTTTAAACTTTATGTAAAGGGAACCATGTAGTAGGGACTCATTGGTTCATTCTTCTTCTCAAAATATGTCTGTGAGATTAATCCGTGCTGTTGTGTGTGGCTGTAGTTCATTCATTTTCATTGCTGTATAGTACTCGTATGAAATGCCACAATTTATCCTTTCTGTGATAGATGTGGACCTTCAGGTTATTTCCAGCTTGGAGCTATTACAAAAAATTTTCCTAGAACTTTCATGTGCGTGTCTCTTGGTGCACATATACACACATTTCTCTTGGGTGTATACCCACAAGAGAGAATGCTGGATTGTCAGGTATGTGTTCGATCAGCTCTAGTAGAGTATTTCAAACAATTTTCCAAAGCAATTGTACCAATTTACACTCCCAACAGCAGTGTATTTTAGAGATCCAGTTCTTACATCCTTATCACTTACACCCAACACTTAGTATTATCAGTATTTTCAGCATTAGCCTTTTTCTTTTTTTTTTTTTTTTTTTTGCGGTACGCGGGCCTCTCACTGCTGTGGCCTCTCCCGTTGCAGAGCACAGGCTCTGGACGCGCAGGCTCAGCGGCCATGGCTCACAGGCCTAGCCGCTCCGCGGCATGTGGGATCTTCCCGGACCGGGGCACGAACCCGTGTCCCCAGCATCGGCAGGCGGACTCTCAACCACTGTGCCACCAGGGAAGCCCCAAATAAATTTTTTTAAATAAAAAATAAGAGGCTTCCAAATCAGAAAGGAAGAAGTTAAAGTTATCTTTTCCATTTAAAATGTGTAGCATTCTCTTGGTTTTCTATAACTAGGATAATTTCAATTGTATCCTTAACATTGTGAATATTATGCTGTGTAGACTTGAGTTCTGTCATACTCCTGTGACAAGTGTTGTTTTTGTTTTAGCTGGCAGTTAACATGGTTAGATTTGAATTGTAAGCTCTCTCTCTTGCCTTCTGTGGTCATAGCTCAGGTCAGTTCCTTAAGCCTACTACTACTTTGAATCTGTCCTATGAATGCATGATTCAGAAGTCAACCTGAGGCTTGTGCAGAGTTCATGCACAGAATTAAGGAACCTCCTCCCCTCTTCTAGAATTTCCCCTCACTCTTCAGCATCTAGCCATATTTGACCAGTCTACTTCCTGTAATTCTTCCATCCAGAAAGACAGGGGGCTTTCTGTCACAGTTTGAGGCATTCTTGTGCAGCCATAGCTATGTCTGTGAGTCACGACTGTCATTGGGTCAAAATTACAAAAAATGAGAAATTCGCTCCATTTGGTCACTTGCTCTAAGTTTAGACTCCTCTCCAAAATCTGCCTGTCTTTGCTTAGTCACTGGAACCTTCAGGTAGCTGTGAGGTTTTTTGTTTTGTTTTGGTTTGTGGGGTTTTTCTTTTGTGGGCAGGGTTGTATTTTATGCATGAATACATAGCTGTTATTTGCAGAATTCATTTTTTTTAATTGCTCACTCTTGCATATAGGAAGCAGATCTTCCTTTTTAATATATAATATATACATATGGGTTTTATCACATAAATTTAAGTGTGTGGTGTTTTTAGTTTATTTAGTTCAAAATAGTCTCTAATTTTCATTATGATTTCTTCTTCAACTTATGGATTTTTTGACATTAGATTATTTATATAAATTATCAAATATTAGATATCTAGTTGCCTTTTGGTTTCTGATTTCTAAGTCAATTGCATTTTACTCAGAGATCAAGATTTCAAATCTTTGAAATGTGTTGACTTGCTTTATGATGCAGCATATGGCTAACTGCCATGAATGAATTAATTGGAGTTGAAAAAATATTTATTCTGCAATTATTGGGAAGTGTCTAAATATATCCACTAGATCAGGTTTGCTAAACATGTTGTTCAAGTCGTCCAATATTATTGTGAATTTGCCTATCTCCTACAGTTCTGTCAATTTACGCTGTGTATATGTAATTGAGGCTATGTTATTCGGTGCATATGAATTTAGAGTTCTTATATTTTTCTGGTAAATTGAATTTTTATCATTAAGAGGTATAACATGAACTCTACTCCTTTCAATATTGTTATAGCTATACCAGATTTATTTTAGTCAATATTTAAATGGTATATATTTATTATTTTTAACTTTACTCTGTCCTTGTCTTTTAGATATCTTTCTTATATATAGCATGTATTATAATTTTTATAATTATTCAAATCTGATAAGCTTTTAATTGGAGCATTTAGTCCCTTTATATTTGATGTTATTAAAGATATATTTGGGTTTAAATCTATTGTCCTACCGTATGCTATTTGTCCTGCCTGTTTTGTTTCTTTTCGTCTACTTTTTATCTTCTTTTATTGTTCCATTTTTCTCTCTATTTAGAAGTTATACTCTCTTAATCTTTTTTTATTTTTGGTTTCACATTGGGGTGATTTTTAAAAATTAATATACTTTATTTTTTAGAATGGTTTTAGGCTTACAGAAAATTTGAGCAGAAAGTACAGTGAGTTCCCATTTACTCCCTCTCCTTCCCCCATTTCCCCTATTATTAACATCTTGCATTAGTGTGGTAGATTTGTTGCAGTTGATCAGCTGGTTTGATATATTATTGTTAACTGAAGTCTATGGTTTACATAAAGTCTCTTTGTGTTGTACATTCTATAGGTTTTGACAAATGTATATGATATGTATCTATAATTACAGTATCATACAGAATAAGGTCACTGCCCTAATAACCTTCTTAATATTTTAAATGGTGTCCCTAGATATTACAACACATATTCGTGACTTATCAAAGTCTAAATTGTTTGTACCAAGTCAGTACAAGGACTTCTGTATTTTATTTTATTTTTATTTATTATTTATTTATTATTTATTTATTTTTTACATGACAATTTCTTGAGCATCTTTAACAGTCAGGAAACCTGCAAATTAAATTTACAGTAAGATAATATGTAAAACCACAAGATAGCAAAAATTTAAAAGGACTTCAGTATTTTAAATGTCTATATATTTTAAGCCTACAAGATAAGGTAACTCAAAGTAGACCAAAACTGCAAGTGGAAAAAATTCTTTTTCATTCTCCTCAGGTACAGGAAGTGATACAAAACAGAAAGAAAAGTGAAACCTACGAAGAATGAATCTCTCCTCAACATTGTTTACAACCATCAGTGTCAACACTATGTTCTGTTTCCCACTCCGAAAAATCATTTTTGAATGGTCATTTGTAGTGACTCTGCCTAAATGTGTTCTTATTTTTTAAGTAAAAATCTACTGGGTAGCTTCGTAAAATTCACATAACAGTTTAACAGTTACAGATACCTCTGGCTCATCATACAAAAACATAGGCACATATACTTATCCATGCATTGATATTTCTGTACTCATTCCTCCAAAGCACTGAGCAGAAACACGTTCACAAATCCCAGAGAAGATCAAGAAAAGAATATTAGCAATTTATACACATTCCCAAAAGCATACAAACCCATCATGTCTCGAAACTGTTTATAAAATTTTCAGTCGGAAAATGTGCGGAAAATAATTCGTAACAGCACTTTTTTCTCTCTTAATGGAAGGTAACTGTTGTAAGATCTCTTTTCTTGTTTCTTAATACCTCCAACAAATTTTTACTATTTTCCTCTTTGACCCTGCCTGTTATATTCTGACATTAATGGAAGTGATTTAATCTATTCCAAGGGATAGTCTTCTCCTGATTTTTAACCTAAAGCAAAACTCAGACATGTTATACTACTCTGTATACACCTATGGGAGAGGCAGAATGTCACTTCCTTATTACCTTTAACCTCTGAAGAGTGTCTGCATCGTGTGGAACGTGTAGCCAGTTGAACTGGTATTTAAAAGCAAAAAGCCTCAACGTGATCTACCTGGTATGAGAGTATCTGCCCAGCAATCATAGCTGAGATGATCATCTGATACTACTTTTGTGAGCTGAACCTTTCATTGAATTTCTGTTTGAACATTATAGCAGACTTGATTGTTCATATTGTTTCCCTGGCGATTTGGTATAATTATGTGGTGTATTGCAATGAATTAAGCCTCTGTTTGAACAATCATGCATAAATCCCCTTTTTTATACCTGAATTTCATGTCTAATAATTATAGTTTTAAAATCTCTACTTAAAACTTCAAAGCTTCTTTAGCTTTTTCTTCAATTGTCCACAAAATGTGCCAGTGCCCAGACTCCAGGCGGATAAGCAGCCTTTCTGTTGATTGTGGGCTGGCAAAACTAGGTAAAAGCTGATAAACTTACAGTGAACCTGTGAGAAAACTTTGAGTGACATGACTAAGGTTATAATTAATCAGTTGCTGGAACAAAATAACCCAAATATTGAAGGGTCCACAATATCATTAGTGATCAAAAACTTGGATGTTATCAATAACATCTGAAATTAAATACTGAATTTAGTTCACTGGTTTTCAGCCCTAACACTTTACTATGTTTCTTAAAGCAGAACACCTCAAACTAGTCCACCTCAGCCACTTCAGCCCTTCTCATTGACATTCTGTGATGCATTTCAGAGCTGTCATTTTGACCTTTCACAGTGAGGCAGTGGACCAGAGGGGATGGGCTCGGTATGGTCCAGTGATCCTGTCTGAACATGTTTGACTGAAAGGAGAAGGGAGAAAATGGAGATCAGGCCTCACTCTCAGTGACTCAGGCTCTCTGCTAAAAGATCTGTATAGTGCACAAGATCAGTCAGCGAAAAGTATATTCAGTTCTTAGTCCCTAAGTGGTAGGAAGTAGTCTCAGACCAGGAGTAAAGGTGAGACTCCAGGTGGAGCTGGCTGTCAACTAGAAGAGGAATAGGAGTCCCAACCTTTTCAGAGTAAAACTGACAGAGGACATGGAATGACACATGGAATATAAAGGTAATGGGAATAAAAGTTTCAATGTCAGAACAAGCAGAGATCGGAATATATGATCTCCCTTGAAGGAATCCCCCAAGGATGCTTCTAAAAGAAGGAGTTATTCCTATAGATATGAGGTGTGAGTGTCTCAAGTATTGATATTAGATTTTACCTGAGCAATCCTAGTGACGCTCCCTCACTGCGTTCCCCAGCCACCCCAATCTCCTCACAGTAATAGAGAATGAAGCTACTAGAACAGTTTTCCTGGGCATATCCCTTCCTCTCTTCCATTTAAAGAATAAACATGACATCATTTGTCATTAGGGAAATGTAAACCAAAACCACAATGAGATGCTACTTCACATCCACTAGGATGGCTCTAATCAAAAAGACAGACACTAACAAGTGTTGACAAGGCTGTGGAGAAATTAGAATACTTATACTGGTAGTGGAAATGTAAAATAGTGCAGCTGTTTTGGAAAACAGTTTGGCAATTCTTCAAAAAGTTAAAATTATCATATCACTCAACAATTCCAAACCTAGGTATATACTTAAGACAACTGAAAATATATGGCCATATATAAACTTGTACAAGAGTGTTCATAGCAGTGTTCATAATAACCCCAAAGTGGAAACAACAAAAATGCCCATCAAGTGATGAATGGATTTTTTAAATGTGATGTTTGACAGATGAATGGATAAACAAAATGTGGTTTATATATACAATTGAATATTACTCAGACTTAGAAAGGAATGAAATTCTGACACATGCTACACCATGGATGAACCTTGAGGACATTATGCTAAGTGAAATAAGCTAGTCACAAAAGGACAAATACTGTGTGATTCTACTTATATGAGGTGTCTAAAGTAGTCAAATTCAGGGACTTCCCTGGCAGTCCAGTGGTTAAGACTTTGCCTTCCAGTGCAGGGGGTGTAGGTTCGATCCCTGGTCGGGGAGCAAAGATCCCACATGCTTCGCGGCTAGAGTAGTCAAATGCATAGAGACAAAGTAGAATGGTGGTTATCGGACTGGGGGAAGGGGAAAATGGGGAGTTGTTTAATAGGTATAGAATTTCATCTCTGCAGAACGGAAAAGATCTGTTGCACAGCAATGCGAATGTACTTTACTGAACCATACACTCACAAATGGTTAAGATGGTAAATGGCATGTGTTTTCTACCACAATTTTAAAAAGTTAAAAATGAAAAAAGTTATATATCCATACAATGGAAAATTGTTTGGTCATTAATAAAAAGGAATGAAGTACTAATATATGACTATGGCTTGGGTGACCTTAAAAGCATTCTGTGAAGTGAAAGAAGCCAGTCACCAAAGGCCACACAGTATATGATCCCATTTATGTGAAATATCCAGAAGAGGCAAACCCATAGAGACAGAGAGTAGATTAGTGGTTGCCAGGGGTAGGGGAGGGGGAGGAGTGGGGAGTGAATGCAATGAGAATGAGGTTTCTTTCGTAGGTGATGAAAATGTTCTAGAATTAGATAGTGGTAATGGTTGCACAACTCTGACTGTCCTAAAAGGCACTGAATTGTACATTTCAAAAGGGTGAAGTTTATGGTATATGAACTAGATATCAATAAAGCTGTTTTTAAAAGATTAATGTGGGGATAAATATTTTAAGTCCACTTTATGACAGAGGAAAGTGAAGGAGAATAGCTATGAAACTCAGAAACAATAGAAACAGGAATACCCCAGCCTTCCAGAATTATCCCTCTACTTCCCCCATTCTTTACAAATCCCCTTGTTTTACTCTTCAATCTCTTGCATACACTTTATTTTCTTTTAAATTGGCCTCCTGTTATTTCATGTTTGTGTGTATATGTATGTGAGTGTGTTTCCAGCTCACTGAGATATAATTGACATATAACATTGTGTGAGGTTAATGTGTACAATGTAGTGATTTGATATATGTATATATTGGGAGATGCTTTCCATGATAAAGCGTCCTATTATTTCTTGACCTACTTATTCTCAGTTTTACTCACCCTCTCTCCTCCACTTACCTTCTTTTGCTCTTATGTCATCAGCCTTTATGTCAACACTCTGCAAACCACCTATTCTCTTTTTCTTTTCTCTTTTTTTTTTTTTTGGCTGCACCACGTGGCATGCAGGATCTTAGTTCCCCAACCAGGGATCGAACCCATGCCCCCTGCATTGGGATCACAGAATCTTAACCACTGGACCACCAGGGAAGTCCCATGCAAACCGCCTATTCTTGTGAATAAGAAGTTGTGAGTATATAATTATAATTATGTCTGCTGATGTTTTTGTACTCACATTTGTCCAGATATGTTTTTGTTTAAGAGGGGTGTGGACAGGTATGGTTCCAGATGGCTGTGTACCTATGCTTGAATCTTTATGCCAATAATTTGATTGGAAACATTGTAAGGCTAAAACTCAGATAAAGAGAATGGTGTTGTTATGAATGGCAAACAATGTTAGTGTGCCAATGCCTTATTCGGCTTTCAAAAGGCTATTTTTTTACCTGCAGTGTTGGCAGAATTTGCAACAAGTTGACACCAGACAGACAGTGGTAGTGTGGCTTATTCTTATGAACAGATAGGATTCCAATGGGTAGAGTTAAGTTGTCTGCCTAATTCTGTGTTTTAATTTTTTTAAGAAAGCCAAAGCAGTCCTCCTCAAACTCCATTAAAATTACAGTAAATATTTACAAAAAGAAGTAAATCCATTTTAATACTCAAAGCAAAAGGGAGAGAAGCCAGAGATTTTTATGATTTCTGTAAACGGAAAACAGATGGGGCAACAATAATGGATAAATTAGGGCAGACAACCCACCTAAGAACCCACAGAAGCAGCTAAGTGCAGGATGTTTTCCAGGCAGACCTCAGACAGCTCCACAGTCAGCGTGGGCAGGTACAGGGGAGAGGAGTGAGCGGTGAGTAACAAAGGACTCCTCCTTTCTTACGACCTTTATACTCTATTTTAGTCACCCACCACTGGAGCCACACCCTGTCATCACCAAAACTGTCCCACAATGAAATCACGCATATAGTCAAATTACACTTCCGGAAATGACACTGAACCTGGAGAATTTTATAGAGAAGA
Source organism: Tursiops truncatus (assembly GCF_011762595.2). Lineage (NCBI taxonomy): Eukaryota > Metazoa > Chordata > Mammalia > Artiodactyla > Delphinidae > Tursiops > Tursiops truncatus. The sequence goes on along the minus strand of NC_047037.1, from coordinate 79,013,738 downwards.
TTTGTTTCACATTTTTATAATGAGAGAAAAGTGGGGATAATTGTCCAACCTCAAAATTGACCAACCACAGATTGATCAAATAAATTGTGGCATATCCATGCAATGAAATTCTATTCATCCAATTAACGTTGCTGTAATTATTGTTTAATTATTTGGATGAGTATAGTTGGATCTACCCTGTATCATATAACAACATACACATACATACACAACAATATACATATTTACATATAAAGAGTTAAACAGAGAAAGAGACAGACAGACTGAAAGAGAGAAAAGAATAGGAAAATATGAAATCTTGACTTGGAAAGCTCTTTTGAAACGTAATGCCAAAGGCAGAAATTATTAAGGACAATATTTATATAACTGACATGAAATATTTTTAAATGTATGAGAAAAAGTTAGCAAAAAGGCAAACGATTAATTGAGAGTAATAGATGCAATGAATATGTCAGGTCAATATCCTAAATATGTAACAAATTCCCAGAAATCAGTTTTTAAAACTGTAAATACCCCCAGTCAAAGAAGAGGGCCAAGAATATGAGTGGGAAACTTACTGAAGATAACATATAAATAGCCAAAGAAATATAAATTAAAACAAAAATTAGATACCAATTAAATATTTTTTATAAACAAACAAAAAAAAACTTTCATAGATGATACCTAATCTGGCTTAAAGTGCAGAGAAATGGGCACTTTCTTATACTCCTGTGGGGAGTATAAATTTTACAACCTCTCTGGAATGCAGTTTGATCCCATGAATCCAAAAACTTTAAAATGAATATACCCTTTAGCCAGAAATTCTAATTCTAGGAATTTGTATGAAGAAAATAATGAAATGTGGTTAAAATTTTCCATAGCATTATTTATAATATTGAAAAATTGAAAATCTGAATTTTCAACCTGAGAGATTCAGTAAGTACATAATAGCATATTCATATGGTGAGATACAATACATCCACTAAAATTATGTTGTAGAATAAACTCATAGGGAAATGTCTGCACTGTATTGTAAGTAAAAATAACTGGTTTAGAAGACTGTAAATAAGTATGATCCCAATTATTTTGTGAGAAAATGTAAAGAAGAAAGGTTGAACGTGCCATGAAGGTAAATGCCATGTTTTATTCCGGCTAGTACTGTACCTGACACGTAATAGTACCTCAAATAGTTCCTAAATGGATGGTTCCACACCAAAATGTTCATTGTGTTTATCACTGAGTAAGGAAGTATAGTGATTTTTATTTTCTACAATGAACATTCATTCATTTTGTTATCAGAATAGAATAATGAATGTTGTTTTTAAAGCAGAGAATAATTTAGGGCAATACTTAAAGAAATGCAGATACCAAAAAAAAAAAAAGAAATGTAGATACCTCCATATAATTGGCACTTTGGTCCTGTGCTTGTGGCTCTACTCAAACACTATTTAATAAAATGAATTTTTTTTCCCCAGGACTGAGTAGACCTAACTCACCCTAAACCTCCCGGATCAGAAATTCATTCACTCATTTGAAACTTACTCTAGTTTTGGTGAAGCAACAAGGGCAGAGGAAAAAAGACAACAAATAAATTAATAAGATAATAATCGACTGTGATTATTTTTTGAAGGAAATAAAACATGATTATATGAGAAAAAGTCACTGGCATGGAGAAGGCAGGGTACTTTAGGTAGGGAGATAAGGAAAGGCTTCTCAGAGGAAGTGAGAGCTGAGCTGCATTTCAAGGTTGATGGGAACCACTGGGAGAAATGGATTTCCGCTAATGGGAATAGCAAGTGCAAAACCCCTGTGGCTGGAACATACATAGGGTGAAAGTAGTACCTAATGAAGCTGCAGAAGAGTACATGGGCAACTTGTAAGCCATGGTAAGGAGTTTGGATCTTATGCTGAGGGCAGAGAGAACTACTGGACTTTTTAAACAAAGGAATGACAAAATCTGATTTATTGTCTTAAAAGTTCTCAGAACAGTTCTGATAAAGAGGGTAGCTTTAAATTGCATTACGGAATCTTCTGCCCCCAAAATCTAACAAAATAAACAAAAACTTTAAAAAATCAAAAGTATATATACTTAGTAAATACCAAATTGAGAGGCCACAACCTATTCACTGTTCTTCAAAAGCTGGTGGCCAGGGAAAGAAAAAGAAATTTCTGGGGGGAAAGCAGAGAAACACAGCTGTATTTGTAAGAAGACAAGGGTCTACAATTCTTACTCTTACCCTTACATCCAGACAGCGTTGCTTCATCTTTATTTGGACTTCTAACCAGGAAGTAGTGGGCATGAGTGAGGGGGCCGGCTGACTCCTGACGGAGGTGCCATTTCAGAGCTAGATTCCCAAATGAGACTTGGACCCAAGCCCTGGAGTCTTCGAACATAATTGGTCAGGCCAAGAAGGAGACAGCTATGGGGACTGAGAAGGAACAACCAGAGAGATGGAAGCACAAGGAGAATATGGTATGATGGAAGCCAGAAGAGAAAAGCAGTATGAGAAAGATGGCATCATCAGCTGTACCATCGGCTGCTGAGCGACTGAGTAAAATGAAGACAAACGAGAGTCCACTGTTGTTTATAAAACAGAAGCAGACTCACAGACATAGAAAACAAACTTATGGATACCAAAGAGGAAAGGGGGCTTAGGGATAAATTGGAAATTTGGGTTCGCGGATTCACACTGCTATATATAAATAAACAACAAGGGCCTGCTGTGTAGCACAGGGAACAATACTCAATATCTTGTAGTAACCTATAATGAAACAGAATCTGAAAAAGTATATGCATATAACTGCGTCACTTTGCTGTACACCTGAAACACTGTAAATAAACTGTATTTCAATAAAAATAAATAAAAATAAGTTTTATATTAAAAAAAAAAAAGACGAGTCCTCTGAATTTGACAAAATAGAGGTTGTTTGGAACTTGCCAAGGAGTTTCAATGGCGTGGTAAGAACAGAGGCAAGGTTGAATCTGGTTGAAGATTAACAGTGTCCAATAGATCAAAACAAACCAATTGATTAGGAAAAGTATACTCATTCCACATACTGAGACCAGAGATAATGTTTTCCCTTGGGACCTCTCAGACCCAACGTGTAAGACTGTACACAACATCCTCAATACCTCTGCAATAAACACAACAAGTTCCATAGACTTGCCTCCTAGTATCAGACATCAGAGATAATATAGAGGCTTTTCTTCATTGGGTAAAAAACTGGACTAACTGGTTATTTTATTGGTATATGATTATTCCATATAATTGTTCCTTATAATAACAATAAATGGTTATTGAAATGGGCTAAAGTCCCTTCCAGTTGTAAGAGTCTATTAATAGTGGTATGTGTTTTTCCAGGGAAAGGGTTAGACTTGCTTTTCGAAGTCATTTTTTGGTGACCATCATCTAAAAAATATGAACAAAGTGAAGCGTTCGTCGTCTGTAGGCGCCGAAGAGAAAATGAGAACGTCAATTAACTTGAACAAAAGGGTTGCTGAGTTAGAGAGAGGACCCATGAGAGGTCAGAAAGCCTGAATTTAAATATTGCAGTAAAATTTGCAAAGAGAGTCAAGACTTGCTGGAGAAAAAGCCATTTTTAGCAGCACTAGAGAATTGTGCAGACCTGGGCCCTGCGGCTCACTGTTCTAAGGTTTGGCTCAGTTGTTTTTTAATATAGAAGCGGAGCTTTAATAACATTTAAAAAGTTACACTGATTGTCTAACTACACTCAAACAGTATATCCTAGTTGTTAAGAGTACAGGCTGTGAGGACAGACCAACCAGAGTCTTTCCCTCTAAACAGCTCTGTAACCATGGGCAAGTTATTCTCCCCTAACCTCCAGCTCCCTCATCTATAAAGCGGGGCTTAGTGATAGTATATACTTCACAGTGAAGAGGAAATATGACAATGCCTGGGACTTTTAGTAAGTACTGAAAACATGGTAGACAGCATCATGGTTTGGAGAAGTCTTTCTTTCCCCTGAAATTGGTGATTAGAGCAAAAGGCTTTATATAACCCACATTCTTATTTCAAAGAACTTCCAGATACGGGGCCAGTCTCTTTCCCACCCAGTTTACACTACAGCTCCCTCCCTCCCCCATTAAAAATTGGATTTTTGGCTTCCCTGGTGGCGCAGTGGTTGAGAGTCCGCCTGCCGATGCAGGGGACGCAGGTTCGTGCCCCGGTCCGGGAAGATCCCACATGCCGCAGAGCGGCTGGGCCCGTGAGCCATGGCCGCTGAGCCTGCACGTCCGGAGCCTGTGCTACGCAACGGGAGAGGCCACAACAGTGAAAGGCCCGCGTACCACAAAAAAAAAAAAAAAAAAAAAGTGGATTTTAAGTGAGGGGTCTGTTTAAGGAGTGCAGTGTTTGTGAATAGAAACATTCCAGTGGTTCTTTGTTCCAAAGATGAGAGAGAAGCCCCATGAGGGTTGGAAAATTTGAGGGTGTGTATAGGACCAACATCTGGTAGTCCAGTTAGAAATCACATTAGTCACCAGACTTGTTAAATTGCCTTGGAACTACCACAGAGAAGGAATAGCAATGCAGGGTGATGGGCAGTGGTATGGCCAGGCAGAAACTGGGCACACATACCTCCCTTTAATTCTGGGTTACTGAGGTGCACTGAAGATGGATTCAGTTTGAGAACTGGGGTACTGGAGTGTGGGTGAGACTGGCAACTGGCTGCAAACCAGTGAAGGGGGCAGAGCATCCTCTGGTGCTTAGGGGAGCTATTTAGGGTTGGGCGAGCATCGTTATCAGCTAGACCTGTACAGCTCCCCCTGTCTACACTGAGGCTGCTGGCAGTGAGCCAGATGGTGGATGGTGGTAAGGACCAAGAGGAAGGGACCGCAGCCTCTCCCAGTCCAGTCACTTAAGACAACATCACTTCACTCTCAGAGGAGTGTATACGGGGAATCTGAAGGGGGATTACCTGGGAGATACCCCCCCATCTCCTCCCCATATCCTCCCAAACCACTGGAGTCTCAAGTCTAAATTGTAATGATAGGAAGAAAATATCTAAGTCTTTCTAACTGAACTGAGATTTTTAGTAATGAGAATTTACTGATGCGCTTTGGAATGGGGTTAAAAATAGTTAAGGGAGCCACCGAACCAGAGGGAAGGAGAGATTAGCAGAACAGTTAGAAAGCACTTACAGTATTGGAAAAATAAACCAGTCATACTTACACATTCAGGACCTGAAATGCCTCATCTAATCACTTACAGATATTGTCTGAAAATTAATCTTCCTTTTCCTAGCTAGTCTCTGGTTTCTTGTTATGGGTTTTGTGTTCACATTATCTATTTTGAAAAGATTCATGTTTATTTTCTCCCCACATAATCCTAGTAATAGAACATAAAATGCCTAAGATATGAATGGAAACATACGTCCTTGTCTGCATCCTTGCTACTTTACCATAAAGATTTCCAAAAGAACACGTTTTTAATAATTTACCTATTTCTCTGTAACATAGATCGTTTGTAAACATATGAACTACAAAAAAGAGTCATCCACATCGCATCATCCAGATATAACCCTGTTGATATTTAATTTCTTCCTAACTTTTTAATTCATATATACATATATACACTTTTTAAAAAAATAAAAGCGTGACAAATTGTACACACTATTTTGTAACCTGCTTTTTTCACTTGTAGCACTTAGAAGAGTGTCTGGAACATCATAAATTCTAGATAAATAGTTATATAAATAAATACTGAAGGAGGGAGGGAGATGCAAGAGGGAAGGGATATGGGAACATATGTATATGTATAACTGATTCACTTTGTTATAAAGCAGAAACTAACACACCATTGTAAAGCAATTATACCCCAATAAAGATGTTAAAAATAAATACTGAATATAATAACTGAACATATTTCCATGTCATGAAGTATTTTTCTAAACATTTTTATTGGAGTATAATTGCTTTACAGTGTTCTGTTAGTTTCTGTTGTACAACAAAGTGAATCAGCTATACATATACATACATCCCCATATCCCCTCCCTCTTGCGTCTCCCTCCCACCCTCCCTATCCCACCCCTCTAGGTGGTCACAAAGCACCGAGCTGATCTCCCCAGGGGATGCAGCTGCTCATAAAGTATTTTTCTGTGGCTTCATTTTTTTCATCACAATTGCATAGGATTCCACTGTGTGAATTTTGCTATCTCTAACCATGCCCTGCAGAGCTGAGGAGGAATAAGGCATGTGATGGACTCAGAGATGCCCCGTGCAGGCCCCCTCAAGGGGGAACATGCTGCCCAGCTGCTGGGAGTACTGGCATCTCCAGCCTCCGCTACCAGCCCCCTTCAGGGATTGCTTTAGCTACAAGCACCTTCCCAGGGCAACCCACATCTAAGGGCTGCTTATAGAGGGGCCCAAGGCAGAGCGACGGTGATAGGGCAGCCTCCTCTAGAGTTTCCTGGGGCTGTCCACCCTGCATGGCAGCCCAACTTCTCTCTCTGCCCCGTCCTATTTCTTCCCTCTTCCTTCCATGGGTGTTTACTCGCTAATAAATACACTACACCCTGTACTCTGTCTCAGAGTCGGTTCCTGAAAAACCTAACCTGACCCATGAGAACTCCCAAAGTCTATTGATTAAGGCACTCAGTAAATCCTGACATTACTGCCAGGACCCATGGCTCATGCCAGGCTAAATAAACTGTGATGCACGTATCCGTGATGTGTTATGCAGCCATTGAAAGAAATGTTTGTTTTGTTTAGACGTTGTTAGTGCTGTTATGACACATGGCGGCTCCAGAGGGAAGAAGGAAAGAAAAAGGAAGGGAAGAGAGAAATTAATTGAATAACATCAGATGAGTACTTGAGCCCTCTCTCTATCTCGCAATCTTTGTTTCCAGATCTCTTGCCCCTTATTAGGCTTTGGACCAACTCAGTGGGAGCATTTACTTGGGCAAGTCCTATCCCCGTAAATGTAGAGTCTGCAAGATATAGAAACTGAAATTAGACATGACCCTGGACACATAAATGTGTACCAGCCTGACTGTGAAGAATTGGGACAGTGGATAGGACTTTTAATGCATAAGAGCAGAATTAAGCATTAAATCACGCTAGTAGAAACAAATCAAATCAAAATCAAAACAAAAGCCCTGAGTGTGTGTTCGAGGAAGCCCAGACCTCCGAGGAATCCAGAAGGTGCTTGCATCTGTCAGAGTCACACATTCCAAAGTAGCAGAAATCTACTGGCTGAAAGTTTCCTGTTACTTCTGGCCTCAGAGAGGCAGGCTCAGGCAGCATCGGGCTCAGCCCATGTGAGATGCCTTCTCCCAATCACAGACCACCCTCCCCTGGTCCCAGAGGTTCAAAGGATTGGTACAGGGTAGAAAAGCACCTCAGGCCAGAGCAGTGTGCACAGTGGGCCGGCACAGTACCAGGAGGTGGAAGAGGGGGAGAGAACAGGTGAGTAGACCCATTCCACTGGGCAGGGAAGATAACTGCACTCTTAGGGGTTGGGGAAGAAGTTCATTTCCTGATGAACAGAGTCTATCATTTTTTGTAATTTAGGATATTGTGACTATTCTGTTCTCTTTAAATTGTACAAACTGCTTTCTTAACTCCTTTGATATTGTCCAGTTCTCAGAACTGAGATAACGTTCTTCCAGGGGGTGTTACTCACCCATCCTGATTTCCACCTCTTCACAGAAAGACCAAGAAAACTCCAAGAACCCTGGGAAAACCTCTGTCTCCTGATTAAATCTCAGATAGACAGACACCTTTGAGGACCTCCAGTTTCCATGTAGAGTTAAAAAAGCAAAAGGAAAATTAGCCTAGCAGAGAGAAAGTTTCTTAATCTTCTTGTCAGAAATCATTTGGTCCTGTCTACTCGTAATGGGATTTGTGAGGCAATTTACTCATGTTTCTTCTCGGCAAACAGTTCTGCTTAATAAACGTTGAAATAGGTCAACAAATTAGCTTTTATCTACACAATGTTATTTTTACATAACTTACTTTTACTCTTCACCAGTTGGTGTTTCCACCAGGATTTGCAGGTTGTATTTTTTTGTTCTAACAACATTTCTACACATAATACAGATTAAGTTTCAAATAATAACAGTATCATTTTATGTTTATGAGCTTAAAACCCCACTTATAACTAGCTTTAAAGATATTTATGACATTTAGAATTTTTATGAATTTTAATGTCTTTTTTTAAACTAAAGATAATGTTTATTGATCACTTTTGCCTGAATAGAATCGCCAAGCATAAGAAGAACTCACTTAGATTTTATATATATATATTTTTTAAGTTATATATATAACTTGGGTCGTATAGTTTTCAAACCTTATAAAAAATGTTTGGCTTTTTTTTTTTCTTTCTCAATGAGGAGAAAATTTCCTTATTTTTCTTTCTACTACAACAGACTATTTTTGCTTTCTGCAACAATGGGCTTATAAATCAACTCACCTATATATTTTTTAACTATCTGGAAAGAATCATAGACTTGTAAGTACACAGGGGATCTTAGGCATCATCTAGTCAAGAAAAACAAATGAACACTCGGAATTTCTTTTGACCTCTCCTGCTTACATTCTTACGAAGAGCAAACACTGATCAGCCCTAGAATATGCTTCCCCTTGATGCTGAAATCTGAGCCTCATGGCAATGAAGGCTACCCACACCCCTGGTGCGTCACTGTTCCCTAACCGGGGCAGAGACAAAATTCATGAGGAGGTGCCTTAATTTCACCTGCCCCAAGGAATCTCCATGGTACTCCTGCCCTGGGGCTGGGCATCCCACTGGCATTGCCCACACCGGAGGTCCTCACTTGGCTGAGAATGCCTGAGCCATTGCTTACATCTTACTCCATGACTTCAGGTGAGTGAGTGACTCAGCTCAGCACAGCAAGCATCAGGGACCTAAAGCAGTGCTGTCTCATACGGAAATGTTCTACATTTGCCTATTGAGCACTTGAAATGTGGCTAGTGCATTTGAATTTTTTATTTTATTTAATTGAATTAATTTGAATTTAAATAGCTACAAGCCTCTACTAGTCACCACACTGGTCAGAGCAGGTTTAGAGCTGTAAAGCAAGAAAAACGAATGGATGCTGTGGGCCATGGGGGTCATGGCCATGGGAAAAAGCTCCTCCTTTCATCATTCCCACGACCTCATCATACCCTAAGTGTAAGCAGACCAGCAATTGCCCTGATCTAATCTCCACAGCCATCTTTATCCCCATCTCTGAGTCATACAAGTGTCTAATCTTGTTCTGGGTTTCAGAATCTGGGCTAAGGCAATAGCCTATTATCTGTTTCATCCTCTCCTATTTCTCCTTTTTTTTCTTTTGTCAATCCACATTTCACTAATAGGAGCTAAAGTGTGAGGTGTGGTTTGTGTGTTCTCTGGTCCAACAAACTTGGGTGAGGAAAAGAGGTAATGAGCTTGAAAAAATGATCTCATGCCTGATGGGTGAGTCTCACTTCTTTTTCCTCCTGCTCTGAAAATTGGTTTGTTTAGTAAGCAATGGTGTTTAGACCTATTCAATGTGTCTGGAAACATCAACACTGTAGGGATGAATAATTTTTAGAAGAAAACCAACTGAATGAAGACACAAGAAAAATACATAAAGAAAACTCCAGCCTTTCAAAACTCTGTACTCCTCAGAGCAAAGGAGTTTCCTGGAGGTTGTGCAATTTGAATAAATCATCATGGTGCCAGGCCACTGGGCAGTCTTCCACAGGGTGGGGCTCACAGGGGCTATTCCTGTGTGTGGAAAAATTTTGAGGTGAACTGTGCACTTTCAGGCAGGGGCAATGTCGTCTCTGAAGGGGGACAGCTGCTATTCCATCCTCTGCCCGCTACCAAACCCATTTTTTAAAATTCACCCCATCCCATCCACTTCCTTACTAGCTCTCCCAAATAACAAAAAAAGAAAGAAAGAAAGAAAGAAAGAAATCAAATATATATGAAGGAAGCACTGCTTTGGAATAACACAGGAAAGTTTCAGTAAACCCCATATTTGAAAAGTTCATCCATACTGGGAGCTAAAATGGAAGGGGGGAAGGGCAGATACACCATATTATCAGGAGTCAGTCTCTACTCACAGCCCGAAGCCCCCAAATCATGGGTTAGGAAGTTCATCTGTTCGTCTGTTCTCTCTCCTCAGGCCTCTTTCCCTGTCAGGGTGTCTTCCCTCTCCCTTTGGAAATACAAGAACGGTTTCTACTAAAATCATTCACAATGAGGCATTGACATCGATGGCTCATGAGGCTCACGGTGCCTCTTTTATATGTATTTGCATTTTAACCAGGAGCAAAGGAGTATTCTTGAGTTATGGGAATTTGGAAATTAGAGTGAAGAGTGAGGAACACTTTGAATGGAGGTTGAGGGTAGAAGGTTCTCACCTTGTCAACTTTGTTTATGTGACTCCCCTTCTGGCTAAACTTGTAAGGAAAAAGGGCAGGGGAGTATCTCTTAATTTTAAAGAAACATAAAGGGAGGTGGTATCTCCCTACGTTAAAAAGAAGAAAGATCAGCAACAAATTCAATACAAAGGCCTGGTTTAAGAGTCAGGAGATCAGGACTGAAATCTTGACCCTGAAAATGACACATCGTTGATCTTGAACAAGTCACTTTCCCTCCCAGAGCTTTGGTTTCCTTGTCTGCACCATGACGGAGCTGACTATGAAGCCTCTCGGTTTGCAGCCAGAGCTGATATTCAATCATGCTATGAAAGGGCACATGGTCAATAATGGCCCTGAGATAAATGACATCTTAATTTCTCCCTGATCACATACCTTCTCAGTAAGACAAAACTACTAGGAGTGTAGTCACTGACTTTAAAGTGTGTCACTCATCAAGTAATTTGAAGTGTACAATTTTTGTTTCTTTACTGCAATTATTTGTCAAATGAGTTTTTAAAATGTACAGCAATCTATTCCTTTGTGGGTTCAGAATTAACTTATTAACAAACTTGGGTAAAGAAAAGAAGTAACAAAAAAAGAAAGAAAAAGAAAAACGGTAATGAGGTGCCAGGTTAGATTGCCGTAGCAGAGGCCAGTAGGGAAGAAAAGCCACACACGCACACACACATACACACACACCACACACACACACACACACACACACACACACACACACACATCCACCAAACAGGACCCAGTGTGGGCTCGCTTGGAGAGCTGTTTGCTTGGGGCAAGAGAGGTAGGTAGAGAAGGAAGGATAATTCTGGGCAAAGGTAGTTGGGGAAAGAAAACGTTTTCTAGCTGAGCTTCAGAAGGTGGTAAAGAGTTCAAGAAGAAGCAATGAGAGACCACTCAGAGGAGCGGAGGAAGGTAAGTAGCTGGCCTTTTGGAGCCTGGTTGGTACTGATTGAATATAAGCCGAGGAGTTTGTACTTTATCTCTTTGGTTGTCCAACCTCCCCTCCATGGGCCAGAAAGAGAATAAAATGATTGGGTCTGGACAAATACTGTAGGTACAGGGAAAGGGAAGTCATTAGTCTGTCTCTAAGAGCTGAAAAGCCAAAAAGTTCTCAAATTTAAGCGCAACAGAGTAGGAGAGGAGAAATTTGGATTTGGAGAGATTGGTTAGCAGGAGAGAATGGGTGGACAAAGCCATCTGGCACCAGGAAGCAAAAAGGAGCCTATGGCTGAGCCTGTGGTGGAGCAGGGGCTCTGGAGGGCTCTCCTTTGAACTGAGGCTGTAGGGAGCACCTGGGTCTTTGTTGTGGTGCACGGGCTTCTCATTGCGGTGGCTTCTCTTGTTGCGGAGCACAGGCTCTAGGCATGGCTTCAGTAGTTGTGGTGCGTGGGCTCATTAGTTGTGGCTCGCGGGCTCTAGAGCGCAGGCTCAGTAGTTGTGGCACACGGGCTTACTTGCTCCGCGGCATGTGGGATCTTCCTGAACCAGGGCTCGAACCTGTGTCCCCTGCATTGGCAGCGGATTCTTAACCACTGCACCACCAGGGAAGTCCCATCATACAGTATTTGTCTTTCTCTGTTTGACTTATTTCACTTAGCATAATACCCTCCAAGTCCACCCATGTCATTGCAAATGGCAAAATTCTATCCTTTTTTTATGGCTGAGTAGTATTCTATTGTATATATATACCACATCTTTATCCGTTTATCTGTTGATGGACACTTAGGTTGCTTCCATATCTCGGCGATTGTAAATAATGCTGCTGTGAACAATGAGGTGCATTTACCCTTTTGAATTAGTGGGGCTTTTTTTTCAGATATATAGCCAGGAGTGAAATTGCTGTGTCGTATGGTAGTTCTATTTTCAGTTTTTTGAGAAACCTTTCCACAGTGGCTGTACCAATCTACATTCCCTATGTGGCTCTGTTTTAAAACAAAATTAAATCACTAGTTTTAGATGCCTTCATCATTCACTGTTTGTTCTGGTCTGTCTGCTTCAAGAAACTGAGGCAAAGGTAAAGAAAATGAATATTGGTTGGGTAACTAATATTGTGTTAGAACTTCACGCATATTCTCATGTAATTTTCATAGTACCCCCTTTTTTTTTTTTTTTTTTTTGTGGTACACGGGCCTCTCACTGTTGTGGCCTCTCCCGTTGCAGAGCACAGGCTCCAGACGCGCAGGCTCAGCGGCCATGGCTCACGGGCCCAGCTGCTCCGCGGCATGTGGGATCCTCCCAGACCGGGGCACGAACCTGTGTCCCCTGCATTGGCAGGCGGACTCTTAACCACTGCGCCACCAGGGAAGCCCCATAGTACCCCTTTTAGTTAAGTATTATAATACCCATTTAGAGCTAAAGCTCTACAAGATTAAGTAATTACTAAAGGCCACAAAACGTCTAAGTGGTGGAGCTAAGATTCAAAGCTAGATTTGTCCAAAGCCCATGCTCTTTCTACTTCATCATACTCTAACCTGTTCTGCAATAAAGTTCTAGGCAAATAATTCACTTATATATTCTTCTCACTCAAATATACATTTTTAAAATTTATTTCATCTGCCTTTTTACTGAGTAAATAATTTATTGAGTGCCTACCACATGTAAAGCGCTGTGCCACTTTGGACTGAAAAAGACAAATAAAACAGGGTCCCAGGGCCTTCTTCTGCCTTGGAGATGCTTGCAGTAAAGTGCAGGAAGCCCTTCATAGGTTGATACCAGGAGGAAATAATGCACAAGGGGAGCAGAACAGAGTCCTCCCTGAGTAATTTCTGTGTCAGGGGGGAAGCAGCCCCAGTACAGAGGAGGAACCTCAAGGGTCATCTCTGCATCACCTCGTAATCTGGACCAGAGGCTCCAGAGCTGGCCAAAGCCTAGGGATGAGGCCCAATGGCGGTGTTAACTGTTCAGGAATGCTGGTGCAGTGTGCAGAGGGCCCCTGCCATAGGGACGTGCTGTTTGGTACCTGACTCTGGCCATACCCCAAGCACACCTGGGAAGCTTTTTTCCCCTCTCCCAAAGAGCTTCCCCCCTCTCCCCCAGCCAGTGAATCCTTCCATGGAAAATAAAAAGGGGCACAGATGGGAGACGGGTAAGGCTTTTAGCACCCTCCAACAGAGCAGCCCTTGAGCAGGGAACAGGAGGAAGGTGAGAGAGGCTGCTTCACCTCAACCTCGATGCCTTTGGCTGTGGTATCAGTAAGCATTAAAACCTCCCTCCTAGGCCCCAGGGCTCACTGGTACATGAAGCAAAGCCACAGCCCAATAGCCCGCCCTTCCTAAATATTCCTCTAGTTATTATTCATACTTTCTCATGCTTGTAAATGATCTTGGTGTTTACCAATCACTTCGACATCTTTTCTCTCAGTGATCACAACCATCCCATCAACAAGTTGTGTTTTACCCATTTTGTAAGTGAGGAAATAGACACTGAGTGGCATTACCCAAGGTTACACCGTAAGGACTGGGCAGGACTGCGTTTGAACCTTGGCTTTCTAACACCAAGTGCGGTGTGCTCACTGTTAGACCACAGCCAGTAGACCACCCTGCGAGCTGCCAGAAGCCTACACTTGGCTGTCTAACTGCCACCCCTCTTGACATTTGTGGCTGTCTGGGGGATGCAATAAATATTTTACATCTTCTAGACAACAACCTAGTCAACTACAAGTGGCCGAGGAGAGGCTATGAAATGCTGGCTCTCACACTGACCTGCACATTTGTACCTCTTCTAAGAATTTTGTTCCCAAAGGGTGCATGAGAAAGGTGCAGGTCTGGAATACATCTAGACAGATTTTCTGGAACAACGTATGGGTGCAGCTCTGGGTTTGGGACAAATGTGCAAATATGAGTGCAGTGTTGAGGGGCTAAGGAGGCAAGAACTTAGAGAAGTGAGCGAAGAGAGGCCCAGTGATTCTGACCTTTGCAGAGGCAGGATCACCTGAGCAGGGAAAAGTGGTACCTACTCTCTCTGCTCCAGATTTGGCGAGGAAACAAGCCAGGTGTTTCTTCTTCTACTGAAAGTATTAGCCATATGGCAGGTCTTTACAAACTGCAGTGTTAACTTAAATGATCTGGGTTTGAGTCTCCGCTTTTGCATTTTCTAGCCACGTGCCTTGGGCAAAGCAATTAATCCCTTTAAGCCTCATTTTCTGCATCTGCAAAATGGCAAGAAAACAGATTCTCCCCTAGATCCTCCAGTAGGAGGACAGCTCTGCTGACACCTGGATTTTAGCCCCATGGGACTCATTTCATGCTTCTGACCACCAGAACTGTAAGATAATTCCCTGTGTGTTGTTTGAAGTCACTAAGTTTGTGGTAATCTGTTATAACAGCAATAAGAAACCAGGACAGATTTCGGTAAAAATACTCATCTCTCAGGTCTGTTGAGAGGATGAACACAGAGAGCCAGCATGTGCTGAGGACATTAAATGACAGCTTTCACCATCACTTTATTTTGTGCCATTATCTAAGTTATGACGCACCGCTGAAGGAGGAGGAGGAACGCGTAGCGGAAAAGGAGAAACATCTAGCGAGCAGCCACTTCAGCATTCTGTGCCCATCCACACAGTCCTGCCTTCCTCAATCAGATGCCCCTCCCTGGCATCTCCTACCTCATGCCTGTCTAGATTTCTTCACTTTACTCTCCTTTTTCCTCACACCAAGTTCCCACCTGTCTCCTTCCTTCTTTTTTTCCCACTCTGGTCTGCGTTTCCCCACCCTAATTCTGACTTGCAATTCTTCCACGGAGTATTCATATGTCTCTTCCCCTTTTTAAAAACTCTGTGTGGCAGAGTCATCTTTGGGAAAGTATGCATCGTTACAGGATATATTTGGGTCACGGGGGCCAGCTCTCTTGTTCAGCAGCTCCTCCTGGACCAATAAAGCCCTCTTTCTTTGGTGACCTACCTGTCTTCTGCCTTTTTCTCCGTAGCCCTACTTTCCTCCTTTATTCTACAGTGTACAGTCATTTTTGCTGTGCAGCCATGTTGCTACAATCACACTTTAACTTCCTTGAAAGAACAAATTGTCTTCCTTCTGTTCTTTAAGCCCAGCTAATGACCATAAATAGGCTGCTATCTGCAAATGGGTCCTAATTGGTACTGGGTGATAATGGGGCTGCTTTGGGCCTCTTTTGCCCTTTACTCTCTCTATGTACTTGTGTTGTCTGAACTTCTACCTTTCATGGTCTATTTATCTGTGTCTCTAGTTTCGACAGTAACCCAACTGGTCAGGAGCAGTATCTGTGCATTCCAGTGAGGAACTTTATAATGTGGCTGATCCAGCTACGTGAGTAAGGCTCCCCTTTGGGGGAGGTTGTGCATTAACTCCTTCGCGGCGCTCAGGCTCCACTCCGTCTAGTGTGCCACAATCTCGGGAAAGAATGAATGACATTTCTAAGCCTGAAATGACATTTCCAAGCGGAAAGAAATGAATGGCATTTCTTAGCGGAAGCTACGCAGAGGGATCTTGTAACTATGGCCCCATTTCTTCTATTCACTTGGCAAACACTGATGGAGTACACCATGTGCCCAGTTCCGGGCCAGAAAACACTCATAAATTTCAACTCCAGTTCCCACGACTGCCCAGGTGAACAGGTAAGGGAAAATATTTAGAGATGTTTAAGATTACTTGGAAGGTTGTGAATACTTACTTTAGAGTGTAACAAGGAAGTTACAAGTTAGCAAGGTCTGAGTCGAATAGAAGGCTTCCCTCCCACGCACGCCGGAACTTCAGCCAAACTGGCTAGTGTGTTATCTCCTGGGCTCCTTACTCTTCTAAGCCTCTACTCCCTGACCTTTCCTTTCCTTCTACCTGGAATGTCACCCCCACCTTCCTCCCACTCCCACCCACCTCTTCTTGACCCATCAAAACCATATATACTCTGCACGCCTTACCTCTTCCCTCCTCAGAACTCCCACGATACTTAAGGTCTTATTAGACACATTATAATGACTTGGGAACACAGCTTCCCTACTAAAGCCTGAAACTCTAGAACACAACCATCTCTCTTACATATCTTTGTATCCCTCAAAATGCAAGTTGTGTCATATAACCCATTTTGATTTAGAGCCTGAGTGGATGAAGTGGATAGTTAATTTAATTAACAAAACACTGAGAGATGTGGATGGCTTATCTCAAGGTAATTCAAGTGCAGAGGCCAAAATAATTCACCCAAACACTTACCCTGTATTCCTTCCAGAGGATCCTCAGGGAGGGAGAGACCCGCTTTTTAAAGTGCCAGACACAGCGCTAAGCCTTGTAGATAATTTCTGGGAGCTAGCATGGGCTGGGGAGAAGCACTGGGGCTCTGGAGCCACGCAGACCAAGGCCTCCAGCCCAGCTCTTCCACTTACTGGTTGTATGACCCCAGGGAACTTAATTTACCAATTTAAGCTTTAGTTGCCTCATCTGCAAACTGGAGCCTCCCCACCCTTTTTCTTCTTCTACCTAATTAGGTTATGAGAATGACATGTGTGGATGTACATTACCTAGTAGAGTGGCACAGAGAAGGAACTAATGTGAGTCCCTCTTTCTCTCCTCACCCCCCCCCCTTATGTGACGGGGTATTTTTAATTTGCCAACTATATTTGAAGATAACAATACATTCTGAAAATGATGGGTTTTAACCGCTGCCCGGAGTCCGTATGGGAACCAGTCGCCCACTCTGCCCCTAGGTTTATCCTCTGGGCTTCCGTTTGCTGTGACCAAGGGCAGAAAGAGCCTTACCAGGGACCTTCAGTTGTGCTTCATCACCACCTCCGGTCTGCCCTCGGTGACTATGGGGCCTCAGTTCATCACTCAGAAGGATGCAGTCTGTATGTTCCATACCCTAAAGAACTGCTGAAAGTTGGTGATGAGACTCAGGCTGGCTTTACTTTTTTTTTTCTCCTTTATAAAATTACTGTGATCACTGAACTGAATAACCAAACTTCTTCCATGGCTAAATGATCACATGGCTTGGTTTGGGTGCTCTGGAACACGAGAAGGCGGGGCACGGTGGTGTGACTTAGCTCTGCTGTGGAACTTGCAGCAGCAGTCTTCATCCCCTGCTCCTAACGAGTTGTGATGTTCTCAGCTGTGTCCTCAGCCTGTGGGAAACCGTGAAGATGGCCAAAGATGACTCCACTGTTCGTTGCTTCCAGGGCCTGCTGATTTTTGAAAATGTGATTATTGGTGTAAGTAATGAGTATTTTCCAGGAAATTCTGCTCTTCCTGTAACTATGATTTTAGATCAATCGAAAGTGAGAGTTTAAAGGGAAATAATGATATAATGAGTGGTTCCCTACATCTTTTCTTCCTTTTAAGAAGTGTGTTAGTAAAACATGCTAACTAGAAGTTAACTATATAAATAATCCTATATAACTATGTAATATATCAAAAGACCATGTGGGAAAAAAAAGAGAGATTTCCCTCCCAACTTTACAACACAAGAATCTAAAAGCAACCACGCTAACCACAGTCAGTGTCCAAGCACTCTCAACACACACGCTTTGGTGTGTCTTTCCTACCCCTCCTTGGTTTGATTTCCACAGCCTCCACTGTTAAGGTTGTTGGGGACAGATGTTTGCATCTTCCTGTGCTGGTCACACGGGGCGGGGGGGGGGTGGCAGTACTGGGATGTAAGGGTAACTCAGAGGCCAGGCTGCGTGGGCGCAGTGTGGTGAGAGCACTTAGGAGCCAGGATCACTGGCTCTGGGCCCAGCCCTGACTATGACTCTGCGTGACTCCGGACAGGTCATTGCCTTTCAGGGCCAAGATCCTTCATCTATGAAATCCAGGGGGCAGGAAAGATAACCACCAAGGTTCCTCCCAGCTCTAATGCTCCATGGCTCTCTGGCACAGAGAACATGACCAGGACCAGTTTAAATATTACAATCCAGGAATATGGACAGTGGGCAGTGGGAATGGGAGTGAGAGATTATCTTCGTACAAGAAGTCATTGTTTGAGCGGTTCATGCCCCAGGGGTTTTATAGATGGTCTGAAATTGTCTGGGTCTCCTGACAAAGAGCGAGAAGATAGAGCGAAACGTGGAAGGAGGCATGAAACCAATATGTAGGATGGAAGGAGCTGTTTGACTTCCTGGCAATGAGGAGTTTAAGTCAGTTGCTTAAAGCCTATGCAGGGGACAGAGTTAGTCTCTCTTAGCACCACGCCTCTACTCCTCTACCCCTTTCCCAGTGCCGCTCTCATGGCCGCCAGCCTGACAGAATCCCCTCTGCCCCCAGATGTGCGGCATCGCCCTGACTGCAGAGTGCATCTACTTTGTGTCCGACCAACACAGCCTCTACCCATTGCTTGAAGCCACTGACAATGATGACATCTATGGGGCAGCCTGGATTGGCATGTTTGTCGGCATCTGCTTCTTCTGCCTGTCTGTCCTGGGCATTGCAGGCATCATGAAGTCCAACAGGAAACTTCTTCTGGTGGTAAGACCTTAAAACTCTCTACATTTCTCTCCTGGACCAATTTAGATGGATTGTTTCTTCTTCCCTGAGCACAGTGCTTTGGTTTTCAGTGGGGTAGGAGGGAGCACAGAGTGCCAGGTGAGGAGGGAGTAGAGGGGAAGACCCTCCCTGCAGTGAAGATTATCCAAGTGGGGTCAAAGATGCTCTCCTCTATGGGAAGTCCAGAAGAGTCCAGCACAAGAGAAGCTGAAGGGGAGACACCTGGAGGTCACCTGTTGAGTATTTTCCAGATCTTCGCTTCTCTGACTAGTGTCTGCATGGGCCCAACAGATACAGCGAGGAGCTACACAGGCCAAAGGAGAGACAGTGAGAACTCGATAATTAGACTTTTTCTCTTGAGAGTAAGTAGTTTAAAATATTGTTTTAATAGTAATCAAGTGTTGATATATTAGGATATAAATCACAAAATATGCACGAATTTTTAAGAGAAAGCATGAGCTTTTGTAGGCATTTTTGAGCTCAAGGCTGATGATGTTGTGGGATGGCCTACACTTCCCATTTCACGCATTCACTCTGCTTTTCAGGGACCCTAGAAACCCATGCTGGGTGACATGTAGAGAACAGCTGCAGCTCCCACCTTCCTGTGGAGGCTCTAACTCTGTGCACCCATAGGGAGGCTTCTGCCCCAAACCTCAGACAATAGGTTGTGCCCTGCCTTTGCAGATGGGAGCAAATTTGCAGCCAGCCGGGCTAAGAACCCTCGGTGTTGGGTCTAAACTTCTACTCCCTTCCCCCATGCTCAGGACAGCAGTTTCTCGCCCTGTGATGGGGCCCCATCCTCACTCCCTACCTGAAATAACTCTCCTAGCCAAAGGCTGCAGGACCTGAGTTCCACCTTCATGGAACGAGTCCAGCAAGCTAAGGTGCTTGTTGGTTGGAACGAGTCCAGCAAGCTAAGGTGCTTGTTGGTTGGCTTTTCCTGTGAACTAACATCATCCTGGTACCTAGGGAATGTAGAATGTTTACATTCTCTGGGTCTTTAGTGTGAGTTAGTTCCAGGGCAAAAGAACCCACTTTTTCAGGGTGGGGTTAAGGAATGCAGGGAAAGGTAAAGAAGGGGCAGGTGTCCTTAGAGACGAGCTTCAGCTGCATCCCAGCCTCACTCTGGGCCAGTCACGTGTGTCTCGCACAGCCGGGAACATCCTTCACCACGCCTGGCAAAGAGATGGAGCAGCGCGCCCTCCACGCGGCTGGAGGAGAGAACACCTGCACCCTGTGCCTCCTTTCTGGAGCGTCTCTAAGGGGCTTCTGAGCCTCTTTAAAGGGAACCAGCAAAGCTCTCAACAAAGAGCAATGCAGCCGCTAATACAGAGGGAGGCAATGTTATGAGGCCTCTGAAGGGGTTCCTCCTGTTAACTGAGAGAGAGAGAGTTAACAGTAGCCAAAGCCTTTTTCTGGGCGGAATGGTTAGGGCAGCAGAGGGTGCCGCTCTGAGAACCGCCCCTGCCCAGGGAGGGAGAACCGTTTGCCCTGCGCTCCTCCGCTAACACCGTCACAGCGCCCCTTCTGCAGAAGAACCCAAGCGCCATAAGCGTATGTGGAAGGCTGAGGACAGCAAAGACAGGACTCTTGCAAATAGTCCCCATCCCAGCTTCGGAGACCATTTGTCCTTCAGATATTTGCCAGCCATAAACGGGGGCAGCGTGTTGTGGAGCCATCACATGTGCATGCGCACTCTACCACACACACACAGCAACAAAACACACAAGGCGCTGTTTCCCTCAACTGACCTGATGCAACTGGAGTGGGAGTGAGTGAGAGAAGATGCCGGTGAAGAGCTGTGTACCTGGAGGCTGCCTGCTCCTCTCTCATAAGACTGGACGTTGCCAAGAGGGAAGACGGATATTAAACGCAGCCCTATTCATCGTTGACCTCGGTAATCCTCAATTCTCAGTAAACCGTAAAGAAAATGTCTCCCAATGAGAGGGGAGTTCTGAGTCTCTACATAGTGTGTGATACGCTGATTCTCTTGCCAGCCATTGGACGAACACACACGCACATACACACACACACACCAGTTCATTCTCTTGTATGTTTTTCCCAGTTAAAATGGAAATGCAGGGTACTGAACTGAGAAAGCTTTGTATTCAATAGTTGTTTGTTCTCTGGGGAAAGGAGAAGAGTTGATCTGATTAGCACCTAGCACCAAGTCTGGCTCTAAGCAGCTGATCAACGAGGGTTTGTTGAATAATTATGTAAATGGTCAGATAATTATATTTAGGTGAATGTGCTGCAGAAAACATAACAGTTATTTGTAAAAACAAAACAAAACAAAAAACTCTCTTTGGAGGTAGATGTAATTCTTGTATTCCATTTGTTTCCCTTCCAGTATTTCATTCTGATGTTTATTGTATATGGCTTTGAAGTGGCATCTTGTATCACAGCAGCAACACAACGAGACTTCGTGAGTACAACCTCAAAAGACAGAGCAGAAATGACCATATGAATCATCATTACCATCATAACACTACAATAACTGACACATATTAAGCCCTTACCCTATACCAGGCATTGTAATATGCACATTAATAATAAATATATAATTTTTCTCCTCATAGTAACCCTATGAACTAGGTATTCATTTTATAAATAAAAATAAAATGAGACTTAAAAAATAAAGTAACTTGTCCAAGGTTACTCAGCTGGTAAGTGAAAGTGGGATCCTGAATCCAGGCCGTGTGATTCCCGGGGCCCAAGCTTGCACCGCCGTGCTCTTCACTACTCTGCCACAGTCACTGGCCTTCCACTGGGATGAGCAGTAATCCACCACATCTGAGACATCCTCCCATCCAGCACCCTGCTTTCTCTCCTTTTTTCCATTCCCTGGCCTAGGCCACCCCACAATGCCTGTCTACCCTTATCTCATTGGAATTTCTTTGGAGATGGGGGTCTTCTCCCTACAAGGGGGACTTCCGCCACCCAGAGCAGCCCTACTCCCACCCCCAGCCCTACTCAGTGACTCTGAGCTCAGTTTTACTCCAGGAGACAATGTTCAGGGACCCCAGCAACATGCCGAGCAAATCACTTCGCCTCCTTGAGGATTACTGTGCTAACTCTTCCTCTTGTGTTGCCTCCTCCCATAATAGTTCACACCCAACCTCTTCCTGAAGCAGATGCTGGAGAGGTACCAAAACAACAGTCCTCCAAACAATGACGACCAGTGGAAAAACAAAGGAGTCACCAAGACCTGGGACAGGCTCATGCTCCAGGTAATGCCTGCAGTCATGGGGAGATGCCATTTGGTACCTAAACCAGTATCCAAGGGCATATGGACGGTTAGGAATGAAGTTAAAGTGTGGGGACCACTGCCTCCAAGGGGGCTTCCTTCACAAAGTGACTTGACATAGGCAAGTTCCTCTATTCCTCTCATTTACTGGCAGGGACTAGGGGGTGTACACATGACTCAGTGGGACCCCTAGATCTATATTTTATTTTAAGCCATGATGTTGATTAGCTTCCATTTATAGGAGTAATGACATTGGTAAGAAATTTAGATTAATCACACACTCTGCCTCTTAGAACTCAAGCATCACTTACATTAAAAAAATGTTGCCTCCGGGCTTCCCTGGTGGCGCAGTGGTTGAGAGTCCGCCTGCCGACGCAGGGGACGCGGGTTTGTGCCCCGGTCCGGGAAGATCCCACATGCCGCGGAGCAGCTGCGCCCGTGAGCCATGGCCGCTGAGCCTGCGCGTCTGGAGCCTGTGCTCCGCAACGGGAGAGGCCACAGCAGTGAGAGGCCCGCGTACCACACACACACACACACACACACACACAAAAGTTGCCTCCACCCCACAATGAACTCAAGTGGCAACTATTGTCTGCTTTGCTTGTTTAGTACCTTTTCACACCTGTGGGCTACTCCTGTTAGGGACCAGAGGCTATGATTTGATTTGATCACCTGTTTTCCTCTAACTGGCAATCATAAACTTATATCCACATTTACCTCAAATACCATCAAAAGTACAAGTCTTTCAGAATGCCCACTCTCACCCCTACGCTGCTGTATGTGAATTCTCATCCCTGCATAAGCCCTCGTGTGACACAACTCTCCCATGGCTCCCCCCCGACCCCCTCCCCACCCAACCACCTATGTTTCCCAGTCCATCATCAGCAAACCCCCTTATAGCCTCCACCCCTTCTTTGAACTCTCTCTTTACCCTCTATCTTCTAAAATTTCCTTCATTTAGTCTAATATTCCTGTTCTATAGTTTTTTTAGCCCATTAGGACCTCCAATCTATTGGCCACTTTTTCACTTCCTATCACTCTTCTAAGTCAAGTTTTTTTTTTCCCACTATGTTAGCAAAGAACTAAGCTTTTCAAATGAAAATGTGAATGCTCACACATTTGAAAATCCACTTACCAACTTTATAAAGCCCAGTCTGAAATAAGTCTGTTTCAAACTTAACCATTTCCCCCCAAAATGCTCAGGTCAAATTACAGAATGATTATTTTCTTTGGTGAGATATTTTCCATAATCCAGTGGCAAAACAGGACATGCTTTTAAGATAGTCACTTTATCACCAAGTTTGCTGAATATATTTATCTTAAAAGTTGAGAGATGCAGTAGTATTTATTTCTTCCCTTGAAACATTTTAGCAGAATTTATAAACTGGAAGGAAAGTGATGTGAATTGTGTTTTATCCCCTCTCCTCAATTCTATCTAGAGTAATATGAGCTACGTGTTAAGTGATCTTCCTTTCCTATGTAGAGGCAGAACCATGTGCCACTAGGTTTTGGTTATTTTTTCCAGTTTATTTTCCCCCATTATAAAAATAATACATAATTGCTCCAGAAAATGTTAAAAATACAGAAAAGTAAAACAAGAAGAATTACTCACGATTTCTTCACCACAAAAATTTTAATTTTCTGATTCTCAATTTGCTCATATGTAACATGAGAATAATTATAACTCTCTCACATTATTGTAGCAAGATATTCGTACTAATAATGATTAACATTTTTTAAGGGTTTACTATGGGCCAGGCATTGTGCTAAACGTGTTAAATGTATTGACTAATTTATTCCTCACACAGCTCTGTGAGGTAGGTACTATATTTGTCCCAATTCAGTTAAGGAAAATGAGACTTAGAAAGTTTAACTTGTCAAAGGCTACAGAGCTCATTAATGGCTAGTAAGGTAATAAATGTAAAAGTATTTTGCAAACTCTACAATGTAATACCTTAAAAACACCTTCAGCTCTCATTAGGGGATTTTTAGTAAATGTAAGATACAGTATAATTTCCATATCTTCTTTCTCCATAAAGTCTCAGTTGCCACCTTGGTGGCTCTAGCAAGGATTATGGAAGAGAATTTTGTTTCTCTCATGTGCTGACAGGACAATTGCTGTGGTGTAAATGGACCATCAGACTGGCAGAAATACACCTCTGCCTTCCGGACTGAGAATAACGATGCAGACTACCCCTGGCCTCGTCAGTGCTGTGTTATGAACAACCTTAAAGAACCTCTCAACCTGGAGGCCTGCAAACTAGGGGTACCTGGATACTATCACAATCAGGTGAGTCCTTGCTTCTCCCAAGACCTGCCAGGAGGTTTTTCTGCTGTTTATGAAGAAAATACTGGTTAACTGTAGGTAATAGTCTCTCACTAAGGAATTCTGCATCCTTTTTCCTAAACCTCATGTTAACTATTTCCTTCTCTGTTAGTTAAATGTAAGTGCTAATCTAGGGCTGATCTGGGAAAATTTACATTTTAATAAATGAACAGAACGCGAGAATTGCAATAGCAGAATCCAATTTTGTTTAAATGAACACGATTTGTATAATGTATAGAATTAGTATTTTGAAAAGTATTTATATCAAAGATTTGCTCTATTTTTGCAAAATGTAAATTGAAAGGGATGATATACAAAAGGAATGTTTTGCCAGTTCCAAAACAAAGGCAATTGCTGAGGGTAGATGCAGTAATGGTACACCCACCCGCCTCATTCAGTGGTAATGTAGGATCGTCTTAATAAAATTATTAGATAGGTGATTTGGGTAGAAGCTAATTCACATACAAGTGGTTTTTGAAAAAGTGTTTCCAGCCTGATGAGAATGATATGATGATCATGAAAACAAACATCAATTGAGTACTTATCAAATGCCAGACACTGCTCCAAGTACAAAACAGATATTAATTCATTTAAGGCTCCGTGGCTAGTGCCAGTTTGATCCTTATGTTACAGAAGAGGAACTGAGATACAGAGATGCTAATAATTGCCTTGCCCAAGGTCATGCAGCTGGTAAATGGAAGAGTCAGGATTCAAATGCTAGCAGCCTGGCTCCAGAGCCCAGACTCTAAACCAAGAAAGAACTTGGTAATAATCCCAAAAAGCCCTGAAGAGAATCCTCATACACTTGACGTCAGCCTCTGAGATGCTTCCACTGCTGTGCATTACCACTTTGAGGAAAGCTAGTTGTGTGCCAGTACATTAAATAATTGAGAAATGCCAGACTCTTTGGTCTTGCAGGAAATAATACAAAATGCCCTTTCAGAATGAACGACATGGCACTGCTGGTCATCATGCCACCCCTGGAAGGGTGCCTGGACTAGGATGGGTTGCATTAATCTGGAAAATGACATGGGAGTGATACAGATTATTCTGCAGAATTGTTCAGAGCGACCCTCATTTAGCCTTTTAGCAACATTGTTTTGGTATCATTTTAATTAGTTATATTCAGACTGCTAAAAAAAATTAAATTTATTGCCTATAATCACAATATGCAATATAACGATCACTCTGAGGAATAATAAACTGCTTTTAACATTTCAGCCTTGGAACTAGTCCATGCAGACGTATCTTGATTGGATTGTAATTCCATACAAACTGTATCGTATCTTTGAAAGAGACCAAAAAGGATGTTTGCCATCAGATGATTGGTTTATTTCACAGCCACACTATTTTCCCTCACACATAGAACATTCTAGTAATAAGGGACACTTTTGTCACACCCTCCCTAACAGTCCTTGGACTCACCACGTCCTCTACCCACTATCTATACCACAACTACAAAGTCATGTCACTGAGCAGTACTCCCACACCAAATTCCTGCATCTTGAAATTCCTCTCTGTCCCTGACTCCCTGTGCTCCTACTTTCTCAATCTCACTCATTCTTCACCCCTGACATAATCTCTTATCTACTCATCCTTCCTGCTTCTCCCTACCCTGGTCTCCCAGATTCCCACATGCCACCATTCTCTCCGAGTTACAGGTCCTGCTAATTCTCCTATAACAATCCTTTTCCACAAAGCAAAGTACGCCACCTCAGTACCTCATATACTTTACTTCTATTATTGCAGTTGATACTTTGAAATATAATTATTTGTTTGCAAGCCTATTTTTTCTATGAGTCTCCTTGAGGACCATGCATCCTTCAATTCTGTATCTTCAGTACTTAGCATAATGCCTGGCACAGAGAAGGCATCAATAAATGGTTGGTGGGTGGGCAAATGAAGAGGTGAATGACCATTTTTCACATCCAAATTGTAGCTTTGCGAGATCTGCAATGCACAAAGAAAGGCTAACAAAACTAGGGAAGTTGTCACAAGTGTAGTAATAATAGAAACCCACCAAATGTCACATAGCATGTCAGACGCAAATATATATGTTCTTACGTCATGGTTCATCTGCCCCCAAAATACTGTGTGCAAATTCTAATCACTACACCTCAAGAGCATTATGATGGAACTAAAGAAGATCAAGGTAGGCGCCACTACAATGAGAAAAAAGCATCATGAAAGGCACTAAATGAGAAGAGGTGAAAAACTGGGGCTTTTGTCTGTGAGCTTCATGAGGGCAACACCCATTTCTGCCTTGTCACAGCTGAATGCCCAGCCCAGTGCCTGGCACTGGCATAAGTGGGTTTTTATACATATTATTGGACAAATGACCACTTCCCAGGATTGTCAGGGGGATCAAATGAGTGATGGATATAGGAGTGTTTGTGAACCATCAAGTGTGTCACAAATAATATCCTTGTAATTATTACTTCTTATCACATTCCATTCATCCTAATCAGGTGCCTGCTTTGTGCCAGACACTTGCTCTAAGTTCTAGAGATTCAACAATGAACAAGATAAAATCCCTGCCCTCGTAGAGCTTGCACTGTAGTATGGGAGACAGACCACAAACAAGTTACCAAACCAATACACAGTAAATTCCAGGTAGTAATAAGTGCCATGAGCAGAAATAAAGCAGGATATAGAAAATGATGGGGGGAAAGGTATTTTTCTCTATGGTTGTCAGGAAAGGCTTTATTAAGATGATATTTGCACAGGGTTCTGAATTAAGTGAGGAAAGGAGACCCTCGCTTAAAAAAGATTGAAGAAGAGAGTTCTGTAAAAAGGAAGCAGCAAGTGCAAAGGCCCTGAGGTGGAGGCCCTTAGCTTTTTGGAGGAACATCCGTATGGCAAGGCTGGAACAAGTGAAGGAAGAGTAGGAGGCAAGCATGAATCTAGATTTTGTAGGGACTGAAGCTTATCAGATTTGTGGGGAGGGGGTTCTCCTCAGGAAATACAGTTTAAACTACACATGCAAAACTAGGTACAGGACTTTGAAATGGTCTTGCGAGGAAGCAGCCCTGAGCCCAAGCTCATTAGCTTTGCAGTGAAACAACCTCCTCTGGTGGCGGCTGGGGTCACAGAGAGAGGCAGGGCCGTATCATACAGCACCTCGTAGCCATTGTGAAGACTTAGAATTTCATATTAAGGGTGGTGGGAAACTTTCAGAGGGTCTTGAGAAGGAAGGTGAAGTGATCTGACATGTTTTACAAGGATCCCTCTGGCACTGTACAAAGACTAGTAGGGCACCGTGGGTGGACTCGGGCCTCAGGGAAACCAGCCAGGAGGTGATTGTAGGAATCCTGAAGTGAGGCCGTGGTGGACCAAGGTGGTAGCAGGAAGTAATAAGTGTTTGGATTTGAGATATATTTTAAACCCAAAAGTGTTTGCTTAAGAGAAAAACAGTTAAGGATAATTCCAAGATTTTTCATTTGAGCATCTAGGTGAGTGGGGGAGTCAGGTAGATGGAGAGGTGTAAATGGGGGAGAAATCAAGGCGTATATAGCAAAGGCAGGACATGCAAGTGGATGAACCAGGGACTGGGGCAGGGTTAGAAAGGATAGAACTTCAAGTGGCTACCTGGAGACCCTGGGCGGGGCCTAAACTTCAAGGTCAGCCTTTCTAAGACATTTCTCTCTGGATCTCAGTGTTCATAAAACCAGCCTGGTCATGGCATCTCCTAGGCATTCCTGTGATTCCAAGGGCTTTAGTGGAGGTCGCTCAGATGGCAGGTCTAGACCCATACGTGTGTATCACTCCAGTACTTTGCATAGAGACTAGAACAGAATGTGCTACATATAAAACTTACCAGATTATGGCATGCATGAATGAATGACTCGATGAATAAAGAATGATTCACTCTCTCGCACGCACCCCGTGGCTCTTCTACAATACTATAAAGATATGTTGAAATATGATGTCAAATGAGAATTTACGAAGCATGGTATAGGAGTTCCTTTAATGACTAAAAAATAAAGCCTCTAATTTTCACTAACTGGAAGAACTTTTATTGAAAAACAAATCAAAAAGTGACCCTGCCCTCAAACACCAAAATCACCAATAAAATCTTTGGGGAGAGGAAAAAACTCAAATTTTATTAAGAATACTTTACATTGCCACATATTCAATATGAGAAAAATGTTATGCTAAAATAGCAGCACCTCGGTTAGATTGAATGCAAAAACAAATAAATATGATATAGAATAGTTCTTCATAAGGATTATTCCTATAGATTATTCCTATTTCTTCAGTACAGCACAACAACCTAGTTGTCCACAGGAATGTAGAAATAGCCTGGTTATGTTAAACTGGATGTTGGGGTGACATTGATTCAAATCAGCTTCCCACCCATCTCTTACATCTCTTTTCTGGTCCCTTTCATGTGGATATGGAATCGCCCACTCCTCTAGGGCTGCTATGAACTGATCTCTGGACCAATGAACCGACACGCCTGGGGGGTTGCGTGGTTTGGATTTGCCATTCTCTGTTGGACTGTGAGTATTTCCCATCACATGTTTCATTTCTGGGAGGATAGTGATAAGGAGAGACCTTGAGATTGCCCCTGGTTAACCCAAGCACGCTAGACTGACTAGAAAAAAAGCTTAGACCTGAAGGCTAGTCAGGAAGCTGCTGGCACCAGGGCAAGGACAGTGGATTCCCTCGGGAGGTAGGGCGTGAACTTCCCCTACCAACCAGATCCTTCTCTGGCTGACTGGGATGCACTTGTGTGCTCCTCCATCTCTCCAGATCTCATAAATTCATTTCAAGTAGATATCAAAGACTGTCATCTCTCTAGATGCCTCCTCTAACCTGCCTCCCTCCTTCCAAAGAGCTGCCTTCACCAGTCTCACCTTGTTCTTCTGACCACTTTATGTGATGCACATGCAGCAAGAGGGTAGAATGGTAGGTCTCAGCCCTGAATGCACATTTAAACCTTATGGGGAGCTTGGGGGACAAAAGCATACCTGAACCCCAACCTCTGAGATTCAGATTTCAGTTGATCTAGGTGCAGGACCCAGGTCTTTTTTTTTTTTTTTAATTTTCCAGGTGATTCTAACTTGTTGTCAGGATTAAGAGCCATTGCATTCAGGAAGCAGTCCCAAACTTTTGGTTTCAGAACTCTTTTACACTCTCTCAAATATTACTGAGGACTCCCAAAAGCTTTTGCCTATGAAGGGCCTGTATCTATTGATATTTACCCTGTTGGAAATTAACACAGAAATTTTTAAAAACACATGTTAATTCATATAAAATAACAATAACAAACTAATTACATTACTATTAACAATATATTTCTGTGGGAAAAAAGTGACTATTTTCCCAAACAAAAAGATATGAGAAAAGGGGCAGTATTTTTTTTTTTTTTACATTTTTGAAAATCTCTTCAATGTCTGGTTTTAATAGAAGACAGCTGGCTTCTCATATTTCATCTTCATATAATCTGTTATAATATGTTGCTTACGTTGAAGGATTTGAAAGAAATCCATTCTACACGTAGTTGAGAAAACAAGTGTTTTGGTAGCCTTATC
This sequence comes from Tursiops truncatus, assembly GCF_011762595.2. Lineage (NCBI taxonomy): Eukaryota > Metazoa > Chordata > Mammalia > Artiodactyla > Delphinidae > Tursiops > Tursiops truncatus. The sequence goes on along the minus strand of NC_047037.1, from coordinate 78,983,821 downwards.
TAAAAATAATTGTGAATATTTTCCTTTGGTACTACACAAAACTTGCTAAGTAGTAGTTTCTTAAAGGTTAGTTGCAATATGAAATCTGAAACTTCATCAAAGAACTTTTAGGACTCTGTTACATTAAAATACATTACATTGGTTTGTCTTGCAGTTTGCATAAATATTTACCCATTCGTGATTCTAGAACATCATGCATTGGTCATTTGGGAAAATATTGGTTCACTGTGTGACAGGATGGACTCAGAGTCACCTCTGCCCCTGTGATGATGCTTAAGGCAAGATCATTCTTAAAAATCCAGTGTCACCTGAGCCTGAACGAACCTCATATCATTTTTCTGCAAGTACCAGATGTTTCTAAAACAATTCCTTATTTATTTTTCTTTTCCTTTGTATTCTAGTTTTGGGTTCTCCTGGGTACCATGTTCTACTGGAGCAGAATTGAATATTAAGAATAAGTGTAACCACCATACCACTCCCCACAGTGACTCTGGATTTGGTGCTGGAACTCCTAATATTCCACCTCTGTGCTCCCCGGGAAATTATGCACTCTTCCTCAAATTGCCAAGTCAGTTGGTGTGGAGTTTCTTTAGGTTCTTTAGGCTCTCAGACTCCTGAAATTCTTACCACTAATGATTTCACCCTGATCTAGGATTCCGCAACATTGTTATAGACCGTAGGAAAGGGAGAGTTTAGGATAGTAGATAATAACTATTGCCATCTCTGTTTATTTTTAATTTGGGGGCACAAGACATTCACAGGAGCCTGTCTTATCACAGCAAGCCAAGTCTGTATTTGGACAGCAAATCTGCCTGTATTTCTCTCTGCTTTCTAAAAGAAACCTTCAAAGGCTTTCATTCATCTCAGTATTGTCCGCGTGAGAGAACTAAGGAAAAGACTGCTGAAATATATCTTTTGCCTTTGTTCTACGGTGGCTCCCATCTACAGAGACTCAAGTGATTCTCTTAATGCCACCTTGGGATCCTCTTATTCTCCAGGACAATGCCCGATCTTGAGCTAACAATGGTTGTAGTTTCCTCTCAGACATTGCAGAGTGATAGGTGTTAGTAACCTCAATTCTCCCGCTAATTAAAAGTATGTGCACTCTGGGGGACAAAGGAGGGACCTGTTATATATTTACCAATCTCATCCCATCCGAAAGCCCCTTTCAAATAAGGGAGAAGCAAGCCCGCTGTTAGATAGGTGATTTATGGTGATTTTTTTTTACTGTCAAAATATTTCTCTTCTGATCTATGTTTCCTTTTGCAATCCTGAAGGAAGTTCTTATAACAACATTTGTCTAGTCTTATAAATAAAGAAGGCTTTTAAATATGTTCACTTTCTTTTCTTTTTACCAGTGTCATAATTGGTCATATATGAGGCTAGCAAAATGGGTCTTCCAACAGAAGAGCTTAGTAGGCTCACGGGAATTAAAATTTAGGAGATGGAAAATGCAGTCAGGTGTGGCTTCCCTCTGGATACCGGGTAACCCTGCTGTACAGTTGAATGATTGGAACTTCCACGTTTACTTTTTGCTCCTGCTGCCCTTTGCCCAGAAGCGGGGATGCAGTTGCTGCTCCTCAGATCCTTTCCCCCTGCATCTCTGACTCCAACTGCTCAACTGTGTCCCCTAGGAAGGAAATGTACCTGTCACTTCAGGGTCCCACTCGCAGCTGACTCAGTCACATGGAGTAGCCCACTCCCAGGCCTCCACCCAGGTTCCTGTGCCTCAGTCTGAGCCCCGGGGCAGGGAGGGACAAGGAGGGGGAGGGCGCTATAGCCTGCACCTGGGCGGTAAAGCTGGGGGCAGCAGCCGGATCGCTGATTCCCAGGACAGGGAGCCAAAGGCTCCTGCTCTGACACACGACCAGCTTGCCCCTCCCCTGCCTCGCTTGCCTCTCCAGGACAGGGCTTGGGGTGTCAAGATAAATGACACCTGCACTTGACTGAGGAGGTTCTCTCTGTGGTCTTTTTGAAGAGAGGAGAAGAAGGAAATTCGAGCTTACTCTGGGCAAAGCTTTGAAGCGCCTCTCTCCCTTCTCTCTGTCCATCCTCTCTCATGTGTTCTGGTGCCTTTTTCTTCTGCTGCTAACTGGATTTTCCAGTGCCCTCATGCGTGAGCAAATCCTGTCCCAGACCCACTTCTGCCTTCCCCCTCCAAGGCTTTGGAGCTTCAAAATTCTCTCCCTACAAGATTCCATTCTCCTTGTGACTTGATCTCAGCTAGGTTAAGGGAAAGCCTTTTTGCAAGCTAATTCGTACTAAAGGGTGAGTGACAGCTAGTCCCCACTCTCAATCTTCTCTGCAGATTTTTCCTTAATAACTGAAATTGATCTCAGTTGGCGGAATCCAGTGCAGCAGTGGGAGCAGGAAAAAGCTATTGTGGAGGAAGATGGCCCACCTGCTGCTCGTTAAATCTTACCACCTGCCTTCTCTACCAGAAGTAACTAGAAAGACAACGGGCCTTCAATTGGTCATTACCGTCCGCCCCCTCTCCAGCTAGCTTCCTACAAAATAAGACCCTGAACCCAGGTACTCACTGTCCAGCCCCCAGCAGTTGGGGAGGACACACCTTTCAGCTGAGACAGACCCGGGCCTGAGGACTTCCCTATGGAGAGTCCAGCCGTTCAGGACTCCTGCACTTCCTGCTACGGGGGTCTTCAGTTTAATCTCAGGGCAGCTCGTGCTCTGCCCAGTTTCTGCTCCACCCCCTCCACCTTCCCTGGAAGCCCAGCCTTGTCCCTCTTCCATCTGGCTTCTGGGACAGAAGTGGGGCTCACGGCGAGACCCAAGCCACACTGTTCAGGGTGAGGCCCTCACCAGCCCCACCAGGCCGGAGGGCAGCGGCGGGGCGGGGGTGAGAAGAGCAGTAGGACCTGGCTCTGGGTTGCTGGCAGGTTGCTGGGCTTGAGACACACCCAGAAAAACCATCTCGAGAAACCTCCCAATCCTGCAACAGGCCTGCTTATCAGGTGGGCAAAGAACAGTTACCACCTAACACCGAAAAATGGGTCAGGCTGACTCTGGGGTAGGTTTTACCTGATTGCAATACCAGACGGGTCATCACGCTCCTCGGTTGGCTTTTTCCTCCCCAGATTGTTACTCAGGTTCCTGGCAGGCTGTTCACCCTGAACGTTAGGAAGCCCTCTGCTCATTTTTGGGGGCCCTATAACTTTTTTCCCACATCAGCTGTAATAAACGGGAACTGCTCCCATTCTAAGCAGCAGACCAGGTAGTTTCTGACCACCCATGAAGGAAAGAAGGAATAGTGAGTCATGCGAGTTTGAAAATCGTATCTCCTCTAAAACCCCACCCCCATCCACGTGACTGACAAGCCGGGCTGTGGTTGAGGAACTGGAAACTAAGCTGCTTTCTCATTTCTTGTTGTTGTTGGTTTTTTTTAAAATAAATTTATTTATTTTTGGCTATGTTGGGTCTCTGTAGCTGTATGCAGGCTTTCTCTGGTTGCGGCGAGCGGGGGCTACTCTTCATTGCAGTGTGCGGGCTTCTCATTGCGGTGGCTTCTCGTTGAGGAGCACGGGCTCCAGGCACCTGGGCTTCAGTAGTTGTGGCTTGCGGGCTCAGTAGTTGTGGCTCGCGGGCTCTAGAGCACAGGCTCAGTAGTTGTGGCACACGGACTCAGTTGCTCCGTGGCATGTGGGATCTTCCCGGACTAGGGCCCGAACACACGTCTCCTGCACTGGCAGGCGGATTCTTAACCACTGCACCACCAGGGAAGCCCCTGCTTTCTCATTTCTATAGAATGAACAACCTCCTTTGTTCTGTGTCATTTCCCTTTCCTGTTTCACCTCACGCAGATCCTTATCATCTCCTATATGTGAGACTGAATCAAAGAAGAAACCCAGAGGAGACTAGTTGTAAGCTATTGAGTTTGCTTTCACACGTGACGTTTTTATCACAAGGCTGGAATGGCCACATCCAACGAGGAGATCCAAAAACATCTTGGGAAAAGGCGCATTGCTGAGAAATGTATAGTTCCCAGACCCTTCTCTAACCCACCCTCCCCCTCGCTCCCAATCAACTCCCAAAGCACACACACACACACACACACACACACACACACACACACACCCCTCCTTTGAAAAAGACAGATAGCCAAATCCTGGAGTTAAGTGGTACCATCATGCCCTACTTTCTAGTGGCCTCCACCCTGAGTTCCTGAGCAGCCCCTGGCATCCAGAAGCTAGCCTGGCACTCACAACTAAGCCATGCTATCCTCCTGCTAGACGTAAACAATTCATAGAACGCCAGCCTCAGGTAAGGTCACGTAAAATGAGGCAAAGTGAGGCCACTTCATAATTCTGTCCAAGCACAAAAGCAAGGTCACCGTGCCACCCTCTGAATACCAAACACACCCTTTTTTTTTTTTTGCTAAAATAAGTGACTGCTACGTGCTCACAATTACAGCTCTGTTCTTCCTCTAGGACTCCCTGTGGGTAAATCAGAACTGTCTTGGCTTTCTGACAATGTCCAATACAGAACACATCCTGCTGGCTTAGAACCTCCCCAAATGACCCACCCCAAACCCAAATGCTCTCATAGACTTTGTCTGACTTCTTTTCCTGAGACACCTCGAGCTTCCCCATGGTGTGTTCTCAACAGCTTTTTTTTTTTTTACATAAGAAGTGGATTTATTTAGAGAGAAACACACTCCACAGACAGCGTGGGCCGCTTTATTCGATACCATGAAGTTGTTAAGAACATGAGCTTTGGAGTCAAAAACCTGGCTCCAAATCCCAGCTCTGCATGACTTTGGCAAGTCAGCCTCTTGGAGCCTGCTTCAGGAAGACAGATCTCACTGCGAGGATTCCGTAAGATATGTAAAGAGTGCATTAGAACAGCTAACAGCCTGTAAGAAATACCAACAGGAAGTTATACCATAAATCTGGTCGAAGATCTCTGCTCAGCCTGTATTCCTGGGAACATGCCAACTAATATCATGTTACTTCAATTTACTGCAACAAGCTTAATGACCAAATATACTGGTCCAAATTCACTGGTCCTCAAACAGTAGTTGAGTAATAGCAAAACTCCTATTCAATAGTGGAAGAATGTACTAGGGTATGAAGATAAGGCATTTTAATGGATATATCTCAAGTTCTGTACATTATTTCCAGAATCCTAGCTACAAATGAGATCTCTGCCCTTACTGCCTTCACAAAGAAATCTCATAATCTCCTGACAATGTGATATTCTGGGGGGAAAAAACAAGACACTAGAGTCAAGAGACTTGGGTTCAAATCTTATCTCTTCCTCTTACCAACTTTGGGAAGTTACTTAACTTGAATCTGTTTTTTCTTTGCAGTACTACATACACACTTACAGGAATATTGGAAAGTTAAAATTTAAAAAGCAAGGAAAATTCAAATACAGAGCAAGCATTCAATTAGTGTGCCTCACCCTTCACCAACCTCTCCACCAAGGCCCCAGATCTCACACACACACACCCTCACACACATCACACACTCTCCTCTGTGAATATCTTTGAGAGACTGGTCTGGCCCTCTCAGCAGGTATAAGACGGTCTTCAGTGGACTTAAAACTAATGAAGGTGGCAATAGCTTAAACATTTAAAGTACTAAGGAATAGACTTAAAAATTTTTTTTGGAAAGTGATGGGCAAAAAAGAACCTATGAAATGTTCCTGAATATGCTCCATTTTGTGGGACATACTAATGGCTTTTGAGAGAGACTATATATGTATAGGACTTGGGGAAAGTGGAGGTTTTTAGTCCAGCAGAATATGTCTTTCCTCTCTCCCAAGAGTCCATTCACAGAGCAGTTGGGGCCCCAGGAAACCCCCAGGGGCTTGAGTGGAAGTGAGGGGGCAAAGGGCAGAAAAACCAGGGAGGGAGTCTGGAAAAAAGTTTAGAGACTAGATGAGAATGGAATGCACTTTTTTTTTTTTTTTTTTTTTTATTTTTGGCTGCGTTGGGTTGCTGTATACGGGCTTTCTCTAGTTGCAATGAGCAGGGGCTACTCTTCGTTGCGGTGCGCAGGCTTCTCACTGCGGTGGCTTCTCTTGTTGCTGAGCATGGGCTCTAGGCGCGCGGGCTTCAGCAGTTGTGGCTCGCAGGCTCTAGAGCGCAGGCTCAGTAGTTGTGGTGCACGGGCTTAGTTGCTCCACAGCATGTAGGATCTTCCCGGACCAGGGATCAAACCCGTGTCCCTTACATTGGCAGGCGGATTCTTAACCACTGCACCACCAGGGAAGTCCCTAGAATGGAATGCACTTTCAAGTCCAGAATATACCAAACTTCTCTAGGAGCTAGGACAGGGATGTAGAGTCAGGAAACCTTCCTTAAAGAAAGTGAGAAGCCCAGGGAATTCCCTGGTGGTCCAGTGGTTAGGACTCGGCGCTTTCACTGCTGGAGCCAGGGTTCAATCCCTGGCTGGGGAACTGAGATCCCACAAGCCGCATAATACGGCCAAAAAAAAAAAAGAGTGAGAGAAGCCCAGATGGAGGCAATATGGTGTAATGGAACCTCTACTTCCTCTTCTACCCTACTTAACTCTAATCAATAAAGTGTGTATAAAAATGTCATAAACCATAAAGCACTATAAAAAGGAGTGGTACTATAAGTGAGAAAAAGCCATAAAAACTTTTAAAGTAGTACACTCCTCATGTTAAGTATTTGTGGTGTTCAAACAGACCTGCGTCCATGTAATCCTCAGCAAGTATAGTAGGCTTATCTACAAAACTCAGAAAGCTTGGCCTCTTTGTGGCCAATGACAGCAAGAGACACACAGGGCGGGAAATTGGGAAAGCTCGGTTCCTCTGAGGCCAAACTGCCCAGCAGAGCAAGCAGGCAGCCATATGCCTCCTGCCAGTCAGGGGCTTCGAATCCCGTTGCAGGTACAGTGGCAGAGAAGGAAAATAAAGGTCTTAAAAAACTATCTTCCAGGGTTCCCTGGTGGCGCAGTGGTTGAGAGTCCACCTGCCGATGCAGGGGACGCGGGTTCGTGCCCGGGTCTGGGAAGATCCCACATGCCGCGGAGCGGCTGGGCCCGTGAGCCATGGGCACTGAGCCTGCGCGTCCGGAGCCTGTGCTCCACAACGGGATAGGCCACAACAGTGAGAGGCCCGCGTACCGCAAAAAAAAAAAAAAACCATCTTCCACCTCCAGAAGTTTCATAGTGAGTCATTTAAATGACATATACTTTATCTTGGTTGAAAGAATTACCTGAAGAATATCAATAGGCAAAGGACAGTGGTTTTGAACATTTAAAAAAATGCAGATGCCTTGTTAATAGCTGAAAATACATAGGGAGTTCCCACATGGTACTAATTGTATTTTGTTTCCATTGAATGAGAAATTGTTCTCAGTATGGATCCTCAAATTCCTTGCACACACTATTCTCTTCCTTTACCCTCCCCAGCCATGACCAGGGACCCACAGCCTCCAAATTGGAGGCCCCTGGCACAGGCTGTTGGCAATTACAATAGTTCAGTCTGCATTAGATTATAATTAAGAAAATTGGGATCGTTAACAGATACAAACTACTATACATAAAATAGATAAACAAAGATTTACGGTATAACATAGGGAATTATACCCAATATCTTGTAATAACCTATAATGAACATAATCTGCAAAAAAACCCTGACTCACTATGCTGTACACCTGAAACACAATATTGTAAATCAACCATACCTCAGTTAAAACATTGGGATGGAAAGCTAGAGGAAGATTCTGCAGAGGAGACAAGAGGGTGGGGGAAAAGGAAGAAAACCATTATTATTTCTTTTCTAAATAAAGAAAAAACACAGCATTTACTTGTCCCTACTGGGTTAAAGGTAAACCAGGCCAGCCCTAGGTAAACCTGTCACGTCCACAAAATGCACTTTTCTTTCTTCTCCTTCCCCACGTGGGTGGTGACTGCTGTCTTTTTGGAAGCCCCAAATCCTCCTATTCCCTCCCTCTCCCTGTTTGGGATGGCAGGCACTCATGTTGAATTTTAAAAATTAAGTGTCACGTAATAATGATGGATTGAGAAACCCTGGGGCACAGTTGCATAATACACGCTCAAGAACATCCACATCTACATTATTTGTGTCCATTCCCCTAGGCGAACAAAATATTCTTATTTCTGCTCTGAGCCAGCATCCATCCCCGATTACCTTCCTTAGATTATCCTCCCACATTTCCCGCCCCTCTCCCAGGAAGCTCAGCAGTACCAAATCAGTGCCATGGCCCCGCCCTTCCTTCCAAATCAAAGGCCTCAGGAGCCCTGGCTCCACCCCTTCCTATCCTCTCACCAACGAGGTGTGCCCCTGAGGCAGCCCTGCTGCGCCCATTACTGATCAAAATCAAGCACAGGAGGATGAAGAGAACACAACGCGGCCCAGGAGCCGAGACTCAGAGGCACCTGCCACAGGCCCGGAGCTGTCTCACAAGCAGGCTGCGCAGAGAAGGATGAACACGGGAGAGCGGGGGAAGGCTTAGTCTCATCTGTTTTGTTTTTAAGCAGTAGGGTTACTGACATGAATACATCTGGAAGCTAGAACCGAGCAGGACCCTGCGGGGCCTTCCTGGAAAAGACCCACCCCCATGTCCTCCCCCATGTCTTGTTTGTAGAGAAACTTTAGCCTCCTAGGCCTTCCCTGAGTGCCAAAGAGTAAATTTAATCAGAGAAGTGAGAAAATGCAGAAAGAAAGGAAAACAGTCAAACAAGAAAAATAATAATAGTTTAGCCATTAGACAAAGTCAAGGACCTTTAGTTCCTTCTCAAGGGCTACAGATAATATTCTGAGCCACATCCTTTGAGCTGTCTGGCAGATACTGAAACCCCCATCAGGTGGAAGCAGTTAACTGTACGCTGCCCACAAGCAAGTAGACCCCAGACCAGTTGGAACCAGAAGGTTGATGATGTTGACTCCTGGTTACATCACCACCAGCCAATCAGAAGACTGTCCATGAGCTGATCACACATCCCACAAGCCCTCTTTCACCCTGTCTTTTAAAACCTTTCCCTGAAAGCCTTCAGGGACTTTGGGCTTTTAAGCACTAGCTGCCCGGACTCCTTGCTTGGCGCCTGCAGTAAACGTTGCACTTTCCTTCACCACAACCCAGTGTCTGCAGATTGGCTTCACTGCATGTGGGCAAGCGGACCCAAGTTTGGTTTGGTAACGAAACAATAGTAAAAAACAAGATTGACCACCCAAAGCTTTTTCATATTTTACTACAGAGGTACTTCTGATGTATTATTAATTAATAGGTAATTTGTAAACTGCTACTTCATATCCTACACGTACAAAATCATTTTACAAAAATGTTCTAAAAACTAGTAGATAAAATGTTACGGGAAGGCGTATCTGGGCAGGTGACACCTGCCGCAGGGCAGCAGCCATAGCAACAGTACAACCACCGCAGCTGCTCTCCGCCTGATGCGGTCCTTCTGCCACCTCTTCAGTCCCAAGTTCGCGGCACCTTTATTCTTCACCTTTCTCCCCTCTTCTTCGGCCTTCATCTCACCGGGGACCCGCCTCTTCCCAGATGACCATGCAGGATAAATGAGTAACAGAAACATATCTTCAACCCTTTCCTGGTTCTCTGGGACATTCAGCAATCTTATCTCCTGTGGCATTTTTTATCCCAGAAAATATGTGTCACTTCAAACTTAAATAAATCTCCTTCAATCAGAGTTCTCAAATAGCCTTCATGGCATCTTCTGAGTGGTCCTTTTATACTTAGTCCTTCAAGTATCTACATTACAATATTTAACCCTCATGATCAAAACAATTGTTTTACATTCCATATCACCAGGAGTTCTGCTAAGAAAATATGAAAGAGGGAGAATCAGCTCAGTAATTGGCTGCAACAAGTTCTTAATGTGTGCTACTAGGGGAAGTCTCTAGGCCAAAATTATTGCAATCAAATATTCAGTTCCTCCAAATGTCAGCAGAAGAGCCAGGGTCATGGGCCAGACCAGAAATCCACGGTGATGTTGACATATAAAGGATTGTAATCCACAGAGAGTAATTTATAATCACAACTGCTCAACCCATCTGTTCTCCAGACACGTGACACCTGATGTAAGAGCTTCATCCTAAAGATAAAGAACAAATGTGAAAGATAAGAATTTAACATCTATTTCCACTGCTTTTTGCCTTGTCACAAAGTTTGGCAAACGCATCTTTGTAAATTATTGCACTTGTTGGGTTTCCTACTGCAAAAGAAGTTTATTTTCTCCATCTAAGGTAACAGATACTAACGACAGCCATGTGTTCATATGGCAAACCCCATGGAAGACCCTGAGGACCAATGATCAGAAGAGTCCTTCATGCAGTGAGCCCCCAGTCTGCAGGACAGAAGGATGTACAGTGATACAGCTCATCCACTGCTGACAGGTCCTTGGATAAGCTTCAGGGGATCTATGAATGCTCCAATGTTGCTGGGAGAACTCTGTGTCTGCAGGCAGGGCGGGGACTCATAGGAACCTCAAACCAAGCTAAACTGTATGCAGAGGAGGCTGAATGAAGTGGCACCTAACTTCATGAGGGTCACAGAGAAGGTAAATTTGACCAAGGTTTGAAAAAGAAGAAATTCACAGCAGAGAAGATGAGGGAAAGGACACCCCAGAAAAGAGACCACCCTGTGCAAGACACAGAGACGTGTCAAAGAGCAGGATGTGTTTGAAGAAGAGGAAGTAATTGTGTGGCCGGAGCTCGAGGATGCAGGGAGAGGGGTGGTGTTGAACCGAATTGGTCTCTAGGAGCTGAGCAGTGAAAAGCATGCATTTCGGTTACAGTAACAACGTGGATGGAGACTAGAAGCATAAAGTTGAGCTAAATAAAGTCAGAGAAAAATAATACAGCATGATTTCATTTATATAAAATTGAAAAGCATGCAAAACTAAACAATTTTTTGTATATGAATACAAACACATGGGAAAATAAGAAAACCAAGACACAGCAAAAATAACTTTAATTATCATCAAAATTCAGGAAAGTATTTCCTCTTGGGGTAGGGGGAAGATATGGGATAAGGAAGGGCCACACAGGGAAAGGGCGTAAACTGGCTAGAGGACACGACCAGTGGTCATGGTATCAAGAATCTTCAGATTTTTCATACAGTTGATAAGTATTCTTTTGTATCTATTCATTAATTATTATTATTTTAATTTACAGAGAAAAATGCACACCTATGGGCAAAGGCTCAAAAGACACATGGAAAATAGAAATAGCTGTTTTGTTAAAGTGGTAAGTTCTAACAAAAGGGCTAAAAGTCTTTTAATATTGTTTTAAAATGTAGACTCTAGCAAAAAGGCTAAAGGCCCTTTAATACAGTTTCAAACATTAGGGAAAAAACCCCACCAGAACAAAGAAATGTAGATTTTTCAGACATAGCCCCCAAAAGAATTGGTTTATCTGCCAGGATTCCTTGGTGAAAGGGTTAATTCCTGGGGCAGGAGCACAAGATGAGCCTAGAACAGCTCATCACACCAGAGCAAAGGGAAAAATGCTCGCAAAACGACTGCAGTTATGTCAAAGGATTCGGGAGCCCACTGGAAAAAGATAACATTTGCCAAAGACAATCTGAGCATCGAAAAGAATATTAACTACATCCAGAAGGCTGTAGGAAGCATCAACTCATCACTTTGAAATAAAAAGTCAATGCTGATTCTTTCCCTTTATCCTGCCTTTTCTATAAGAACCGTACCCCAGTGTACTCAGACAGCTGAAGAAGGCACATCATTCTTTGTAGAAAAATCTATCTAATAAATGCAGGACTGACAGAATATCACAATTTTGCAATCCCTAATTGAATAATGAATTTAGGCAATGATCACCAATGGCTGCTAAAATAATTAGGTGAAGACTAATGGGGACCCTCACAATGACTGCATGAGGCTGACAACACGTGAACCCACAGAACAATCCTGACATCACCAAAACATGACCAGACATCATGTCCCCTTGCTGGGATACAAAAGGAGATACATGGCACTATAGAGGAAGCGTTCTTGCCCCCAAATAGTACCAGAATCTGTTTAAGCTTCCAGATCGAAGCCCTAGCTTATAAGGAAATGCAGAGGCACAAATTAAGTTATAGCACAGGGATGTGACTGGCAAAATTCACAATGTAGGAAATTCCATCAGACAAATGACCTGGTTTGTTCAACAAATAAATTACAAGGGAAAAAAAAAAAGGAGGGAAGGGGGAACCTACAGATTAAAAGGCATTTCAGAGAAATCATTCAAATGCAATGTGTGGACCTTGTCTACAATCTGAATCTGAGTAAACCAACTGTTTAAAAAAATTTATTAAAGCATTTATGAGATAATTGGGGAAATCTGAACACTGACTGGACCTTTGATGACAATAAGCAAGTATTGATAATTTTATATTAGGTATGATAATAGTATTACAGTATTTTTTTTCTTAAATTAGGAAGTTGAATATTTTATTAGTAAACTGTTTCTTATTTTCCTGCAAGGCTGTTGCTTCACTGTATAAAAATAGCACCAGCAAACACAGTATATTGCAAAATTAAGAGAGTAACGTTCTTCACTGGACACTATACAACTAACAAACTTTTCTCCACTGCCATTTATTTCCAGTGGGAAGTTAATTGAGTATTTTGACCCAAATCCAGGGATGGCTGTAGGCAAGTTACAATATTATATACGGTTAAGATAATAATGTTATCCTTGAATTACATAACTTTCATAACTAGTTTTACCACAGATAATTTCAGGAATTCTGAATATTATAACTGGAGACTAGCCTAAAAATCACAGGCTGTTGTGAAAAAGATGCATAGCGTTTATCTGAAGTCATTAGGAAGTTAAGGGGTATTTTCTTCAGGCAACACCGTTGCAAGTAGTTTCTTTTGCTAAAAGTTGCTTTTTAAAAATCTATCCACCACTAATTTAAGACAACTATTCTAGATTAAGTTGTTTCAAACTAGTTTATTTAGGGGTTCCATTTTCACTCCTCAATAGATTTTATGTATTTCTCATATGCTTCTTCACTCATTAGTTCATCTGGTTCTGAAGGGTTACTGAGTGTCATCTTGATCAGCCAACCATCTTCATAACAAGATCTGTTGACAAGTCCTGGATTTTCTGCTAGAGCTTCATTAATTTCAGTTACTTCTCCTGATAGAGGAGAAGAGAGTTCACTAGCAGCTTTCCCACTTTCCAAAGCAACAAATTCCTCTTGTTTGTTCAATTTTGTCCCAACTTCAGGCAGACTACAGTAAACAACATCTCCCAAAGCTTCCTGTGCAAAATTGCTGATTACCACTGTTCCAACACCGTTTTCTGTTGTTACCCATTCACGTTTGTCTGAATTTACGACCTGACAGCAGAGCGGGTCCGGTGTGCAGCGCCCGGACGGCGCCTGCCTGCAGTCCCCAGGGCAGCGGTGGGCAGGGCGCGCTGGGCGCAGAGATGGCCCGCACGCTCTGCGCCACTCGCAGCGTCGTGTTCGCAGGGGTGCAGCGGGTCTCCGCGCACACCTCTGCAGTTCTTTTTCTAAGACTTCTTTTAAGGATACTATTGAAATATTTACACAGGAAATGCTGTGATATCTCATTTGCTTCTAAAGAATCCAGTGGGGGAGGAGAAGAAAGTGGGAGAGAGAAGAGAAGCCATGAGTTGTTAACTGTTGAAACTGGGAATGTGGTACATGTACATGTGAATTCAATAGATGTTCCCTCTACTTTTGGGTCTGTCCGAAAATTACCTCAATAAAAAGCTTTGAACAAAATAAACTGGTTTATCTGATCAAATCTGGCATAGGACTAGTGACAGAAGAGACTACGCAGGTAGCCTGCCAGGCGCATGGATCCAGGACTTACCGTTCTATATTCACCTCATTGCCTTGGTCTCTCTTGTGGAAGATCATAGTATATTTACCCACTTCAGGCAGTGGCCGGGTTATTTTCATTCTATGAAGCTCAACCCTGCAAAAATAACAGAGGTGTTAAAAAAAAAATTCTATCCCAATTATCTACCACTAGGCACTTAAAAAAGAATCATTTGCAAAAATTTACATATATGTGCATACACATATCTTGATTATTTAGGTATTAAAAGAAAAAGAATTTTCTTATGTTGGGCCTCAGGCAATAAGTCCATAGAAGAATCACCCTTAACATTTACTACTGAGGTACAAAGAAGATGTGTCAATTTACACTTTGTCATTTTCCAGAAACAACTGAGAAAATACACCTTGAAAAAATCAAGTCTCTTAGGATCCCTAATTTACTTAGTGTTGCCTTCTTTTAACAGGGAAAATAATGACTGTTAAATGTCACAAACCTAGGTTCAAATCTAGACTTTGTTATTTACAACCTTGGTAAGTCAATTCATTATTCCAGGCCTGGGTTTCCCGAACCGTAAAATGGCAATGGTGTTACAGAGTTGATCTGACAGGCTCAAATGAGACCGTCCACATGGAACATTCTTTGCAAACTGTAATGTACTATATAAGCAGAAAGAGGGTGGTGCCTGTTGCACAGGTGAGTAAATAAGTATTTAGTAAAGAAATTTCAGCAAATGTTTATGCTCAAATCAGTTGGTTTATCCATAGCGTTAGTCAAGAACCACTCTGGAGGCCATGATGTTCTTACCAAATGAAAGCAAAACTTGGGGCTCCCCTTTACCTTGAAACCGAGGAGCAACAGGAAAAAAGAGAGTGAAGATACATCAGTGTAAAATTCTACTAGCCGTCCCATCTGGGCAGTGAAATGGATTTGGGGAACATGATGGATACGGTTGACTCCGAGCCCTTGCTATTCCTGCCCTGAAATCTAGCAGGTACCCTCTCTGTCCACTTCATAAGCCACGGCCACACAGGCTGCTGATGGGCTGGGCCATGAAGTGCCGCTGCCCATCACTACGGCCATTTCTATGCAGCCTTTGGTCAGGGAGATCCGTTCCCTCCTGCCAGAAACATTCCAGAGACTCTCAGCCTAGACCTGGAAATGAGACCAGCATGGAGCCCGGCTTCTTCATGCTGAAGCAATGGAAAACATCTGGCAGCCACACGTATATTAATTCAGAACGCCAGCTGAGAAATTTTCTTTCTAAGAGGCAACAACAGGAGGAAAGGGGGTCTCCTAATAGACAGACCTTGTTACAAGTCTGAAGATACTGGCCCCAGGCTCTTGAATAATTACTTATTTCTGGGAGTTAGGGATACCCATAACTATCTGGCCATGAAACCCAAGTTCAGGGAAGGGGGCTGAGAGGGGAGACCAGGCATATCCCCTTTGAACCCCCCAGAGCAGAAAAGAATCCAAGAGAATCTGAGGGTCATGCCAGCAGCCCCGAGTCAGGCCAGGGAGTCAGGCCAGCAGCTGCTCCCACGGAGTGCGGGGCTGGCTCGTGTATAAGGAGAGGACATCTTGGCCTGCTTCGGGGCGTGCAACTCCTCACAGGCTGCTGGCACTCCCTGCTCTGCACGCTGGGAACCACCAGGGTTGCCTGGGGTCTGAGAGAACGCAGAGGCTTAGAACAGGCCTCTGGCCACTCTCCTCAGGTGGCAGTTTTGCAAACGCTGTGGTCTGGGACTTGCCATTCACGGGTGAGACTCTATCTCAGTAGGTAATACCTGCTGACAAGTCCACAGAGACCTCCACCAACACTCCCGGACCCCGGACACCCATTAGCCAGGACTAGACCACCCTCCATCATTTCTGAACTGCCAGTGGCAAAGAGCGATTTGGGCCACCTTGCTCACCCCCCACCCCCTGCCACCCTTCAAGCCCAAGTCGGAGCCTCATGACCTGCTGGCCTGGCCTCCACAGGAACCACACACAACCACTGCTAGCAGAGCCCCGTGAAGGGGACCTGTCTCTGTTGTTCACCTGAGTCTGAGGTCATCGTCTTCGCCTCCCCATCCCCAGTAGTTGTTAGAGAATCCATTCACCTTGAAAAACTGCTCTCGGCTTAGGGCGGTAACACCCCCAAAATACCCGCTGTAACGTAACCTGGAGCGAAAGAGAGAAGAGAAATGGTTAGAACGTTAGTGCAGAGTCCTTTTGTTCTCCACAGATGCTTCAGAAGTCTCTGACTGCAGGGCGGGCATTCTAGGAACACTTTGAAGACCATGTACTTCCACCCACCCACTCCTGCTTGACATCCACCTCCCCACGTTCTTGGCCTTCCTTGTCTGGCCTTCTGTCCTCTGTCTAGACAAGCTCTCACATCTGCTCACTAAGCAAGGTGCCACCCACCTTTTACTGTTAGTGTTTGTGTGCAGAGGTCTACAGAGGTACCTGTCAATGTGCACTGTAACATCAGATCTGGATGAGAGATTTCACCTCGTGTGCCAATCCAATGAATAGTTGTGGCTGCCAAGGGCTGTGGGTTAAGAGCATTCTGAGGCTGCACCCAGGTTCAGCGTGAACGAGTGGCTTTTTTACTTTTACTTTCTTTTAGGGAGTGGGGTGGAGAGCAGGAGAGAGCTCCTATACACACTTTTTATGCAGACCTCCACTTATATGCATACAAATCTCCGTCTCAGAGTCTGTTTCCTGGAGAACCCAACATACCTTAATAACCCTGAGGTTTCCAGCTTGGGCAACTAGGTAGATGACAGTGCCTCTCACAAAAACAGGGTATACAAACTGATAATTAGGTTTTGAGAAGAAGACAAATTACGGTTTGGATAAACTGAATATGAGGTACCCTTGGGGCTTCTGCCAGCGGGAAAAAGGTTACAAGGTCCAAGTTCAGTACAGAGGAGTGGCTACAGAGATAGCTTTGGAAATAAGCTGTCAAGAGGTGGTACCTGAAGGCACAAGGGTAGGGAGAGCTGCCCGAAGACAATGTAGTAAGTGAAAAGAGGAGAGTAAAAAGGGTGGAGCTGTGGGTATACCAACAAGGAAAAGGGGAAAGAAAAGAGGTCAATCATTTAGGACTCATGGATTATTGGTAGGCAAATTAACAAATCTGAGAAATAAAGATGTCCCTTGAATAGAACACGGTAACAATTCAGAAATGCACATGAAGGCAGCTTAATAACTTGGATATTACTGAATAAGAGGATGTGAATATATATGGAGGATCTCTAACTTTAATTAATGTCAGTTCAAAGTATTCCAGGACCAATAAAATATGTCTGCTTTTCTAGATAATAAGAAAAACCAAAAGGAAAGATCAATAATCATGTAGACACTTGCCATCTAATAGGTGGAGTCCCCAAAGTTAATTTGTAGCTCAGCTGCTTGTTTCTATGTTCTGAGTACAGATGGGGAGGACCCTGCTTAACCCACAATGGAAATAGATTTACTTACATACCCCCAAGCTAAAATTCTGGAAAACAACCACCTAAAACAAACAAAAAGAACAAAGTGCTCAGAAGGCAGCTATTACTGACCAAGACACTGACTGCAGTGACTTGTTGCCATGGTTACTGGACTCTGTTTGGCTGGGAAGGGGTTCCTAAACTACCTGAAAACTAGCAGCTTCATCAGAACTGAGTGGAACCACTGCCCAGGCATAACCTGCCACGCCCCAAAAAGGGGTCACCAGGAGGGACCCAGCACTGATGACTTGGTAGTGACCCATTAAGTAACGACTACCCACTGTGTGCAAAGCAGCTGGCTAAACGCTAGAATAAGTGGGCCCTGCCCTCACACACAGTTGATAGTCCAGCAAGAGAGGTGAACATTATCAGGGTTCTGAGGAAGGAGGAGCCACACATCAGGGCAGGTGGGCCTGGGAGGATTCAGACAGGTAGAAAACTGGGGGAACTCCTGGTGATCAGAACTCTGTGACGAAAGGCCGAGAGGGAGGAAAGTGCGGGCTGTGTGAGGAGCACCGAGAGACCAGTTTGGCTGCAGTGGGAGGTGCAGGAGGAGACCAGTTGGACAGAAAGGTTAAAGAAGTATCAGTTCCTCAGTTGCCTCTTAGGTGCCAAATATCTACATGTTTATTGATCTTTCCTTCTGGTTTTTCTTCTTATCTAGAAAAGCATAAATAGTTGATTGGCCCTGAAACAGTTTTACTTATTTTTAAAGGACTGTAAGGCACAAGGGTGGGGAAAATGGAGTCATCAAATAAGAGTAAAGTCCTTGTAAAAGCAGGCAGGTACTAAAGGAATTCTTGGCAATAAAATTTCCCACAGGCTAGTACAGATCTTTATCACTGACCCATAATCACTGGGATAAACAAGATTTATTTCTGTCTTCATCAGAGTCTGAGATAGCTGAGACAAGTTGCTTTAACTTCTTCCCTCTGCATGTGTGTAAAGTGAAAACACTTCTTGCGCTTCCTTCATACTCATGGGGCAGTTGTGACAATGAATAGTGTGCTGATTTAAGCTCTGTGGCACAGGGACACACAGTTACAGCAGAAGGCAGACACTTAGCCACCTGCAACTGCACCTGCCAGCAACTAGAGGGATTTTGCCCAAAGGACGAAAGGCAGTAACTAAGGAGGAGGAAGACAACTCCTACACTACCTATGCAAACCTCCCCCAAACCACAGAAAATGAGGCAGTTTACATGATACATACAGTAAAGTAGAAAAACATAAATGACAAACCAGGACGAGAGGAAAACTTCACTCAGATAGAAGATTAGAATAGGAAATATATTAGAACTCTGATCTGCAAATAAGATTCTTTTCAGCTTCTAAAAGAAGGTCATGGATTTGACTCTGAGCTTCTTGCATCCAGATCAAAAGAGGAGAGAGACACATTCAATCACCTGGTTTACATTAGGAAAACTGTCAGTTACTCAAGGAAGACAAAGGCTTCCTGAGTTCTAGTTATAAAAGAAACTTCTGGCCAATTACAATAGCAAGTTAAACCAGCAACATTCGTACAGGGGCTGTTTTTAGAGTGAGTGGCATCTGATAAAACCCACGATCATCACACCAAAGTTTTACTCAAGATCAGTTCCCAGCAGGAATGCCCAAGAACTCATTTTCTTATGGTCCAGCTTAACGCAAAGATAAAATCTAGAATCCCAACAAAAGGCCTGTCCTTGATACAATCCTGTGTATCCATACTCCAAAAACAAACAAATGAGAAAACAATCCTGTGTGATTGTAATTTCTCACCACAGATGTCTAGAAAGACTGGGCAATGGGAAGTTATCACCCACGTCAAGGGTCTAATGAACTACCAGCCTTTCCTCAAAACCTGTGCCATGTTCTCTCTTGCTTCCACATCTTGGAACTCTGCTGGGAAGCTCCACTGATTCCACAAGATGAAGATGCCACATTTCCTGGACAACACCTTTAAACCCTTCCCTAGGTGTTTTTTCTTAAAGAGAGTGTGCTCTCACCCATTGTGGCTTATTCTAGGTATTTGTTTATATCCCACACTTTACACAGGGACTAGGTTTAAAGTCTACCTGAGGCAAAGGTCGCCTGCAGTCAGCGTTACTCTTGGAAATCTCTTGAACAGTCCGAAGTGAGAAACCTACACAGTAAGACCAACATGGAAACCAAGAGCAAGGGAGGCATCAAGAGATTCATGGTTTGCAAAAACTTCTTTAGCACTATTCTGTACCCAGTTTTGTACAGATCACTGGGATCTCTGCTTAAGACAGCACTAACCAACAAAACCTTGCTGTCATCTTCAACTTCTCCCTCTCTCCCAGCTCTCACTTCCTCCCAGCAACCAAGACCTGCTGAGCCAACCTCCCAAAAGACTCCTAACTGATGTTACAGCTCTCCCCTCCATCCTCACCCTCGCTCTCCAATCCAGGCTCTCTTCCATGGATGGATCCGACCTGGGATCTTTGAAAGCCTTGGTAGTCGAGGTGTGATTCACAGATCAAACCCTGCTGCCAAAATATCACCTGGGAGCTGGTTAAATACACAGAATCTCACAACAGAATCTGCATTTCAACAGAATCCCCAGATGAGTCATATGCACATTTGAATTCCAGACTCACTGGCTGAAAATGCAAATCTGATCCTGTCATCCCAGTTGACATGCTATTATAGGGACCAACAAATTATAGCCCGCAGGCCTCATCCGGCTTACCACCTGTTTTTGTATGGTTTGTGAAGTAAAGATGGTTTTTACTTTTCTAAATGACTGAGAAAAAATAAAAAGAAGAATATTTCACACACACACACAAAGAGATTCATGGTTTGCATCTCATGATCACTTCCCAGAGTAGACACTGGTGGAACCTCCCATTTTATTTTATAGTGTTATAGCTCTCTCTCCCTCGGCCTCACCCCCACCCCAAACTCTCCCCCTCATTAGCACGTGCTCCTAGTTGAATTTGCAGAAGTGAAGTGCAAAGCTGACACAGCTCCACTGCAGCTGCCTGTCTCCCCATAGCAGTACACACCAGGGAGTGCTGTGGGGATGGGCACTCGGCCTCATTCAGATCAGTCTCAGGGTCCCTAGTGCAGTAGCACCCCACATGTGAGCACACACGAAGGGCAGGGCTTGGTGGAGGCTGACAGGTACGTGTGCACACATATAAGTGAACATATAGTTTCCCTTGTAGAGAACTTTCTCGGTTGCTATTTCCCCTCAGTTGTTTTCAAATAGGAACAATAAGGTTGAAAAGCAGCTATGCCTGTGTGTGTGTGTGTGTGTGTGTGTGTGTGTGTGTGTGTGTGTGTGTGTCGTGGAGGGTGGGATGGGGCGGGGGGGGGGCATGAAAGCAGAAATGACGGTGCCTGGCTCTTCCCACAGTGACTTTGAGAGAAGGGACCTTGTCCTGGGTGTCCTGGCTCCTGAGCAGACCACTTGATGGACATGCCCCTTCCCAGTCTCCCTCCGGACTCGGTCTGGAAAGAGACATCACGGTCTCACAAAAGAGGCCTAAAAGCGGACCTGGAGGCACACTCTTGTTGCCTCTTAGAGGCAGAAGGCAGGGAGAGATAGCTAAGTTACTTGAGTTCTACTAAGCGTGGGAGCCCTTGCAAAAGTTCCAGCAGGCGGGCCCTGCAGGCGAGGCTGGCCGCCATGTGCAAAGCTTGGACTTCCCTCCCCTCTTCTCTCCCTTTTTATCTTTGTGATCCTCTGCCAAGGCTGCTGGCGGATGTTTTCCTAATAAGAAAAAAAATCGAATTTCTCTAATTCCTGTTTTGAACTTTAAGTGATATATCATGGACCATTTTTCCTATTTCTCATTTTCTGCAGACACCCTGGACACAGTGTCTGCACAGCCTTGATGATAACAGGCCAGGCTTCTGACCTAAGGCAACTGTGAGCAGAGCCGCCTTACCTGTACCCAGTGCTGTTCCTGCCAACCACCAGATGCCTGGGCTGATCCTCACACTTGTAAAGGTTCAAATCGTTCTCGGGCACCAGGTCGACATCATGGAATATGAAGCAGTCCCAAATTTCATCCTTGAGAGCTTCTATATAGCCCACATTCAGGAGTTTGGCGCGATTAAACTTGTTACTTCCAGCCTATAGATATGGAAATTAAAACTTGAAAAGCTCCTGAGACAAGATTTCACACTGTTCCCCTGTTCAGTTCACATGCAGGAGCTGGTATTATTCTTGCTAATGCACAAGAGTATACACATGACATGAAAATCTGACACAGTAGATGCAATAACAATAACAGGGCCTTTTGCGTTTTTCTTTATGCTTCATACATACTTGTATTCCATAACTAAAAACACCTTGAAATGAGGAGCTGTTGTTTAATAGGTTTGGAGTTTCAGTTTTGCAAGATGAAAGATTAGTTGAGATTATTTACACAATGTGAACAAACTTAACCCTACTGAACTCTCCAATAAAAATGGTTAAGATAGTAAATTTTATGTTATGTGTATTTTACAACAATTTTTTAAAAAACCATAGTTTTAAAATACTAATAAAGATAACTCTAAACAAATTTTAAACGTACCTTTATTTATTCCATGTAAAACCACAAAACCTTTCTTACATACCAGTCACGCCAAGCAGAATCACTGCTTCGCTGTTCAGCTCTTAGCTAATCCCAATCTTACCCCATGTAACAAACTTACACTAAGCTCCCCCAAAAATATAGCTTGCCAGAAAGGATCAAGAAATCCTGACCTATAAACAGAGAAGGTTACTGCTCATATACCTAAGCTACTTAAAAGTCTCGTGGAATCACTGTAAGAGAACCCGGATTTAACACTTCATGGCAGACACTAATCCTCATAGTGGCCTTACAGAGGAGATTCGTTACTGGGTAAGGAAAGAACACAGTAAACCAGTAATATAATCAAAGCTACAATATGAAACATTTTTTTACAGTAGTAATTTTTTCATGGCTATTTGGATCAAATTCCTTAAGAATAAATTCCAGTTCAATCAACAGTTTATCATAACAAAAGTATAGGCACTTCTCAAAACTCACCACAGTACTTTCCTGAAAAGAATAACATAAAGCAGACATATTTTTCTATTCATAAAATTATATACTGGGGGTTGCTGTCCTGAGTAAGACCTCTGAATGACTAACAATGTTAAAAACAAAAATAATGATAAACCAATATAACAGTTAAATTTTGTTTCAAATCCTCACAAAATGGGGATAAATGTAATATATATATGCACATTAATTTTTAAGACCCCCAGTTTATTGTAAAGTATACATTGCAGAACAGCATCCTCTGATCTGTCAAAAGTTTTCCCAAAACAAATATTACCAGTTATAACCAATATTAGGTATATAGTTAATGATTTTCCTTGCATTCGGAGCATTTGTAAGGATTTGAGGGAGAATTATTTGGATGGCCCAGGACAATTCTGAAAAGATAGCCATGTATAGTTGTTGATGTCTTATTTTTCTTTCAATAAATGTTAATACCAGATAGAGGCACCTTAAATCACCCACTCCACTTAGAGCTAAACTCTTCAAAGCAGGCTACACTAATACTTACCGTGTTCCTACTAAATCATGCTTTTGGAAGCCAAAAAAGTGAATCATAAAAGTGAAAACTAGGGGCGTCCCTGGTGGCGCAGTGGTTAAGAATACGCCTGCCAATGCAGGGGACACGGGTTTGATCCCTGGTCCAGGAAGATCCCACATGCCGCGGAGCAACTAAGCCCATGCGCCACAACTCCTGAGCCTGTGCTCTAGAGCCTGTGAGCCACAACTACTGAGCCCGCGTGCTGCAACTACTGAAGCCCTCACGCTTAGAGCCCGTGCTCCGCAATGAGAAGCCACCGCAACGAGAAGCCCGCGCACCGCAACGGAAGAGTAGCCCCCACTCGCTGCAACCAGGGAAAGCCCGCGCACAGCAACGAAGGCCCAACACAGCCAAAAATAAATAAATAAATAAAATTAATTTATTCTTTTTAAAAAAGTGAAAACTAAACATAATGTTCTCCATAATAGATAGTGGCAAAGTTAAAGGCAGAAAGGTGGAGACAGTCATAGAATTCCATGGCGATTAACACACAGTAGTCAACTTCTCTGTCTAGATCCCCATTGAACAGCCAGGCTCAATAACAAAGCACAGTTCCAACATCTCATTGTGTAGTGTATAGCAAATGCAGAAGGCAATGTAAGGTCAGTCCCAGGGAAATATCTTTGGGCTTCATTGTCTGCAATGGAAGGGCTCACGAAAGCAAACAGGCTTCCTCCAGAGGATCACTTAAGAGCCAGTAAAATTTCCCAGCACTTATCCCATTATTCCACACTCTGGGACAAGAAGTGCCTTTACTACTTTCAAGGATAAATGAGATAAGAGACCTCACCTTTGATGATAGTTTGATGCCCTTTTACCCAAGACAGACGAAGCGCCTCACAGAGAGGAGGGTGTGGCGGGCAGAGGCCTGGTCTGCCCACACACTCACCTGGTGGATGACGTAGATGCCATACTCCAGCTGCTGCCTCTGCAGGAAGGGGTGAAGGTGTTCTAGCAGGTACAGCAGGTGCTTCTCTCTGTGCCGGTGAGGGATGAGGATGGCGACCCGCTGCAAAGCCCTGCATTCCTCAGGGTGATACCGGCCTCTGTGCACCTTGGGGTTTTCTGCCTGTACTTCTTCCAGAGTGAGATCTGGTTTGAAAACGAGCTTGTTCTGGCCTTCTACAATAAAAACAGGACACAGGAACTAACATGAACAAGCTCATCAAAGGCTGACAGGCTTACAGGAGCTGGTACATGTCACACACTTTGTGCTAGTTGTCTGGCACACAACGAGCACTACTGTAAAGCCTCATTTGGTCACAAACTATAACCACAGAATCTATGACTCAGATTATTGGCTGCAAAAACAAGCAAATGACATATAAGACCATTCTCTTGTGCTGGGTTACCAGTCCTGGCTCTATGATTCATCCTTAAGTAGAAAATACACTCTGTTCTGAGAACCCTGGTGAAGAGCAGAGGTCAGGGGTAGACTGAGCAACTTCAAATTTGCTCTAACCTCTCTTCCTTCTCAAAATTCCAAAGGGGGCAAAAAAAAAAACAACACGGAAGCCTCACCCAAGGAATGAATGAAGCAATCAATCCAACTTTCTTTGTTGTCATAAAAAAAAAAAATCCAAAGGAGGGTGAAGTCTCTTAAAGATCAAGAGCATTCCATGGAATCAAGCTCACAGACAAGGCCCTTTTCCCCAAGGTCCTTCCCTAAGCTCTTGAGAGCTATTCTAACTCCCTGAAACTAAAGCAGCGAAAGGAAATAGAAACTAGCCTCCCTCCCTAACTCAGCAGTAACAGGTATGGGCAACACCGCAAGAATCCTCCCATTGTTCCACGTGGCGAAATCCCCAATGGGGCATTGCTCAGTGAGTCTGGACACAGCCTGACTGGATGAAACGCAAGACCATCCATGGTAACCAATCTCGTGCAAGGCTTTAAAGATAAGGCTGAAGCCACTGACCCTCGCCTCAGACCCGAATGAACGGGGAATACTGACTGGTAGGAGAGGAGGCAGAGCTCTGGTTAGGGAACACACTTTTTACAGCTCGGGACCTCCCTGGCGTCCAGTGGTTAGGACTCCACGCTTCCACTGCAGCGGGCACGGGTTCCATCCCTGGTCGGGGAACGAAGACCCCACATGCCACGCAGCGTGGCCGAAAAAAAACCAAACAAGAAAAACTCCACATATACTGTTCAAGGTACTTGCAAACTGAGCTATCTTCTTCTGGAGCAAAGCAGTCACCCACCTTTCCTATGTATGTCCCTGTGCCTTGCTTCATGTGACCATCTCCTACCCTGGCCATGGCTGCTTAGACCAGGCTCTACTGTCCACAGCATGGCTGACAGACTCTGCCCAACAGCACCAAGAGCAAATAACTGACCTACAAGAGCCTTTCCACAAGGGTCTACACACAAGACATAGAGTCAGCAGGCAGTAATCCCTACAAACAAACAGTAAGGAAAGGAGTTACAAGGAAAGGCAAGCTACCAGAGCTGCTGGGAGATGATGGGATGGCTGTAGAGATGTCTTCCTGTGTAGCCTGTCCATAAACCCCATCATCTGAATTAACCTGACCGTGTCTCTGCTCTCGGCCCCGGAAAGAGCCCCATGCAACAGGTCTGATGTAAATCAGTCCCCCTGCTCACTCCCTCACTGTAGTAGCTTATTATGTGCCCAATCTTCGGGTGCCTGCTTCCACTCACTCTAGCAGTCTCCCTTACCGCCCCCGTCATATTTTCTCAAGTTTTATTCCTCCTTGGGTCACTAATGGCCCATCTTAATTTGTCACTACTTATGTCACCCCCTGGATCCATAGTCAGTACCATGTCACTGCCCATCTGTTTCCATGAATGCATCTGTTGCTTAAGTATGTTGAGAGAATTCTGAACAAGGGGGATGATACAGTCAGATCTGCATTTCAGTAACTCATTTTGCTATCTCAACTTGTGTAATCTGTGAGCAGAACGATTTCCCTTGAACAATCCGGAATAATGTTTTGGCTTTTCCGTGACTTAGTAAAGAGAAGCAGCATGCCAGTATGATCACACTACAAGTCTGTGATGTAATCAGGAAAAAGGATCTGCAGGTTTTGTGCCGCTAAAAGCAAGAAGCCTCTGAAGAGCCCTAGACTGCCCCCCAGAGAGCTAATTAAGTGTATGCAGAGAGCCACCTCTGTAGGACCAGGGAGGAGCTCTGGACTTCATAGAGCTGGAAAGGATCACCGTGCCCTCATCCCGCCTGCATACTCCTCCAGGGGAAGAAGGGCAAATGTGTAAACAATACACTGACCAGCACAACCACAGAAACAAAGGTGGAGGAGCACCCAGGGAGCCTAAGATTAACTCTGGGGCAGTCCCAGAAACCTTTCTGGGAGAGAAGTGATCTAAACTAGATTTCTGATGACTAGACAGGAATCCGCCAGACACACATGGGCTGAGGAAAGGTATTCTGGAAAGACACTCCAAGGATTATCTGGAGAACTCTAAGCACTTCGATGTTCTGGAGAATCAGAGGTCTGACAGAACCTTTGTGGGTTACATAGAATATCGCTGTGGAGTTTTTCCTAATTAACGTGCTCCCAAAGACCAACTTCTTATTCATTTAAATTGAAAGGCAAGATGTCAAAGGAGAATCAAAACATACAACATATTTAAGAAATAAACACAGAAATAAACTAAGACAACACTGAAAACATACTATCCTGTCCCTCGACTCCATACGGTGGGCCAGGGGGATGTTAATAGATATGACATGAGTGGAAGCTTGGATGTGCTGTCATTTCCCTGCAGATGCCAGGAGAACATGCCCAGGTTAGCCCGCTGGTCCCAAGAGGATGAGAAACACTTGGAGCAGAGCCACCAGCCTGGGTCAATCGACCCCCAGCTCATCACACATGCCTATCGACATGCCTGGTGAGACTTCTGCAGCTGGAGGATCAAATTGGGCATGTTCACGTAATAAATACTACCTGTCAGCAATACAAATACAGCTCACAAACATAATGTTGAGCAACAGAAGCCAGACACAGTAGAGTACATAGTGTATGTTTCCAATTACGTACAGTTCAAAAAAATCTAATGGATGGAATATAAGCTTGGAGTAAGGGTCGTGACTCAAAGAAGCATCTCTGGGGTTCTGGGAAGATTCCATTTCTTAATTTACATACTGGTTCCACTGGTATGTTCATTTTGTGAAACTTAAGTGAGCTGCACACTTCTGATTTTTGTACTTTTCTGTACATTTGTTATATTCAAATAAAAAGTGTATGTACTACTTGTTAAAAATAAAAAATAAATACTTACTGAGGTGTGGAGACACAGAAGAGCAGTTGTTAAGGTCTGCTTTTTTCACAGAGGCTTCCTCTGTCACAGCTCCTTTCTTCCCCAAAACTACATCCTTGTTCAAACTAGCCATGAGATCCTTTGCTTTAGAAATCTCTTGAATAGCACCCACAAAGTAGTTACTGGTGGCCCACCCAACCACCGTCAGGCATAAAGTAAAGAGCAACAGTAATCGGAATTTATAGGAAAGGTGGAGAGTCACGTTGAAGCTCATGTCTTTTATTATGCGAGCAGTAGGTCTCTCTCGGCCTCACTGCAGGCAGGAAGCTTCAAGTTCAGCTTTTCCAATCTGATTGCAAACCTGATGACAACTGACAGTGCAATGCCTGCTTCTGCTTGGTAGTTCCGCTCCAGCAATCCCTAAAATGCAATCACAAAGACATGCCATTTCAGATGGAAATCCTATCCTGAAATTATTCACATCAGCACAAACTGAAAACCTATCCCCAACTGATTAACAGTAGTGGGAGTTCTCCAACGAAGAGTTTAGAGATCAGAAAGCCAGAGATTTTGGATGTAGAAGGATCCAACCATCTATATACCACAGGAGTTCTCTCTGGGTTCTCACCCCAGCTGTCATTCACCCCAGAAGAAAAGCCATTTCCAGATGCTGCACCAGTGGAGAAAGCAAAGAAGAGACGGTCAGTGCCTCCTCAGTTCTGAGCTGGCACAGCCCAAAATACAGCCCTAATGGTTCCCTTTCTTAGTTGCCCCTTCCTGGCACAGCTTTAAGAGAAGGTGAACTCTTGTTCTAGGGCATAGTTTGATCCAAAGAGAAAATAAGGGAAAAGACAAAAGCTCTTCTCCCTCTGTAAGAGCTGGAAAAACATGTTCCTTGAAACAGAGGATGAAAAATCAAGGATTTTTCAGTTATCAATGTTATCGTCACAAAGAGACAATGGCACAGGGCACGGCCCAGGAGGTTAGGGAGACGGCAAGGAACACAAAAGGATGCCAACACAGGAGGCCAAATATCTGTAAGAATAACAGAACTACAGCACAGTGTTTAAGATCTGGGGTTTGGGTTTAGACAGAAACTATGAAACCTCGAGCCCATCACTTCACTGAGCCTTGGTCTCCTTACCTGTAAAATGGGGATAAAAATAGTACCTTCCTAGAGAAGTTATTGAGGGACTGGATGACCTAATATATTAATACATAAAGTGTTAGCCCACCTCCTGATGCACAGCAAGCACCCACTAAGTGGGGACCATCACTGTTGTGATCGTTATATTATTTTACTTTACATTAAATGACTCTAGACTAGGGATGACCTACAGGCAGACACACTGGTGGCTGCCGGAATCACCACTCTACTCTACTGTATTTCTGTCAGTTGATGGGTTGTTTTTTTGATTTCATACTTCAATTGCATGTAGTAGGATAGTATGAATTCACCTGTGAGAGGTGGCTATGCTCTTAGTTCCTGAAAAATCCAGTTTCTGAGGCCACATAGCTGAGGGCCCTCCCTGGACCATGGTAAATGCACTAAGATGATGAAGGCTACTTCGCAAGGCCCCACATCCTCTCTGCATTACCAAAACCACGTCTCTCCTCAAATTCTAAACGTGTTATCAGAAGAGTGCGGAAAATGCTAAAGCCAGGACACAGAATCTCCGCAGCAAACGTATCCTCAATTAAATGGACAGAATGGAGACCAAAATATATTCTGTGCCAAAATAACACAAAAACGCGTATGATGAAATCTTAAGTAACAAAAAGAAAAACAGAAAATAAATTCTTGCATATGATTACCACTAAAATTAGAGAGTTAAGAAAACTCTAGAAAGAAATATTACCAAAAGCTAGCAATAATTCTGTTAGGAGTATGGGATTAGCCAGGGGTGCTTTTTACCCTTTTCTTTCATTTTTGTAAAAGTATGACACACTTTTGTCCTTTTGTAATGAAAACAAAGTTGATTTTTTACATGAGATGTGAGGGACTTCCCTGGTGGTCCAGTGGATAAGCCTCCGTGCTCCCAATGCAGGGGGCCTGGGTTCCATCCCTGGTCAGGGAACTAGATCCTGTATGCTGCAACTAAGGATCCCACAGGCTGCAACGAAGATCCCACGTGCCTCAACAAAGAGCCCGCACTGCATGCAGCAAGTAAGACCTGGCACAGCCAAATAAATAAATATTAAATAAATAAATGAGACGTGGGGATGTGGCAATTTACTGTGAAAAACAAAACACTCGCACTTCCCTGGTGGCGCAGTGGTTAAGAATCCGCCTGCCAATACAGGGGACACAGGTTCGAGCCCTGGTCCGGGAAGATCCCACATGCCGTGGAGCAACTAAGCCCGTGTGCCACAACTACTGAGCCCGCGCGCCAAGAGCCCGTGAGCCACAACTACTGACCCCAGACGCCTAGAGCCCGTGCTCCACATCAAGAGAAGCCACCGTAATGAGAAGCCCGCCACCACAACATTGAGTAGCCCCCCCACCTCGCTGCAACTAGAGAAAGCCTGCAGCAGTGAAGACCCAACACAACCAAAAATTAATTAATTAATTAATTAATTAATATTTTTTAAACACCCTTAGCAACTCTCAAGATAGCCTCTTACTTACTTAAGGGTAGTATTCCAAAATTTTAGCTTTACATGAGTTTGAGGGAAACCTAGAACGCATTTCTCTCTAGACACCATGTTACAAACGTAGGTTAGGTTCCTGGATCAAACCACAAGAGAGAAGATTTGGCCCAGGAAGCAATTAAACAGTATGGCCTGTGTTTAGGGTCTTGTTTAGGGTCTTTAGGCCTTGCTTAGGGGCTTGCTGAAGGCAGTAATAACTAATTAGAAGATTAATCGCTAATAAGAAGAGTGATCCATTTGTGCATTTACTCTGTGCCATGCACTGGGGCTAAACCACTTGTATTAACTTACTTAATTCTCATCTCAACTTTGTGAGGTAAGAATTATTAGTCTCCTCATTTTATAGAGGAGAAAATGAAAGTTGAGAGATTACGGAACTTGCCTGAGCTCACACAACTACTAAGTGGTAGAGCTGGGGTCTGAGCCCACGTGCTCAGCTCCAAAGCCTGGGCTTCTGCCACATCCTTCACATGGACGTTTCAGTCTCTTTCCTCCCCTTGGTACCTGGGTGTGCCCGGCACAAACCCTTGAAACATGCAGCCTTCTACCTGTCTCTTCCTGTCCCTTTCCTTGAGACTGTCTCTGAAATGGTTTCCTGGAGGTCTGTTCTCTTCCCTCCAGGTAAAGTAAGTCTGCAGTTTTCTGGAGCCAGACTACCTCTTGCAGACTTAATTGTAGGAGGCTTAAATGCTAGGATTGGCAACAGTTTTTGATAAAATCTCAGTCTTGGAAAAGTTAGACAGGGAACATTGTTTTTCTAAGAGCTGCTTATAGAGGGATAATGTTTCAAGAGAGATCTGCCCCGCCTGCTTATCAGATTGAAGGCAAACACTCTCCCCATGTTTCCATTTCCCCAGCTATAAAATGATTTTTAAAAATTGGCTTAATTTACAACATGGCTGTAAGAATTTAATGAGATGACACAGCAAACACACCTAGTACATTCCCAAGGATATAATAAATATCTGTTGACTCTGATTACCAATATGATTCATGCTCAAATTTTATCAGCATGCTAACCAAGATGTTATCTCTGGAATTACATATTGAATAATTTTATTTTCTATTTCTCTGTAATTTCCTGTTTTTCTTTCAATGAGTATATACCACTCTTAAAATTTTAAAAAATAATAATGATTTTTTAAAGAGAGCTCTTTTTAGGGCAGGTCACTCCTGGTTGGTGTTTGGGAAAACATCATCAGATTGGACTTCTTTGTAAAAACATTTAAATAAATGAGAGACCCTGAACTCTTCCTAAAGAGAATTTTCTCTTTCAGTCAAGGCTGTCTTAAGGTGACAGGGGAATCATGGTTATAGAGAACAAATTCAGGTAACATGAAAGAAGTTATTTTAGGGCAAGACTCACCACCCTTTTCCTTTCTAGGTCTGCCCTAGGGTTAGTTCAAAATGATGATGTTCTCATAATTTTGTTTTTCCTCCTCTCAATTCAACCAGTCTTTTCTGAGCACCTGCTATTTTCAGGCATAGTGCTAGGCACCAAGGGAATTAAGGTATAGTCCTTGCACTCAGTTTATTTCAGTCCTTCCTTAGCTTGTAATGTCTGCAATTTGTTTTCAAATACGCCAGCTCCAACCCTGAAAATGGGGGAAATAGTTGAAATAAAATTGGCAAAATATTGAAAAGTACTGAGCAAGGTGATAGGTATCTGAGAGTTCATTTTCTTTTTCACTCTACTTTTTTGTATGCTTGAAATTTTCCATGAACAAAAATCTAGCACGGAAAACAAGTTATAACAAAGAGTATATCAGCATGAATGCCAAGTATCATTCTCATTCTCAGAGAATCTCTATATGCACACATTTTTACACCACCATGGGAGGTCAGGGGAGGACATCAGATGTCACTCCATAAATATTCACTAAGCACCTAGTACCAAGGAGAAAGAATGTGGTCTTCATTCAGCAGCCAAGAGCACTAGAATCAGCATTTCAATGTCTCTAAATCCATCTGGTAATCCTGCAGACACTGGATGTCTCATAGTGGGCAAGATGTGGCCCCAGGCACACGGTCCTATTCCCTTGGGCCTCTCTGGGGTAGCACCAATAAAAAGGCTGATATTTTGCTACTCCTTTTACTCCTGCAGAGCTCCTGAGAGCTGACTATTTGCAAACACGTTGTCCTACCTTCCGTGGACCTCTGGTATTCATTCTCCCAATTATAGTTCCTTTACCTGGCTTCTGAGTGATCACTGCCCAGACCCTAAAGAAGCAATGGTTCTGTGAAAATTAATAAAGGGAAACCTCACTGAAGTGGAACTGGGAGGCCAGAAGGGGAGATACAGATCACATCAATACAGATCCCAATAGGAAGAGACCCACCTTGCATCTTTGGCAGGAAGTGACCCCACTTTACTACCACCAGCAGGAGGAAGAAGCTCTTCTCTTTGCCCGGCAACACCTCAGCCAACAACAGACTGTCACAACTCAGTCAATGAAAAGCCACTATATTTCGATCTCCTAGTTTCCTCCAATGGACTTTTTGTTTATGACAGAGCCTCCGAATTTCCCCTTCTCCTCTATAAAAAAGTTTCTTTTCCTTTGCTTTACTGGACTTGCATGTGGTTTGCCATAGTTGCATGCCCCAAATTGCAATTCTTTGCTGCTCCAGAATAAACCCATTTTGCTTGTAAAATAACTGGCTGTTTTATTGTTTTAGGCTCCCTGGGCAGGGGGCAAGGGTGGGATAGAAATGATGACAGCCATTTACGTGTACAGGTCATTTAAACTCAGACTGAGTTCCTAATGACCAAAACTGGAAGCATTTGAGCAAGAAAATAATGATGGCATTGTATTTTAACCCACAGAATAAAATGAATAGCCATGAGTCCATACTGATATAAATGATCAAATAAATAAATGGGAAAGGGCAGCTCTTTCTTACACTAAACTTCCAACCAATAAGGAAGCAGGAAATGGGGGGTAAAATCACCATTAGGCAAACACCACTGTAAATAATCGTTACAGACGAGATCCACCAATGGGTGCTAAAATTAGTAGGTAAAAATCTGAGTTTAAACAGCTTGCATAGTCTCAAAGTATCTCCCCTCAAATAATTATTAGCTACAAAGGGAAAGTCAGTAACTTTATAGTGAAGAAACCTAGCAGATATCACCTTAACCAAGTGATGAAGGTTAGTATCACCAGTGATGAGACCTATCAACCTCATGAATCAGTGATGTATTGCTCTCTACAAACTAACTAATCAGTACTTTTCTACAGAATAACTTCATTCTACAAAATAACTAACTGGGACTCTTCAAAAGGG
This sequence comes from Tursiops truncatus, assembly GCF_011762595.2. Taxonomy (NCBI): domain Eukaryota; kingdom Metazoa; phylum Chordata; class Mammalia; order Artiodactyla; family Delphinidae; genus Tursiops; species Tursiops truncatus. Next base: position 78,950,794 of record NC_047037.1, on the reverse strand, counting down.
TCAAAATAATGAAAAACAAGGCAAAACTGAGGAACTATCTCAGATTGGAGGAGACTAAGGAGAAATAACTAAATGCAAGGTAAGATCCTTGACAGCCAGTGGAAACAGAAAAAAAAATCATTAGCAGGAAAGCTGATGAAATTCAAATAAAGTCTATAGTTTAGTTAATAGTATTGATAACTGAACAATGGTTATGTAAGGGGCTAATATTAGGGGAAGTTGAGTGAATCCTCTGTACAATATTTGCAACTTTTCCCTAAGTCTAAAATTAATTAAAATTAAAAGTTAAAAGAAAAAGTCAAAGACTGTGTATAATCCAAGTCAACAAACAGCAGTAAAATTAACTTACTTTTCAAAGAGAATCACTGCTTTTTGTATTCCTAGTGCCTCAAGCTGACCTGACACATAGTAGGTGCTAAATTTGGTAAATAATGAATGACTTTCTAGGATATACTAGTTTAAACACACAAGGACACACAATAATCCCAGGTTACTACTAAAATAAATGTGACATGGTATAAAAGGAGAAAAAATAAAGACTAATAAAGAAGGGGAAAAATTAACTGGTATAAAATTCCATTTGGGGAACATTTTTAAAATTGAAAAAGGCTCATATACACTACCAAATGTAAAATCGATAGCTAGTGGGAAGCAGCCGCATAGCACAGGAAGATCAGCTGGTGCTTTGTGACCAACCAGAGGGGTGGGATAGGGAGGGTGGGAGGGAGACGCAAGAGGGAGGAGATATGGTGATATATGTGTATGTATAGCTGATTCACTTGGTTATACAGCAGAAACTAACACACCATTGTAAAGCAATTATACTCCAATAAAGATGTTTAAAAAGAAAAAGCCTCACCCCCATGCTAGTTCCCTTCGGTATGCTCTCCTAAGGACAGAGGGCCCCATTTCTAATAAATGGCCCTTTCCCTTAGTCATGCCCACCACCTTTTGCTTCTCTGTCACTGAGTTTCCAAAAGCAGTACTCCTCTCTTCTGACTCTGGGAGGAGTTGCTGTCTAGTCTGCCACTTCCTCCCTGAACCCACAGAGCACACCAGAGCAGTGTCCCTGCCTCTGGGCAAGAGCTGCCTGCAGGTCCTACATCAACTGTTTTACAGCAAGGGCTGGCATGAAACAGTCAGGAAACATGAAATCAATTTAACAAGCAAGGGACTGAAATTGTTTTATTTAGTCTTTGTTATGCAGCATGAAAGAATTCCTAAGAATTTCCAATGGGGGATTTTAATGGAGGCTCCGTGTGTACTTATGTGCCATTCTCAGCTATCCCGGAGAATCCTGTAGTGGGGTCACTTGCAGTTCCCTTTCTGCAGTTATTAGAGGCACATCAATGAGAAGGCTTGAGAAGGTCTGAAGGTCTGAGGTAATGGAGAAAACAAGGGCTTTGAAGTCACAAAGAGCTGAGTACAAATCTGGTTACCAGATGCATGAACGGCTTTGGGGAAGTGACCTAAATTTGATTCCGTTTTGCCATTTATTTTAAAAACATTTTTCAAAGTGTGGTTCCAAGAGAGCCCATATCAAAGACAGAGGGAAATTTGTTAAAATTGTAGATTCCTGGGCCCTACTCCAGAGCTAATGGGTCAGAACAACTGGGCCTGGGACTCAGGAAAATGAATTTTTAACAAGCTCCCCAGTTGAGTCTTATACGCATTAAAGTTTGAGAACCACTGAAATAAGAGATCGGACCTGTAATGCAACAGATCCCTCAGAAACGTTCATTTTCCTTTGGGTGAGGAAAAGAAGTAAGAAGATATGTGAAAAGGAGATTTTAAAAATGCATTTGAATAGCTTTCAACTCCATCATTTAAAAACTTATTCTAAGAAATAATCAGAGAGGTAGACGACGATATTCAAACCAACATTACTAAAATAACCAAAAATTCAAAAGATTCAAAATGTTAACAATAGGGAACTGATTTAATTAATTACAATACCTACATATAATGGAGCACATGCTTTCCTTAAAAATGGTGCTTAAAAACTACATGGGGGGGGCTTCCCTGGTGGCACAGTGGTTGAGAGTCCACCTGCCAATGCAGGGGACACGGGTTTGTGCCCCGGTCGGGGAAGATCCCACATGCCGCAGATCGGCTGGGCCCGTGAGCCATGGCCGCTGAGCCTACGCGTCCGGAGCCTGTGCTCCACAACGGGAGAGGCCACAACAGTGAGAGGCCCGCGTACCGCAAAAAAAAAAAAAAAAGAGAAGAACACCACCACTAACTTGCTTTGAATGTTTCCACTTTGAATTAAAGATCTTCAAAGAAATGGTTAGTTCTCAAGTCTTGCAAGCATCTCTGGAAAAAACACACATTATTATTAGCTCATTTTAAAGTAGATACTAAATACTTATCCTATAAAGTGGCCCACAGAATATACTAAGTGGCCCATAAAATATACTAAGAGAGTTAGTTTTATTGCCCCCTCCAAGACCGTGTAGTCAAACAGTTCAGTACTTCTCTTTAACCGACATTTTTAATCAGATTAAAAATGCACACTGAAGGGAAGCAAAATATGCCACACCAAAATATGCCACTTTGGCATACTGATTACTTTAAATTAAAGTTACTTAAGAAACAGCCAGTGCAAGGACACTTTCACCCTCTTTTCTCCCCCTGAAAGCAGGAAATAAATCTCCCATGTGAAAGGTACCTTTTCTATACCAGGAGGGAACCAGGATCAGGCATCCTTATTATCAGAGATAAGAATTCAAGGTAGAGGGACTTCCCTGGTGGCACAGTGATTAAGAATCCGCCTGCCAAGGCAGGGACATGGGTTGGATCCCTGGTCCGGGAAGATCCCACATGCCACGGAGCAACTAAGCCCGTGCACCACAACTACTGACCCCGTGTGCCACAACTACTGAAGCCCACATGCTTAGAGGCGGTGCTCCGCAACAAGAGAAGCCATCGCAATGAGAAGCCTACGCACGGCAACGAAGAGTAGCCTCCCTGGGCCACAACTAGAGAAAGGCTGCGCGCAGCGACGAAGACCCAATGCAGCCAAAATATAAATTAAAAAAAAAAAGAATTCAAGGTGGAAAGCACTGTATCAACTAGAGAAAGCCCGCACACGGCAACGAAGTTGTCTTGCCAGTTCTTCACATATGTATTGTTTCTTTGTCTAAAAAATATAAAAGCTGCCTACTTTGGTTACTTCCTGAGCCTCATATTTTTATGGGATCCCAATGGTATGAAATTTAATGTTTCTCTCCTGTTAATCTGTTTTATGTCAATTCAATTTAATTATTAGACCAGCCAAGGAACCTAGAAGGGGCAAGAAGAAAAATTTTTCTCCCCTACAACACAAACAGGCACATGAACACTTTGCAATTTCATGGAGTTTAAAGGTCAACCCTGCTCTAGAAGATAAAATTCCAAAAAGATAAACTATGGTCCTATTAAGCATTATCTCCTCCCCCAGAGACACAGTAAAGCACTCTGGCCCGCCAGCTCAGCCCAGGTGCCTAGGATAGCCCTGGGCCCCTCTTTTTAAGCCCACTTTCTCAGCCTGGACCCTGAATCTTATTTATCTCTAACCAAGACTCCTTGACTTTCTTGAATCCTCAATGTTATTGTCCTTTCTTAATAGAAATTTAGAAATTATAAAAAAACAAACAAACAGCAGCCTCAACCCTCAAATTTCTGTCTTCTTCCTCCTCCCTTTCGTCACCAAACGGCTGGAGAGGTCTCCCTGTGCTCCAGCCGCCTCCACACCCTCATCCCTCACCCACTCTTGAACACTCTGCAACCCCGGCACACGCCCACCCTGTTGATAACTGCTCTCCTGCGCCTACCAACCCAAAGGCCTTTTCTCAGTCCCAATACTCATGGACTTTTCTGTTTTCTTCAGACCTAGAGTTAGCCCTTATCTAATGGAAGACCGAACACCAACAGATACGGATTGACAGGCACCGGATGGACGCAGAGCCAGACTAAGGGCAGGTATCTCAGGTACTTTAAAATCCTGTCGACCCTCACCACTCGTCGGCCCCTGAAGGTCCCAGGCGGAGATCAGCAATGGGTTTCCCAGTAGAAACGCTGGGGAAAGAGGGCTCCAAGGAGGAAGGGGCTTCTTCACGCTGATTCTCCCGGCAGGGAGAGAGGTGCTGGTGGCGACTCCAGAAACGACGCGGGGCCTCGGAGGCTGACCTCTGAATTCCCACCTGGCAGCATTTCGCCTGGGAGCGCCGCGGTGCCGCCCTCACCTGAGCCAGTGCCTCCCGCCGAGCTCGGCCTCCGCAGGCCCCCTGCCCGGCCCCGCCGCCTGGGCGGAGGAAGAACGGCCCTCCGAGGCCCGGCCCGCGCCCGGCTTCGGCGCGGGGGACTGACCCGGCCCGCCTCCCGGGGATGCCCACACGGCGCCCGCAGCCCTCCGCGCGGAATTGCGCTTCCCGGGCGCCGGCGGAGCGGAGGCCCCACTAACTCACCCCTCACGCGGCCTCGACGAGCACCTCCCGGAGAAAGGGAAGGCGGTGAGAAGCGGCCGCAGGGACCGCCCCCGCCGCCCGGGAGGAGGCTCCGGCGCGCCGGCTCCGCCCCCCCCCGCCCCCCCGCCCCCCCGCCCCGGGAGTCGCTTCGGCCGGGCCCGGGGGCGAGTCTGCGCGGTCCTCCACTAGACCCGCCCGACGGATTCCCCGCTCCCCGCTCCGCCACCGCCCCCGCGCCCGGCCACCCTCCCCGGGCGATGGAAGGAGCACCTGGAGGGAGAAGGACAGCTTGTCCTTTGGGTGATCTTAATAAATCCTTGTGCCAATACTGCGCTAGGGTCTGGGCGCTTCCCAAATTCCATCCTCGTAAATACAAAGCTTTGGGAAGGAGATAGGAACTTTCCCATTTTACGGAGTAGGAAACGGAGGCTTTAGAAGTTAATAAATTTACCTTACATTACCCTGACAGCTTTCAACTTTGTCAGCTGCACAATGTACCAAATTAACTGACTCCCATTTCACAGGACTACTGAGAATATTAACTGAACCAGTTGTGAGATGAGACATCCAAATTTCTTCAAAGATATTATTACAGAAAGCCAAGCAGAATCATATTTATACTAAAGATTAGAGTGAAAAATCAGAGTGGGTTCTGCTTAGGCAGGCAGGATAGAAGACTAGATTCTCCAAGACACCCTTCCACTCAATGGGGAAGTAAGAGAGTCTCCAAGAACCATCCCTACCCCAAAAGGAACAAACCATGGGAAGAACCAGTGCTGGGATGCTTAGACTCTAAGCAGGAGACCTGGGCTGAGGGCATACAGAAAGTCTCCGCAGACACTGATTTGGGACCGACATGAGAAGAGCCAAACCTGCGCCTTCCTCGTCAAGCCAAGGTTGCGGAAGAGCACTAAGGAGTTCCCAAGTCTCTTGTGCTCTGAGCAATGGAAACACACTTTAGAGGATGTATCCTCAATACACACTCCATAGGACTCAAAGAAATTCAATTTTAAAAAACAATTTAAACAATTAAAAAAAAAAATCACCAAGCACTGGAGGCCCACACGTAAGGACAGCCGGCAGAACTAATACCCAAGAGATTTAGACCCCCAAGGACATCAGATACTGGAATTGTCTGACACAGGATACAGGAAAGCTCTTTTTGAAATTTTTAAAGAAAAAACAATATCCTAGAGGTTACTTACCAGTTACAAAGAGGATATACTACACATTGGAGAAATCTGGCAGATAACACCTTAACCAAGTACTCAAAGTTAATTTCACCAGTAGTTCAAACTGACATCACACATGAGGTGATGCTCTGAGGACATAACATCACCATTCTTGTATTCCTGCCAAAAATACATGACTAGAATTTAACCATGAGGAAACAGTCAGACAAGCCCAAATTAAAGGATATTCTACAAAACAACTGACCTGTACACTTCAAAACTGTCAGTGTCATGAAAGACAAGGAAAGATGAGGAATGTTTCAGATTAAATGAGACGGAGGAGATTTGACATCAAAACTCCTGGACTGGGACTTCTCTGGTAGTCCAGTGGTAAAGAATCTGCCTTCCAATTTGGGGGGACGCTGGTTCGATCCCTGGTCAGAGAACTAAGATCCCATGTGCTGTGGAGCAACTAAGGCTGCATGCCACAACTACTGAGCTTGTGTGCCTCAACTAGAGAGAAGCCCGCGAGCCACAAACTACAGAGCCCACACGCCCTGGAGCCCGCGCCACAGCTAGAGAAGAGAAAACCTGCATGCCACAACTAGAAACAAGCCCACGCACCACAACGAAGAGCCCGCACCGCAACTAAGACCCGATGCAGCCAAAAATAAATAACATAAATAAATAAACAATAAATGAATCTTTTAAAAAAACAAACTCTTGGGGGCTTCCCTGGTGGCGCAGTGGTTGAGAGTCCGCCTGCCGATGCAGCAGACCCGGGTTCGTGCCCTGGTCTGGGAAGATTCCACATGCTGCGGAGCGGTTGGGCCCGTGAGCCACGGCCGCTGAAAAACTCCTGGGTTGGAAAAAATTTTGTTACAAGATATATTATTGAGACAATTGGAAATGAGTATGTACAGCATGGTAGATTTAAAAAAGGAGAGTGGAAGTGAAGCTATAACAGTTCTGAGCCCAGCCTTTTTTTTTTTTTTTTTTTTTTTTTTTGCGGTACGCGGGCCTCTCACCGGCGTGGCCTGCTCCCATCGCAGAGCACAGGCTCTGGACGTGCAGGCCCAGCGGCCATGGCTCACGGGCCCAGCTGCTCCGCGGCACGTAGGACCTTCCCAGACCGGGGCACGAACCCTCGTCCCCTGCATCGGCAGGCGGACTCTCAACCACTGCTCCACCAGGGAAGCCCAAGCCCAGCCTTTTAAAGGCAGTTTCTGCTTCCACTTTCACTCTCTCCCATGTGACAAAGCAGTCATAGACCAGCCCAGATTTAAAGGGAGGGGCAATATAGCCTCATTTCTCAGTGAGAGGACTGTCAAAGAATTTGAGGCTATTTTTAATCTACCATGCTGTACATACTCATTTCCAATTGTCTCAATAATATACCTCAAAACAACTTTTTTCCAATCTAAGACCACATGTAAAGAAATCTCCTTAGTCTCTGTTATGGGCTGAATTGAATCTCCTCCAAATTCAGATGTTGAAGCCCTAACTCTCAGTACCTCAGAACATGACTATATTTGGAAATTTGGCCTTCAGAGAGGTCATTAAGTTAAAATAGGGTTTTTATGGTAGGCCATAATCCAACATGACCAGTGTCTTTATAAAGAAGAGGAGATTGGGACAGAGACAGCACAGACTGGGGATGACCATGGGAGAACACAGGAAGAAGGTGGCAACCCGCAAGCCAAAGAGAGAATCTTCAGAAGACACCAACCTGTCACCACCTTCATCTTAGACTTCCAGCCTCCAGAATTGTGAGAAAATACATTTCGGTTGTTTAATCCACCCAGTCTGTGGTATTTGTTATGGCAGCTCAAGCTAACTAAAACAGTCTCCATTAATCTGAAATAGTTTCTCATCTGTCCTTTTCTTTCATGACATTGACATTTTTGAAGTTTACAGACCAGTTGTTTTGTAGAATATTCCTTAATTTGGGCTTATCTGATTGTTTCCTCATGATTGGATTCAAATTGTGCGTTTTGGGCAGAAATATGATAAAGATGATATTATATCCGCAAACATCGCCTTATGTGTGATACCTATTTTTATTATTGGTGATCTCTAGAATCACTTTTTATTGGAACCCTGAGCCACCATGTAAGTAGCCCAGCTACCCTGATGCTACCATGCTATGAGGCAGCCCACACTGGCCATGTGAAGAAGCCAACAACCACGCAGATCCACCTCCAGCTGAGGCTTAGACATCATAAAGCAGAGATGAGCCCTCCCCACTGTGCCATATCTGAATTCCTGACCCACAGACTCATGAGATATAATAGTACTACATTGCTGTTTTCAGCCTCTAAATTTTGGGGTCATTTGTTACATAGCAATAGATAATCAAAGCTGACCATATATATTATATGATAATATTCTATCAATGTTAAATTCCTTGCATGTGATCCTTGTATTGTGGTTATATAGGAGAGTGACTTTATTCTTTTTAAAATTTATTTTATTGAAGTATAGTTGATTTACAATGTTGTGTTAATTTCTGCTGTACAGCGAAGTGATTGTTATACATATATACATTCTTTTTCATATTCTTTCCATTATGGTTTATCACAGGATATTGAATATAGTTCCCTGTGCTACACAGTAGGACCTGTTGTTTATCAATTCTATATATAATAGCTTGCATCTGCTAATCCTGAACTCCCAATCCATCACTCCCCTACCCCCCTCCCCCTTGGTAACCACAAATCTGTTCTCTATGTCTGTGAGTCTGTTTCTGTTTCATAGGTAAGTTCATTTGTGTCATGTTTCTGATTCCACATATAAGTGATATCATATGGTATTTGTCCTTCTTTGAGATAAACAAAATGGGTTAAACTCTAGCTGGACTAGTCAGGAAAAAGAAAAAAGACTCAAATTCTCAATATCAGGAATTAGGGAGGTGACAGCACCACATATACTATAGGTATTAAAAGGATAAAAATAGATTTTTATGAATAACTTTATGCCAAGAAATTTCACAACTTAAATAAAATGGACAAATCCCTTGAAAGATGTAAATTACCACAGCTCGCACAGGAAGAAATAGATGAACTAAACACTTCTTTATCTGTTAAAGAAATTGAAACTGTACTTAAAAGCCTTCCCACATAGACATCTCAAGGCCCAGATAGCTAGTAAATTATAGAATTATAGAATTCACTAGCTAGAAGAAATAATATTAATTCTACACAAGATTAGAAGTAATACACAAATTCTACACAAATTAGTATTTGTACTAATACCAATTTTACACAAAGAAGAAATAATACTAATTCTACACAAGATTGTCCAAAAATTTGAAGAGCAGGGAATACTTCTTAACTCATTTCATGAGGCCAACATTACCCTCATATCAAACCCAGACAAAAATATTACAACAAATGAAACAACAGATGAATATCTCAAATATACATAGAAGCAAAAATTCTAAACAAAATTTTAGCATATTGAATCCAACAGTATGAAAAGGATAATGCAACATGACCAAGAGGGGTGAGTTTATCCCAAGAATGCAGGACTGCTTTATGTTAAAAAATCAAACAGTAATTCACCATATTAGCAAACCAAAGGAGAAAAACCACATAATCATCTCAATAGATGCAAAAACTGCACTTGACAAAATCCCATAGCCATTACTGACAAAAAATTGTTAGCAAACTAGGAATATGAAGGAACATCCTCAACCTGATAAAAGACATTTACAAAAATCTATAGCTAGCAACATGTTCAACGATGAAAGACAATGCTTTCTCACTAAAATCAGGAAAAAGACAGGGATGTCTTCTGTCACTTCTTACATTCAACACTGTATGTAGATACAAAAACCCTAAACATAATTTTAACAATCAAATTCAACAACATATAGAAAGGATACTACATCATAACTGAATGGGATTCACAAATCAATCAACATAATTCATTCAATCAATATAATTCAAAAATCACTGTAATTCATCATATGAGCAAACTAAAAAGAAAAATCAGATGAAATAATATTTCTAAAAAAGTAATAAAATGAATCCAGATTGGAAAGAAGAAAAAAACTGTCTTTTTCGTAAATGACATGATTGTTTCTATAAAAATTCCAATGGAACGTACAAAAATGCTACAAAAACTAATGAGTTCAGTGAGTTTGCGAGAAAAAGATGAATATTCAAAAATGAATTTCTATATATTAGCAATGAACAATTGGAACTTGAAATATTAAAATACCACTTATAATAGCATAAAAAATATGAAAAATTTAGGGGCTAAATGTGACAAAAGATGTAAAAGGTCTTATACTGAAAATAACAAAGCATTGTTGAGAGAAATTCAAGAGACCTAAATGAATAGAGATATATACTTTGCTTATGGGTCAGAAGACTCAATATTGTCAAGATGTCATTTCTCCCCAAATTGATCTGTACAGTCAATGCCTTTCCAATCAAAATCCCAGCAGATTGTTTTCCTGTAGGAGTTGAAAAGCTAATTCTAGAAATCATATGAAAATGCAAAGGACCTAGGACTCTGAAAAACAATTTTGAAAAAGAACAATTACAAACTCTAAGTAAAACCAAAAAAAGAAAGTTTTTAAAAATGGAGCATGGGGGACTTCCCTCGTGGTCCAGTGGTTAAGAATCTGCCTTCTAGTGCAGGGGAGGCGGGTTTGATCCCTGGTGGGGGAACTAAGATCCCACGTGTCTCGGGGCAACTAAGCCCGCACGCTGTAGAGCCTGCCCACCACAACTAGAGAAAAGCCCGTGCACCGCAATGAGGAGCCCACGCACCCCAACAAAGGGTCCAGCAAGCCGCAATTAAGATCCCGCGGGCCGCAACTAAGAGCCGATGCAGCCAAGTAAATGAATAAATAAATGAATATTTTTAAAAAATAAAATTAAAAAATGGAGCATGAAATATGATATGAATTGAGCAAGTTATGTAGTATAAGAAAGAAGAATCTACTTGGCCTTGATGCTTGTTTCATTCTCCTTTGAATTGCTCAGATTTGGAGATATTGAATGTTAATCTTCTGAGCCAACCACTCAAAATTCTATAGTAAATTATATTTGCATAAGCACAAACTATGCTACAGAGTAACTTATTGATTTCAACTTTTAAGCTCAATCAACAGATAAAATACAGAAAAATTAATAATACTTATAGAACAAAATGCAAATGCTATAAACCCTAACATTGTAAATGTAAAGGTAGAGAAGACAGAAATTGAGAGGTACAGAGATTGGGTGGAAGTGAGGGGAAGGGGAGGGGTGAAGAGTAATGTGAGGGGGCTATTTCTCTCTTGTTACCTAGTAGGGAATCAAGAGTCACTACCTATTCTTGATGGAGCAAGAATTCAAAGGTTAAGCATGGTATTTAAACTTATAATGATAACCAAAAGATACATGGTAAATAATATCATTAACAGAGCGCATGAAGGGGAAAAGAAATGGAGAGATAGTTTCAATGAACTAGATTTATTATCATTCATAGCTTGGGGGTTAACAGACCTTGGATAAAGTATATAAATTAAGAAATAGTGATATAAGCATAGAGTTTATAATTATAGTGCTAACCATCAAAATAATTAAAAACAAATTCTTAAAGGTGGTTACCTTTGGGTGGTGAGACATGGGGGTGGGGGAGAGGTTTAAGGAATGAAGCAAGAAGCATTTTTCTTTTTCCATTGAATACCATTCCATACCTTTCGAATTTTTTAACCGAGTGCATATATTACTTTTATCATAGACAGTTCTTATACAATTTTATCATTTTAGTTTTGTTTAATTTTAGGTTTAAGGCACATGAGGAAATTATAATGTACCTATTTTTAAAGTTTTATGGTCTGAACGCTTACGTTTTCCAGATAAACCTAAGACACTTCACAGCCTGTCTCCTCATGGTCTGATTTTAAAAAAACAAAACAAAACAGAAAAACGCTAACCCAATCCAAAAATAACAGAAAGACAAGTTAAATCTTTACTACAGTGTCATGAAAACATCAAAGGGGGACTCCACTCACAATACATTATAAAACCTTTTCAAATCTTCTTTCCCTGCCCCTCTCTCAATGTCTCACATCATATGGTAACTGCTCCCAAATCTCTCTCCTCTTCAAACTTCAACAAAACACCTCCCACGCTGACTCTAGTCTCCTTTACTCCCCTTTCTTTCTGGGCCTATTCTAAGTCTCTACTTGTTCAAATAGAAATCAACGTTCCCCTGATGTTCATTTCATCTTTTACCACAAGGGTCCTTCTTCTTAGTCAGGAGAAACTGGCATTATTATGATGCTATTTCTAAAAGAAAACCAAATTCTAATTTCCCCAAAATCTACCCCAAACAAATATTTGAGACATATCCTGCTGGAATTTAGTTACAAGCTAGAAGTTTCTCTACTGTAAGCATCTTAAAGATAGAAGTGGAGTTTTATTCATCTTTGTATTTGAGGAGACAACAACATGCTTCACACAGAGTAATGCTTTACACCAAATGCACATTTTACTGTTGAATTATACTTTGGAATAGCTTTTATGGAAAGTATAGGGAAAAGAAGAGGAAGAAAGCTAATGTTTACTGAGTATCTACTATGAGGCAGGCACACTATACCTTTATGGTGGTGATATATATTTCTACTTTCTCTTCTGGATCAGTAATTCTCAAACAGAAGCAAGAAAAGCAGATGTGGAGGAGTGCATGTGGGCTCTTGCTTTTTTTTTTTTTTGAAGGTTTTTTTTTTTTTAATTGAAGTATACTTGGTTTACAATATTGTGTTAGTTTCAGGTATACAGCAAAGTGATTTGGTTATACATGTGTATATATGTATATACCTATATAAGTACATGTAATTTGAAATGAACCTCCATGTGAGACTATTATTCCCCACTGTGTGTGCAAGCACACACGTAATAAAACATTCTCGTAACCCTGATTCATATAAACGAAGACACTTTTACAAATACTGATGTGTCCGAAATACCACTTGACCTTTAAGTGTCGAGGGGAGGGAAGGAAGATTATGAACCATGGATGGAAACTCTGTGTGTGTGTACGTATGCTGTATGTGTATCTACAATGCATGCACACTCACAAATGCCCACTAGAGGGCAAACCCACATCTCAGACGTTAACGATTACTGGGATGCCCCTTGTGGGCATTTTAATAATTCAAGCCAAATTCCTCTAAGGACAAGGTATGATATACAGTTTAAGGCGTGTGCAAATTAACTTTGTGATGATGTTCTTACAAATAATTCCCAGGGAGAGAAGCTAAACTTACAGCTCCACAGTTTCTAGAATCTATTGTGACTTGTTTTTCGTGCAAAATGTAGTATTAATACAGATAAATTCCCTTAATAGACCATCTGATTTCATATTTAGGCTTCAGAATGAACTAGTTGCGGGACTAAAGCAAGTGACAAGGCCAGGATTTGACCCCAAGTAGTTCAACTTCAGAAACTAGGCATCAACCAGGATGCATCTCCACCTCTCAGTAAGGTGAGAGAGTAGGCAAGGAGGGATGCTGCATGGTGCCCTTCCCCCTGGTTTGCCGCCTCCCTCTGTCCCTGTCCTGACCCCCACATCTCTGCCAGGTTTGGCCAACACTGCCTTGCTCCAAGTTCTTTAATGAATTCCCACTGCAGGATCAACTCCGGACTGGCACAAGCCAGCCATGCCACCAATCTCTCCCACACCCAACCACGCTGACGCTTTCCACTCCCTGCACAAGTCCTGGTCTCACACATGTCTGTGTCCCTAGAAATGCTGTCCTTGTTTTTCTGAAAATCCTCTCCCCTGTTATCTGCAGGAGAAATCGTCACGCTTCAAGCCTCCACCAGAGTCACCTCCTCTAGGATATCCCCTCGACTCAGCCAGGCAATCAATCACTCCGACTCCAAGGCTCCCATCTGTCTCCTGATATTGCAGTTGCCAGTGTGCTTGGCTCTCTTGCCACTGGGGTGAGGGCTCCTGAGGGCATGGATGGAGTCTTTTCTGCTTTGTGTCCTCAGCACCAAACCCGGTATCTGGCATGTAGAGGACGCTAAGGAAATTTGACTGGCTGAATAAATGAGTAAATGCTGAGTGTAAACAGACTTCGCAGACTCTTGAAAATTCCAGCCTTCAGGAAGGTAATTCCTTACTGGATCCCTTGCAGAGGTGTGAGAAGGGACAGAAGAGCAAGTGGCCGGAGCCAGAGTGGCCCATGCAAGAGGCCACAGCGCCATCACACAGGCCCCGCAGAGCTTCCTTTCTCTGGTACCCCAAACATGCTTCAAAACATTAAGGTATGTGGGAAGGAGCCCACCCCCCACCTCCGCCAATCTCCCTATCCCACCCATCCTGTACAATCAGGTGAAACCCTGTATACTTCTGTAACTCTTCTCCTTGACCTCCATTGGAGCTCCTTGCTGAAGTGAGCATTCTCTGTATAAAAGTGCTTAACCGTTAGCATCAGCTAAAGATACAGATATTTCCACCAAGAGACTTCTGAGTTTACTTAGACTCTTACCAATCTGATCATTAGAGTAACAGTTTCCAACGCGGGACTGGGGGCTAGCTCTGCTTCTTTACTATGCTGGCTACATTAGTTTACTAGAGCTGCTGTAACAAAGTACCACAAATTGGGTGGCTTCTACAACAGAAATTTACTATCTCACAGTCATGGAGGCTAGAAGTCAAGATCAAGGTGTCGGCAGGGTTGGTTTCTTCTAAGCGCTGTGAAGAAGAACCTGTTCCATGCCTCTCCCCTAGCTTCTGGTGGTTTCCTGCCAATACTTGGCATTCCTTGGCATGCAGAAGCATCACTCCAATCTCTGCCTTTATCTTGGCATTCGTCCTGTGTGCATGAATGTGTTCAAATTTCCCCCTTTTCTAAGAACACCTTTTGTATTGGGTGAGGAACCCATTCTACTCCAGTTTGATCACATCTTAATTCATTACATCACAACCACCCTCCTTCCAAAGGAAGTTCAGATTCTGAGGTACTGGAGTTAAAACTTCAACATGTGAATTTGGTGGGGGACACAATTCATCTTATAACATTGCTCGTATTTTCTAAAGCAAAAATCAGTACACATCCTTTGGCATGTGGTTTGACAATGGGGCAGAATATTTGAAATCAGGACTGTCTGGGAAATGTAGGGGTTTAGGTAGGATATTTTAGGAGTAAATCCAGGCATGTGCATGTTAATCTGAAAGGTTTTAATACACCGCAAGGTAGATATCCAACTGAAGAGGTTCTTCTAAATAGAAGAATTAGAGAGGAAACCTGAAGCTGCTTTAAATAATCAGTTCCCACGAAATCTGTGAGGACTTCCCATGAAATTAAATTAATGTGTGATAAGCTGGTGTTAGATAGATATACACACACAATCTTACTTTGAAAAAGTGCACCAGTAAATGATATTTGTGTACATCTGACTAGGTTCTTTTAGGATCCGCATGGAGAATTAAATACTTGTGTACTGAGGATTGAAAAAAGCAGAATGTTCCCTGAAATAGATGTAAGATTTTTCAAGTATAATCCTTTTTACAAACTGGTACCATTTTCCCACCACTGCCAACCCCCATGACCTTGAAACATATCCAAAAGGTATAATGAAAAACAATAGGAATATATTGTCCAACTTCCAAATGTTTACAATTTGGGGGATATAATTATATATTGAGGTAACTTATATCTGTAACCTCTGATAATTCCTGTCCTCAAACTAATTTCTGCATATTGTGCTTTCAAGATAGGAGTAAAAACAGGTCTGGGGACACCAGAGATGTAAGAAAAGTGTGAGCCACAATCAGAACTGCTTCCCAAATTGCCCACAAAAGGCAACATATCTTCAGTGTCAGAAAACTGTTTAACAAGAGGCAATCTTACCTTTTCTGAAAATGTTTCCTGGTTCTAAACAGTTAAATGTAAAGTAAATCATTTCAAACCATGTTGGAACTGGTTAAGATATAAATAAATAAATGAAAATAAAATAAAGTCTTATAAATGTGTTTTATATGGGAAATGGGACCAGGATGGGGAAATGGGAAAAATAATCCCAAGGAACTGGATCATGATGGAGGAAACAGAAATATTGCTCAGTGAGAAGATAATAAAAATCATTCTCTACAATGGAATATTACTCAGCCATTAAAAAGAATGAAATAATGCCATCTGTAGCAACATAGATGGACCTAGAGATTACCATACTAAGTGAAGTAAGCCAGACAGAGAAAGACAAATATCATACGATATCGCTTATGTGTGGAATCTAAAAAAAAAAAAAAAAAAAGGTACAAATGAACTTATTTACAAAACAGAAAGGAGATTCACAGGCGTAAAAAAATAACCAACAAGGACCTACTATATAACACAGGGAGCCACACTTGTTATTTTATAATAACCTATATGGGAAAAGTATCTGAATCACTTTGCTGTATACCTGAAACTAGCACAACATTGTAAATCAACTATATTTCAATTAAAAAAAAAAAATCACTCTCCTTTGTGTACTGAGCACTGGCCTAAATACAGGCCAAGTGCTAGGCTATTTCCTTATCTTATTTAATCCTCACAACAACTCTACCAGGTAGTTATTATAACCTTGATTTATCAGGTGGAGGAACTAAGGCTCAAAGAAGTTAAGAAATTTGTTCAATCCAGGTCAGCCCCAGACCACAGCCCATGCACCCAGAGCTGGTGAGGGGCCTATGGGGGATCTGAAGCTTCTATCCTGGGCCTCTAGAACATCTTCATCCAGAGAGGACTGAGTAAAAACACCAGGCATGTTGAGGAAGGTTGGAATGTATGAGGAGGAGGGTGCAGAGGTAGATCACGGGGGGGCATGGAGGCCTAAAAACAACTGTGTACTGGGAAAACAATTTTGTTCAAGAGGGCTATTTATAGGGATGTTTTTCCTCAGTACTCCCTTCCCCCATCTCCTCCCTTTTGTGTTAAAAGGCTCCTGGCAGATTGGTAAAGGGTTACAGGCAATGCACAGGAAACTCTGGAACACAATGAGCGGGGTGGAGACAGATCCCCACCCACCTAAGAAAATCACTTGTTTCAGTATTCGGAGACCCTGGGGGAGACAGATGGAGCTGGAACCACATCTCTGCTCCTTTTATTGACTTTCTCCGAGCCAGAGAAACAGAGGCAAAATAAGAGGCAACAAAACAAAACAAAACAAACAAGACACTAAGATAAATGAAATCAGCCAGATAGCTAAGTTATCCCCTCTCCCAGGGACTCCTGAATTCTATGAGGAATCTAGTTTTTTCTTCCCGGAGTCTCTGTTCAGATTAGGAACTCCCAAGATACAGAGCAGGGAGTGAGAGAAGTGATCCCAAGCCCAGCTGCTGAGAGGGACCCC
The DNA here is from genome assembly GCF_011762595.2 of Tursiops truncatus. Classification (NCBI taxonomy): domain Eukaryota; kingdom Metazoa; phylum Chordata; class Mammalia; order Artiodactyla; family Delphinidae; genus Tursiops; species Tursiops truncatus. The sequence goes on along the minus strand of NC_047037.1, from coordinate 78,933,826 downwards.
AGAACCTATTGCTAGGTCCTCAGGACAGACCCAGCCAGGCCTCCGGGGGCTGCCGGTTCCAGCAACGCCCCACACCCCCCAACCCAGACATCTTTCCCTCTGGGCCACCGAACAGACACCTCCACCCAAAGGGATACAAATTCAGACTTAGAAACTAAGGCCACTACTATATATAAAATAGATAATCAACAAGGACCTACTGTGTAGCACAGGGAACTCTACTCAATACTCTGTAGTAACCTAAATGGGACAAGAAGTTGAAAAAGAATACATGTAATATGTATAAACGAATCACTTTGCTATACACCTGAAACTAACACAACATTGCAAATCAACTCTCTATTCTCCAATATAAAATAAAATTTTAGGGCTTCCCTGGTGGCGCAGTGGTTGAGAGTCTGCCTGCCGATGCAGGGGACACGGGTTCGTGCCCCGGTCCGGGAGGATCCCACATGCCGCGGAGCAGCTGGACCCGTGAGCCATGGCCGCTGAGCCTGCGCGTCCGGAGCCTGTGCTCCGCAACGGGAGAGGCCACAACAGTGAGAGGCCCGCGTACCGCAAAAAAAAAAAAAAAAAAAAAAAAAAAAAAATTTAAAAAGAACTAAAAAAATAAAAAGACCCTGCCCAGATTCCCATGTCGGTATAATAGTGATTCTACCCAGGGCACTTGGCTCTCCCCCCGGCCTTGTGAAGTCTCTTCTCTGCATGTGACTCTAGGAAGGAAGTTTCCCACTGCTGTTTGGCTGAGTCCAGCGCCCACGTGGAGTGGGACAAGAGGGTCTTGTGCTGCCTGGTTTGTTCATCGTTTCTGAAATACTGAAGATTCATTTAGTGCTACACTGTGCATTATGGGTCAAATGTGGCTACGGTTTTTAAAACACTCTGCAGGACACAAAAGATCTCTAAACCTCTTGTTTTTGAACAACATTCAATGCAAAGAAATTAGAATGTAACTTAAATATTGGAGGGGGAAAACTTATTTCTCAAATAATTTCAAATACTGTGTGCAGGTGTCTCATCTAATCTCTAGTCCTAACCTCTCAATTTCTACCCAGTCCTGCATTTTACACTATCAAAGGACTTTTCCTCCTGACAGCTCTGACATGGCCCTTGACAGGTATGTTTTATCCTTCTCCAAAAAATAGTATTTACCCTTACCAGCCCCCAATCCGATAAACTTGGGGTCATCTTGGACTCTACCCCTTCCTACATCTCGTCTTTTAAATAAAAGTCTGAGGTTCTGAATTAGCGGGTAGGGGCATTGATCGATGCAATTTTATTATAAAAAGTTAGTAAGACTTTCTTTTTTGAAACCAAGTCTTTTTCTTTCTCATTATTCCCTCACCTTCTGCCCTTTCTACTCCAAAATGCCTAGTTGATGGGGAAGCAACTGAATCACCTTCTCAGCTAGGGAACTGAGGCTGTAAAGCTGTGTTTCCCAATGTGTTTTCATTTATTTATTTATTTTTTGCCCTGAGCAATACAGTTTTGCAACTCTAGGAACTGAAAAGGAACTTAAATACAGAATGCTTCAGAAACAAAGAGAGAGAAAGAGAGAGAGAGAGAGAATATCATTTATAATAATAATGTCTGTCTTTCACCTTTTAAGCTGGGAGTGGGACCATTTAAAGCCTTCCTCCTTCTTCGTTATCACCACACCTGCTTGCTCTTAGAACCCCATTTAGAAGCAAAACTGGCTTTCATGGTTGCAGAGTTGGTGGAGCAATGGGAGGTTAGCTGCCATGTTTCAGGATGTACCGCCTACAGGCTAAAGGTTATTCCTGCTTCTAGGATGGGGAGACTGATTCTGGTTCTCGTTCCTTCTCTCCCGTCGAGTTGACCTCTCCTCCACTCTGTCCTGTTTGATTAGAGATTGGTAATGTGGACCTCCCTCAACCCCACTCAGGATGCTTATCCAATCTCATTTGGACACTTAGAAGCAACAGTTTGCATTATAACCTACACTGGGAACCCATAGCACAGGGTAATGCAATAATGAGTTTGGCATACATAACTTTCTAGAAGCCCTTTTGCTCTGGCCATCCTCATCTTCTACTGGCTTCAGACCCTCAGAGTAGTGGTGGCTGGGCTCAGAAGGGGCACAAGACCTCTCTCATGGAAGAACCTCACCCAGTATATCAGTCTGCTAGGGCTGCCATAACAAAATAGCATAGAGAAGTGGCTTAAATAACAGAAATTTATTTTCTCACAGCTCTGGAGGCTGGAAGTCCAAGATCAAGGTGTCGACAGGTTTGATTTCTCCTGAGGCCTCTCTTCTTGCCTTGCAGATGGCCACCTTCTCACCACCTTCTCATAAGGCCATGTCCTCACATGGTTTCTTCTCTGTGGTACACATCCCTGGTGTCTCTCTGTGTCCTAATCTCTTCTTGCAAGGACACCAGTCAGATTGAATTATGGCCAAATCTAATAGCCTCATTTTAACTTAATCACGTTTTTAAAGGCCTTATCTCCAAATACAGTCAGATTCTGAGGGATTGGGGATTGGAGCTTCAACATATGAACATGGAGGGGGGCACAATGCAGCCCATCACACCCAACAATCAGTGACAACACTAGCATCTTTATTTTTTTTAAACAGGGAACTATTGTTTTTTTTGTTTGTTTTTATTTTTAATTTTGGCAGCATTGGGTCTTTGTTGCTGCACACGGGCTTTCTCTAGTTGTGGCGAGCGGGGGCTACTCTTCATTGTGGTGAGCAAGCTTCTCATTGCAGTGACTTCTCTTGTTGCGGAGCATGGGCTCTAGCTGCGTGGGCTTCAGTAGTTGTGGCACGTAGGTTCAGTAGTCGTGGCACACGGGCTTAGCTGCTCTGCGGCATGAGGGATCTTCCCGGATCAGGGCTTGAACCCATGTCCCCTTCATTGGCAAGCAGATTCTTAACCACTGCGCCACCAGGGAAGTCCAACACTAGCAACTTTAAACTGGAAAGGGGGAGAAGAAAGGGGGAGAGAAAATGTACGTAGCAGAAGGATGTACTCCAGAACAAAGAATTCAGAGCATATTAACCACAGTCCATGAACAAGGAGTTATATGAATACTTAATTGGCTGGGCATGAGGAGAGAAGGGAGAACTCTAAAACTGCTGATTTCTACTCTAGCTTTATGGGCCCGTTGGGTAAAAGAAAAGGCTAAATCACAGGTGACATTAAAATCTCCCAATACTGAGTGGGGGGTGAGGGAGGGATGGATTGGGAGTTGGAGTTAGCAGATGCAAACTATTACATAAAGCATGGATAAATAACAAGGTCCTGTATAACAACTGTATAGCACAGGGAACTATATTCAATATCCTATGAGAAGGATATTTTTATGCATAATAGAGAAGAATATAAAAAAGAATGTGTGTGTATATATATATATATATATATATATATACACAAACTGAATCACTTTGCTGTACAGCAGAAATTAACACAACATCGTAAATCAACTATGCTTCAATTTAAAAAAAAATCTCCCAGTATTCACTCTTGGTCTTCTGCATCTGTTTATTTACAGCAGAGAAGATTGCTACCAACGTTGGTGAGTGAAAGAAGCAGATGGCACATTTTGATAAGCACCAGTCTTAACCAATTGCAGATAAGATAAATCATAGGCAAGGACAGAACTCTTCTGTGGGAGTTCCATGTGAGCTAAGTGCTTTCTGCACCATGATAATCTGCTACAGGCATAATTTATATTATCACCAAATAGCTTAATTAGTCCTCCTGTTAACATTCCTACACTATTTCCATTTAACCTGCTTCCTGGGAAATCCTCAGCCCTTGCGAAAAAACCCATCGGAACCCAAATCTGACTTCCTTCCACAGACCCAGAGAAAGGTACACATCTTAGAGTAAGCAAAGAGAAAAAGAAAAATGGGAAGAGAAAGAAAAATAGAAGGAGAGTGTCCAGAACAAGGGCTAGATTTAAATTCGGCAATTATCACAGGGCTTACTCAGCAATGAGAGGGGGCGGGGAGCAAACCGGGAGAGGGCAACCTTCCAGCTCCCTGGGTCAGGCTGTCACTGTGTAGCTTCATTATCCAGCCTGATAAATTGTGAGTTCTTCCCACCATAAGGGTGTAGATAGTTGAGAGCTATCAGGTAGAGACAAAGAACCACCATGTACACATTTCAAATAAAGTTTGTTCAGTCGGTCCAGACGTAAAGGACACCTTGTCCATTGTTCAGTATTACCTCAACCCTGAACCCTAAACAACCGGAAACCAGCTTATCACGAAGCAGGGGCTGAAAGGTCTCAGGCTGTTCCAGAATGAAAATTCTGTGATTGTGGGGTCCCTTTGGGGAATCCTCAGTAAAGCATAGAAGAATCTCTGGGCTGAGTCAGTCATTAGCTTTACGGTTCATCTAGGCAGCCCTGTTTTGTGACAACCTACACCTGCTGGGTTTGATGGTGCTTAAGGGGATCTCCTACATAGCTAATGTTATAAAGTGAAGTGTTTTGAGAATTACTTGTAAATTACTGTTTATTTAACTGGTGAACTTTATTGTCAGAAAGACCATATTTAATAAAAATTTTATATAATTAAAATTAATTAATACTTGAATAAGGTCTGCTGATTAGTTAATATTATTGCATCAATATAAATTTCCTAACTTTGATAATTGTACTCTGGTTATATAAGACATTAATATTTGGGAAAGCTCGATGAAGGGTATATGGGAATTCTTTGACTATTGTAAAAATTTTTATAAGCTGAAATTACTTCAACGTAAAAAGTTAGAAGAATGTTTTTAAAGCTTTAGAAAGGTAATTCACAGGGCTTGACAACTTATCCATAATTTGTGCTTAGGGGTCTGGACCCAGGAAAAGAGCAACCCTTTAGCCTCTCTCCTTTGCTACCAAAATGATGAAATGCACTGTAGGTCAAATATGAAAGTCTTTGGTACAGTAAATTCCTAAATAAATAGTAATAATTATAAAAAAATAGTAATAATTACAGTCTCATGTGGAGATGCTTCTCTATAAATAAAGGAACAAGTCATTATACTAAATACCCTATCAAATATTCTCCAAGTAGCTTACAAGATGCTTAGAAATTGCTGTCGTGGGAGTAGGAAACAGGGAGTCATTGACAGGTTCTGAGCAAAGCAGGCAAACAACAACAGCAATACTTCAGAAGACTCAACAGGCCCTTAGTGCACAGGATGAAATGGGAAGAGACCGGACTCAGCAAACCCCACTAGGAGTTATTCTAATAATTTAGGAGTGAATGGTCCTCACTGAATGGGACTGCACGGAAGAAGCACAGAGGAGAGGCATTTTGAAGGACTCATCTGTCTGGGCGGGACTAGACTGGAGGTGGCGGCGGAGAGAAATGAGTCAGTGGTTACTTGAAGATGTCTTGCCAAGATGACTGGGGCAATGCTGGTGTCACTGAGAGACCGATGGAAAATAGAAGGAAGGAGAGACCATACACAGAGCTTGGGCCGCAAACTCCAGTGGGGAAGACGGGCACTGGGGGCTTCAAAACTGGAGGGCTCACTCTCTAAAGAAGGTGGTGCCGCCATGCGGGCTGCTACAACTTGGCATCAGCAGTCCTTGCCATAAGGAAATGCCCTTTCGGTGTGACCAGATCTTCCATTTTTGCAAGAGAAGCCAGAAATCCCGATCTCTTATGTGAAAAATGTTAACTCTTTAATGTTGGCAATTAATTTAAAAAAAATTTAAAGCATGGCATGTACTAAACCAAACACATCTGTGAGCCAGATTTGGCAGGGACGCTATCACTTGTAAGCTCTGACAAAGAGAGAAGGTCAAGGGTCAAAGTTCATAAACTGTCTTGGTGATACATAGGGAGATGAGAGACTGTAAAGGGATTCAGTGACTAAAATACTATACCTAAAGCTTTTTCCAGCCTTCTGAGCTGTATGAATGTCCTTACCCTTCAAGCCTATACATGGATTTGAATTTACCCAGGAAGTTTAATCTAATCCTAAAATGATTAAATAACAAGAATTTGAGTGCTTATTGTGTGCTGAGTACACAGAAGTCAAATTAACTGGAGAAGAAAAACATGCCCTCCTGAACACTTGAGACAAATTATGAAATAACCTGGAAGACTGCTTTCTCCACATTAGGTCAGAATATCAGAGTCACCTTAAATCTGAGACTTCCCCCCGAGATCACTTCCATTTAGCAAACTTTGCAATAACGTCTGTGTGTGCGTTTGTGTGTGTGTGTGTGTGTGAGCGCGCGCCCGCGCGTGCTTGAATCTCTAACCAGAAATCTAATTTCCTGAGCAGTGGTTACAAAGCGGCAGCCTCCTTCCCTCCCTCAGCTTGGGAGGGGACCTGGCTGGGTTGGGGGTACCTGGGCGCCGGAAAGGAGGGTGGAAGGTTGGGAGTGGCCGGCTGAAAACCGCTCCCCGTCAGCTTTCTCCGCTGGAATCCCTGTTTTTGTTTCCGTCATTACTCTTTAAGTGTCTGTGTAGGAGCAGACAGGCACCGAAATAGAAAGTGTCAAAGAGATGATGACAATGACGATAAAAACAAGGCAGGCCACTTTTTTTCAGTCCCACCTAGCCTCCTCCATCCAGAAAGCCAGCGCGCCTCCTCCTGCGGTCTTCAAAGAGCCGTCGGTGGGGCAGGAAGCGGGCGGCTCGGGCTGCGGGTGCTCCTAGGAGAGCGGCGATTTCCTCCCGAACTGCCCAGTTATCTCCAGAGTCGCAGAACAGCTCTCCGAAGAGCGCGTTCTCTCCCCCACCCCGTCCTCCTCAACCCACCCACCTACTTCCTCCAGCTCCATACACACACCAGCACGGAGCTGCCAAAAATTTCCACCCTCCACCCCCCTCCCTAGCTAACTTCCTTCCAGCATTTCCTGAGCTGGATGATCCTAGGATTTGTAAGACAGGAAAAAAAGGAAGGCGTGAGGGCGGGCGAGAGAGACAGGATGCTTGTTTTTCGTTCTACCAAAGCCGTCTGAAGGCAGGACAGCGCGCGCCGGGCAGAGGACCTACGGCAGCCCCCGGGCTGTCCCCGCGCCCCTGGCCGCCGCCGGCTTCCCCGCGCTCTCGGCCACTCCCGGGCTTCTAGAAGACGGATCGGAGAGCTCGCCCTCCCTCCGAAGCGGAGGAGAACACCCGAAGACACCGCGGGAGCCCGTGAAAGTCCCTGGGACTCCAAGTGAGGAAGTGACACTCCCAGCGCGCCGGCCCGCCGCTGCCAGCTCCACACGGCCTGCGGTACCGCGGCCCTGGAGGAGAGCGCCGTGGATTTCACGCTCCGCGCCCGCGCCGGGCTCCGCGCCCCGCGGGCTCCATGCGCGCTGCCCCGGGCCCAGGCTCTTCCCCACGCCCATGCGGCCCCCCAGCGCCGCGCCGCAACCACTGATCTAACCTCCCCCGGAGACCATCGCAGGCGCGGTGCCAAGCAGCGGGGAGGGGAAGACGGAGGGGCAACCTCTTTGGGACTAACTCATGAAGAACAAGGGTGCCAAGCAGAAGCTGAAACGAAAGGGAGCCGCCAGCGCCTTTGGCTGTGACCTGACGGAGTATCTGGAAAGCTCAGGACAGGATGGTAAAGTGCCTTCGCCTCCCTCCCCCCCCCCCAACGCCCCACCCCGCTTCTTTTTGTTTGAGAGAGAGAGAGAGAGAGAGAGAGAGGGACTCTCGTAGGGCGTGTTGCCTTCAATTCCCAAGTTAATGTATTCCAGGCCTGAGCGCTCACTGTGCTTTTTTTTTTTTTAAACATACATGATTCCTAAGGTGCGTAACGCTGCCACCCCGACGTGCAGAGGTTGTGTCAGCCCTTCCGTTTGTGTCACCCAAGCCATTAATGGGCGGTGCGCCGGTGCTGCTACACGTTTAACCGGCCACCTCTGGGGCTTGGGGGTGGGGGGCTTGAGAGGTCCTGTTCCCAAACTTTGGATGTCGGAGGGGAGGGAGGAGGCCTCGATCTGTGGTGTGGTGTTCAGTGGGATTCTCTGGGTACGTAATTATGACCGCCTTAGGTGTCCCTCCCGGGCTCTCCGATTTCATCCGCTCACATCTTTTTTTATTAATGTGCTGGAAGGCGGGGGTGCGGTGGATCCTGGCCGGGGGAGTGGTTGCACAAACATTTTCTGAATTTCTGAACTGATGCCAAATATATAGTAGCTCCCTCCCTCCCCTTCCCAACCCCTCAGACCCTCTACCTCCTCTTGGTTTTCAGATTAGCGTTTGGTGTGTCTGACAAGAAGAGTGTTGTAAAAAGGTCAGAGGGCCTTGATTTTAAAATAGTTTAGGGTCTGTACATGAAAAGGAGAGCCTCTATGTTTTCAAGGTCGGATTGGGGAAAAAAAAGGGAATCCTCCAGGGTAGAGACAACTTATTAAACGTTTGTTGGGGGGGGGGGGGGGGGCGAAAGAAAACAATCTATAATACAGTACCAGCATTTGAAGTGAGAAGTTTTTAATCAAAGGAAAGTTGAGGAAATTGAGCATTAAATGACTGCTTTTGTTAAGGTTGACTGGCCCTGCACTTACCCGTGACAAAAAGGCCTTGTCTTCAGAAATTTCAGTGAGGGAGAAAAAAGTCCACTATATGGGCCTTGTGTTTATACATAGATAGATACAACAAAGGGGGGAAACTGAAGGGCTAACTGCAGAATAACTCTGCCTCCAGGAAAATAATCTCAAAAACTATTTGATTAGCTCATATCAAATGTGCATCTCAAAAACAGAGCAGTGCTTTTGTTTCTATTTCATTTTTTTAAGGACTTAGCACCACCTAGTAATTTGCAGTGGTGTGATATTCCTGTGGTGTCCTTGAGTTCAGGGGCTGCCATGTCATTAGGACAGATGGCTTAGTATTTTACAGCTTGGGGGACCACAGGTTTCAAAACTGCCTCTTTTGAAACTGGGACACAACTAAGTCAATTCATGTAATCCTCTCCAACAATCTGGAGAGGTAGATTTCAAATAACATCCTTAGGTTGAGATTTTTTGAGTGTGAGAGAACTCCAACTATGCATCTTAATCACTACCCTCAGAAGTTCAGAATGAAATGGTTCTCCTCCACCTGTTTTTGCAGGGGGCCTTCAGGTTCATGTCCATGTTCACTTATGAATGCTCCTGGATACCACCTTTCACCAAGTGGGTGCTCTTCTGGGCCCTCACTCCAAAGCTGAGAGTTGCATGGAGGTGCTTATCAGTCCTGACTCATTCTTACAATGTCACAGATCCTGGGATGAACAAGGAATCCTAGGGTTCTGTGAAGACTCCTCAAAGGCAGCTTTAAACGGTTCCTCTTTCACCTGATTTATATTTTGGGTTTTTATATATGTTTCGTTCAGGAAAAAAAAAGAAAAGGGGCTACTCTTAAAGAAAAAAAAAATTGAAACCAGTACCCCGTGCTCTTCCTGCCCTGGGGAGAAGGGAGGGAAGCCGGGAGAGGTAAAGTGACCGGCCTAATGTCATACAGTCAATCATGAGGGACGCAGAGGGCTCTGGCCCACTAGCCTCCTCTCCCCTCCCTGGCATCCTTGTCTAGGCCAACATTCTCCTCTAATGATTTTTTTTCCCGTTAATTGAAAGCAGACAGCCCTGCCCCAGAATCAGCAAACTTTCAAGACTGACATACCTGAATAAAGTTCCTTTGAAACAGAAGGAAATTGACCCACTTAATGATCCACACACCATTATTGTGCCACGTAGGAATTAGTCAGGCATAATAAGCAGCTTATATAAATGAGAATAATTAGGATTTCTTTTTTCCCACATCTAAAACTAGTTAAGCAGTTGTCTCTTATTTTTCTTTTAGTGTAGCATCAATAAATAGAGTCAGTGCTAATGTTTTCTCTAAAACAATGTGTCCTCCTCATGGACTTTTCTGAAACATGTATTGGTTAATAGACAAGGCCTGGACTCTGCCCCCAGGGAGGAAAAACTGACCTGGGTAGTGCCCCTTTGCTCACCACCTTGGAAGTTCAGCCCAGAATCCTGAGGGTGACAAGTCAGCATGGTAACTAGGATCTAGAAGGCTGGGGAGGGCCTCACAAGACTGACATCCCAGTTACTCAGCTTTGGAGGTCAAGGATAAAATGAGGCAGAAAAGTGGATTCAGGTCTGGGAACACAAGGGCAGAAGGAAAGAACAGAGATGTGGGGAATCCAAGAGAACCCATGTGTTTGGGGAGGGAGGGAATTCTCTGAGCTGGGGTACAAGGCAAAGCTGGTGACAATTAGCTGTGCTCAGACCACCTGAACATGAGGAATTTATACCCCCGGACTGAGCACAGAGGAAAAATGTCATCCACTTCTGCCAATTGCTGTAACCCAGTCCTGCTACCTTCAACTGGACAAATCTAATGAGGCAGGGTGACAAATAGGTGTTTAACTTAGCGCAGACATTGCTCGGGGCCAGTGTTCTTAATCTTTAGGAAGCTGATGAAAAGCAGAAACCTTTCCTTAGAAACACACACACACACACACACATACACACAAATCGTGTATACAGTTTCTTCAGGCAGCCACACAGATGCCATGTTCAGGCTCTGCTCTTGGTCGTCCCAAGCTGCACGTAGGGTTGATACGAATGGCCAATTTCCCCCTTTTGCTTCTTTGGCCACTTTTCTCCAGGCTGGTGAGATCACCCAAGAATGGCATGAAGTTGCTCCTGGCCAACTTAGCCAGTGTTTCTTTCCCTTCCCCTCCAGCATGGTGGCTGCTGCCCCAACCCCTAGCTCTCCCCCGGGAACCAGAGAACTTTCTCTTCCTGTCTGGAATAGAGGGAGAAGATCATCACTTCCTCACTGCTGATGCTGAAAATAGTACAGCTTTCTTTTTCTTCTTTCTGACCCCTGAATACGAAGACCCTTGCTTGCAGCTGTGTGATGAAAACCACATCATTGTGTCACCTGCAGTTGGGAGGCTGTGGGTGAAGCCCCGTGAGGCCAGAGTGCATCCCAGAGCATTTCCTACCTCTCCCCTCTGAATCAAGTGCTCTGGGTCTTCCCACAGTGCTTGAAAATGCTGGGGTCAGGAGTCAAGGGACCAGTAAGAGAGCATTACAGGAAAGCTATCTTCTGCCTCCGTGCTGGTCCCACTCTAAGGGCTGAGGACTTCCTCACCCTTCCCAACAATCTCTGCCATTTGACTCACTCCCTGGTAAAAAGGGATAATTGTCCATGCAATGGTTTGCCATGATGGTAGCACAATAGAATCACTTGGGGAGCATGAAAAAAAAGTTCATGTCCAGGCCCCCTCTCAGAACAATTAAATCAGAATCTCTTGGTGCCCAGGCATGGGTATGTTTTAAAAGCTTCCTAGAGGGCTTCCCTGGTGGCGCAGTGGTTGAGAGTCCATCTGCCGATGCAGGGAATGCAGGTTCGTGCCCCGGTCTGGGAAGATCCCACATGCCGTGGAGCAGCTGGGCCCATGAGCCATGGCCACTGAGCCTGCGTGTCCGGAGCCTGTGCTCCGCAACAGGAGAGGCCACAACAGTGAGAGGCCCGCGTACCGCAAAAAAAAAAAAAAAAAAAGCTTCCTAGATGATTCTGGAATGCAGGAAGAGTTGAGAACCACTGCTTATAGTGCAGGGGTTTACAGATCATTTTCTCCCTGGATAAGCAGCCTTGACTATTCAGAATGTACCCTCTGAATGTTTGATAAGAACCTTATTCCTGAAAGTTTTTTTCTAGTTCTTATCAGGTTGAAAAGAAAAAATATATATGTATTTGAATCGAGGGATTACAGAAGGTTCATAACGAGTAAACACCCATTACAAAATATAATTTTAAGCTTGATGAGAGTAAGACGGCCCCAGCATTTCAAAGAACAAGGATAGGGCAATGGGAACTTTGAGGCATAGCTATTCTACGTTTCTGAAGCTAAGTCATTCTCTCACTTTGTTTATTCGCTTATTTAAGAAACCAGTATAAGGTGCTGTGGAGGTACAGTAGGAGAGAAAGAAACAGGCACTCCAGACTCAAGAAATTTACAGTCTAAGGGATGTGAACAAACTTTCAGAAACCAATGGCTCAATTAAGCTTTGAAGTTAGCTGTCATGACTGAAGGAGAAAATGCAAAAGCTTTTATCTTCAATTAAATAGACAAAAAATCCAAACATAAACAGGAGCAGAGTGTTAGCAAGGAAGGTGAATATTTTCTGTTCACGAGAAGATTTAACGTTGAATGGCAGGGGCATCCTCTTTGGGTTAGTGGTCTCCTTCCCAGCGTCTTGCCTGGCATCGTTTGCACACCTTTCCGAGCTAATTCTTCATCTTTGGGTCTCAGCTGCTGCTGGAAACCTTCCCTGATCCTCCCAAGTCAGGTGCCCCCTGCTGGGGGCTCCCATTAAGAGTTCTGGAAGCCTACAGCCTGGGGTAGAATCCTAACTTTGCCTGTTCCCAGCTGAGTGACCCTGGAGCAAGTTACTTACCCCCTCTGGGTCTCACTTTCCTCATTTGTGAATTGAGGATAAGAGGACTGGTGTGAAGAGAAATGAGTTACTATGGGCAAAGCACTTAGCAGAGGGTATGCGTAAGGTAAGCTCTAAATGTAGCTGTTGTTATCATAACACCCTGGACTTGCCCTAGCATAACCACATGCTATCCATGACTGAATGCATGAGGGCTCCGATGAAGCGAGTAAATGATATGGTCAGATGGGTTAATTAAGCACCAAGAGGGACAGGAAGCAGATTAGTTGTCCCGCTGAATGGAGAGTTCACGGAGGGATTTCCCAGAGCCTCTGGGGAGTGGACCATCAGTATACAGTGGTGGGAGAGCAAAATGTCAACCTGAAACTCAAGGGCCCTCAGAAAGATCTGAGAAAGGTACCCAGCCACTCCCGGACCTTCAGGGAACTGAAAGAGAAGTCAGGTCCTGGAGGTGGAGTTTGTGCAGACAGAACAGCCACCTCATGGGCTTGAGTTCAGAGGGGCAGCCCCAGATCTGGGCTCCCACAGTGAAACAGGAAGAACTAAAAGAGGAGGATTAAGGCTTTTAAACCTGGAGCAAGCTGACTGATTGCATGAAGCCAAACTGTAACTGACTCTGCATGGTCTGGTAAACAACCCATCCAGAGGATGGAAACAGCCATTCCGCCTACCCACACCCCTCCCTCCTGCCCAGTCTCCAGACCTCTGCCAGGAGCCCCTTGAGGACAGGCATAGCCTCGCCCTTCTTCCACCCCTACCACCCCCACTGGCAGCTGCCCAGATGCCTTCCAGCCGCTGGAGGCCCAGGCCTTGGGACTGCTAAGGTAGCCCCAGACCTGCCCTAGAGCCCAGTGGACCATCTGCTGGGGCAGAGGGAAACAAGTTGGAACTGGGAACACATTTTCCCATAGATGATGCTGTACGTGGTGGATAAGCTCCCCAATGCCATCAGAGCGGTAGTTTTTGATACATTCTTTTTATTTCCCCCCTTAATCCATTAGGCATCTGTGGGCTAGCCTGGAAACCTTTTCCTGTGGGAGTGGGGATGAGGGGAGAACACGTTGTAAATTCCAGAAGCTGACTGACCAAGGCAGTTCTGAAGCACTTGCTAGGGACCGATTGTTCCTGGGGGTCACCTCCCTGCAGAAAGTTTCCTGGGATTCCGTGGCAGAGGGTGGGAGAGGAGGACAGGGCTGAGAGGTCCAGGACTCAGTCTGGGGATAAGAAGTGCCCCCCAGCTCCTCTTCCATTAGATATTGGAACAAAGTAGTGATAGACCCTCTGGTTGGGACCACCCAGTGCTTATTTCCTCCAGAACAGGCTAGTCAGTGTGAGCTGCCGGGCACCTCCCCCCCTCGCCCCCCACAACCCGCACCTTCTGGGTCTCAGGTCTCCACTTTCCTTGGTCTGGTTCCTTCACCCCAGTCTTGAGGCCCAGGAACATGGCGCTACCAGCTCTTTCGATTTTCTATTTTGTTTTCTTTTTCACTCATTGCTTGCCCTGTATTGAAGCCAAAGTGGCATTTACCCACTTGTCACACTTCAGATTTAATTTTCTTTTTGCTTGCAGGTGCATTCCCACCTGATTTTCTGTTTCTCTCTATGCCCCAACACAAATGTCACCCTTCAGTTTACTAGGTTTTGGTGTTCCTCCCTCAGAGGACTGTCCTTGAGTCCTGATGGAGGTGGGGCCACAGCCTGATGGAACTTTAGGTGTCTAGATAGCAGCCCCCCACCGTCCCGCTAATCTTCCCCCCAGTATGCAATTTTAGGTAAGCCTTAAAATAAGGGACCCCTGAGAAAGCATGATGACTTCAAATCAGAAGAGACAGATACTGGTGCTAGATTTTTTTAAGAGCAGCTTTTGATAGAGAAAGCTGAGAACATTAGGCTGCTAAAGGAAGGGGGAGGAAGGGGGGGGTGTCTTGGAAGGAGAGAAGGGACCCAGAAATGAAAGCTGAGCCCCAAACCACACCTGCTTGTTATTTTTAATTGTAGAGTTACAGTCTGCATTCATTGCTTACTATGTGCCAGTCACTTTATACGTACAAAGTAATATTTTCGAAATCTGTAAGAATTGGGCATTTTTACCCTTTTTACAGAGGAGAAAACTGAGATCCAAGAGGTTAAATCACTTGCCAAGATTGTAGAGATAAGAGAGGCAAGATTTAAATCCAGATCTAGTGTGACTCCCAAAGCCAAGCCTGTCTTAGGCACAAACACAATCTCCCAAAATAGCATATTTCATAATTTGACATTTATGTTACAGTTTTGTCAAAAGAAAAAAGAACTAACCTGCAAAACGTAGCCTTTTCTCCCTTGCGTTGTTCTTCCCCCAGCCTAGATGGAGAATAGTAATAATAACAGCTAACGTTTGCATAGCACTTCACCCTCTGTCAGGAGCTTTTCACACACACGTACTCTAACCCCACCTAGTAACTTTCAAGTCCCCTACCTTTTCCTCCCAGGCCCCTCCCTGCCTACTGCAGCCACAATCCTCCTTCCCTCCTGGAACAGCACTTGCCTTAGAGTCAGAGGCACCCAGTTTGATCCTCATTCTACCTGATATTCTGTTTTCTCACTGGCTTTGTGTTTGCAAGTGGACGCTGAGCTCGGCTAAAGGCGGGTGGCCTTGGGCGGGTGGCCTTGGGCAGCTCATGCAGATTGGGTAGCTCGCTGGCCTCCCTGAGGCTAACACACAGCAGATGATTGATGGACCCTGTTTCCTCCTCAGGAAGCCAGAGTTAGAGCCCTTCTAGGAAGCTCAGGACCTGGGACATTGCTGATATGCTGGAACAGCAGGAATCCAGGATTGTTCAAGGTTCCCCACAAGGGCACATAGCTACTCCCAGTTAGAAATGGACCCAGGCTTTGCACGGGGTGCCCCAGAAACACTGACTATCCCTAGTGCCTCACCAGTCACTCCTTGGTATGAATCACATTCTTGGCGGGGCCCCAGAACCAACTGAGTTTCTGGGATCGAGTCTCAGGCACTCTTTGTTCTAGTTCAAGCCTGGCTCATGCATACCATGCCCTGGTGCCATGCCCATGGCCTGATGCTGACCCAGTATGCCTCTGGGGGACCCCTCGCCGCCACCCCCCAGAGGGAGAGGGGTGAATGTCACCCTCCCCAAAAGCACCTTATACCAGCTCTTGCTGTTACAGACAGCAGAAAACAGTCTGACATAAAAAGTAGGAGGCTGGCAAACTAAATAAATCTATAGCCTTCGTGAATTGAGCTAATTTGTGTAATTATGCATATTTCTTTCTCTGGCTCTTTTCATGGTTTTATTCAGAAACCATCTTGTATGGGGCTTTCAATTCAATGCAACAAATATTTAATGGGACTCTAATATGCTGGACACTCTGGGGTTTACAAAGATGCTCTCAAGTTGCTCTTGGCCTAGTGGGTTGCGTAAGACAGGAAAATAACCAAAAGAGTACCAAGAATGAAATGAGGGTTCTACAGAAGGTGCGAGCGGGAGATGCTAACATTCAAGGCAACCGAGTGAAAGAGAACTATGAGTGGATTGTTTGTAAGGGGGGAATAAATCAATAAAACAATAAGCATCATCTGACCCGTGAGGAATGACGGAGATATAGAGTGGTTGGTTTCTACAGACAGGAAACCACATGGTTTTGCCTGATGCTTGTAATTGGTCACACCCTCCTGAGCCCCGGGGGAGAAGATGCTTAAACTGTGGGAAAGGTAGTTGACAGTGACTTGTAATGGCCAGGCTTGGAGGGAGGGGACCTCCAAGCCTGCAACCCCTTCGGCTGCACCCTTGGCCGGGGTGACAGAAGCTGTCTTCAGTGGCAGGAGAGTGATCCTACTGTCGGGAGAAGGCACTGTAGCTGATCACAAGTGTGGCAGTTGGTCTGGCTGTGTCTGCGCCTGGCCCAAGAGCAGGGGAACGGGAGATTCTGTTAAAACATAAAACTTTTAAAATGATGTCAACTGACCACCCTAAGTATGTTTCTTGATTAAATCTACGTGTGCATAAATGTGCAGCCTCAATCTCTCCCCACTGCATGTGGAAAGTTCTCTTTTGCCCACCCCCATTTTATTTTATTGTTATTTTTAATTTTATTTACTTTTGGCTGTACCACACAGCTTGCGGGATCTCAGTTCCCCAACCAGGGATTGAACCTGGGCCATGGCAGTGAAAGCTGGGAATCCTAACCACTAGGCCACCAGGGACCTTCCCCCTCCCCCATTTTATATATGAAAACCAACTCAGAGAGATTAAGCAACTTGCCTAACATCACCCAGCTAGGAACTGGGAGAACCAGAAGTCAAACCATGTCTGTCCGACATTAAATTCCGCTTTCCTAGCTTTGTCTCCTCTGGACCCAAACAGCTGCAGTCATGCCGGCAGTAAATCAGGGTCTGATATGCAGAGCTGCATTTACCCATGCATTGCCAAGGTGATAAGTTCAGCAGGATTTAGTTCAACTTTAATAAAACTGCTGGCAATGGAGTTCCCATCCCCAGTTTTTCAAAGTCAAACGTTGAGGTTCCAAATGGCAGGATTCTAAACAGAGAGCATGCCCTGTTACCATAAGTAGCCCCTTCCACCACTGCTTTCCCATCTGTTTCCTGCATGTTGAGTATTATTGGGAAACAATGATGTCAACTCTTCCATATAAATCTACACCTCCCTATTGCCCCTCCCCTACAATGCATATTTTTGTTCTTCTTTCTGGCTTTTGTCTTGCTGTTCTGTTCTTTAAGGACTCACGCTTTTTGGCGTCAGTTATTGGCTTTCTTTTTAATATGTTTTAGCTATTTAAGCTTCATTGTGGCCTTCAAAGTGCACATGCTTCTCGGGTCCATATTTGGAAAATCCTTTGTTTGGCTAATAGCTAGAGTATGGGCCTGGTGTTAGTGGAGAGAAGCCATTTTGCTTTCTGGAAAAGCAAAGCTGGGTGCAGGGCTCTGAAGCCGGCTCAGAGCTGAGGGCACAAACCCCACTCGAGGGCTCTCAGGGGCTGCATTATAGCTGTTGGACCCTGGACACAGAGCCTGCAGCTGAAGGTCAGGAAAATATATCCATCCAGTAACCTGTTTTCCCTTACCCAAGCCTGACTCTCCAATGAGACTTGGTTTCCTCAGTTCCCCTTTTTTTACTGCTCCTAAAGTCAACTTGGTTTCAGAAAGGAAACGGGGGAGGCTGTTCTCGGGGCAGGTGGGAGGGGAGAGTATGAGTTCTGAATTATGGGTCCAAGAGTTCTGGGCCTCTCTTTTTAAGGCTCTGGCAATGATACTCAAACTTTACTGGGCATCAGGATAACTAAAACTGGAGTGTTTACTTTTAAAATTTCATTTCATTTAAAATTTAATTTCAGAATTTGAGAAATATTGGTTAAATTTTAGTACACTTTAAGGAGTATTAGAAATACTCCTTAAGTTCCCATTTGGACTCCTTGAAACAAAATGGACACCTAATAAAAGTTTCAAATGGGCATTTGCATAGGTCCAGTAGTATCTGGGTCTGTGGAGAACACACGATCCCACAGAATGAGTTCTACAGTTTTTAGGGCTGCAAGCTGTAAAGTGCCATTGCAGGTCAGTGTTTTAGGTCAGTCCCTCGGAGATTCTGCTCTTGGAGGTCTGAGATGGGGCCTAGGGATCTACATTTTGAAGATGAGCTCCAGGCGATTGTGATATCTTTGGCCTACTGATCTCACTTTGACTAGCTTGTAAAAAGAAGCAGCTAAGTGAAACCACATGATTTTTTTTTCGTTATAGTTTTTATATTGCCCCAAATTTCAACAGTGAACGTGTATTTTTACTACTTAAATTGAGGGGGAAAAATCTTTTTAAATTATTATGGGAATGTGGTATCTTGATTCATTGAATTTTTCATAAAGCCCTTTTGTTCCACTCCTTATTTAAAAACATACTCTTCATAAAGCCTGTTAGTTTGATGTCCTGCCTTAATAGATGCAGTTTAGTGAAATCAATTAACCTCTCTGAGAAGCAGTGCCTGTGGCAAAGTGGCTAGTATGTGGCTTTTATGCTGATAGTCTGCCTTGGTTCAAATCTCAGCTCTACCCCATGCTAGCTGTGTGACCGTGGACAAGCTACCAAACCTCTCTGTGCCTCAGTTTCCTCATCTATAAAGTGAGGATTGTGAGAATAATAGTGCCTATCACACAGGGTCATTATGAGGATTAAATAAACTAGTGCACTGCCTAGAATTTAGTTAACCTTCCATAAGTGTTAACTGTGGTTCTTATTTCCTTGGTGATGAGAAATCTTATCCTGTTTCAGCCTCATTACTCAGAATGTGGTTCCTGAGTAATGCTACAGACAAGGAAGTTGAGAAGGAGATGAGAACAAATATTCCAAGTCTCCCATATATCCCTAGGGGTTTCCTTCTTTCTGTTTTTTTCTTTAATTCTCTTATATACACATAATTATTTATTTTCTTTGGTTGAATGCATAAAAATGCTGGTTTTAAGATTCATATCTGTTGATATAGATTTCTGGGGTGGGAATGTGGTAAACTTTCTAAATTGTACATTTCTGTAGTAATCAGAAAAAGAAAACAATTTAAAAGCAAAACTGGAAAGAAATAAAATGAGGGTTATGGGTTCTGGCGAAAGGCTATAATCATAGTGACCGCCATCCAACCTTCTACTTTCCATCTGTATTTCAGGAGAGTTATAAATCTGGAAAATGAGTCTGTTTCTGTCATTGATGGAACAGTGTAAAGCCGGGGTTTTAGCTGGCCTGTATGACATTTCACACGTGCCTATTTCTTTGCTCCACAATTGCATTTTGACAGTTGACTGAATGAGGTGTATCTGGCTCAATTTTAGGCCGTATGAACAGCATCTTAGGCTGTAGAGGGTGTGGATCAAGGGATCCACACTGCACTCGTCACAGGTTGAATCAGATAGGGAGTCTGTGTTCATTTCTCAGTGCTCCATTTGAAGCTGGAAGCTTATACACAGGAGTATATTGAGAAGGTGATCAGGATGGTGAAGTTTAGACCTTTATTACGTCTCATCTCCAACGATTGTCATGGTTTCCTAAATTGTCTCCTTCCTTGAGTAGAAAGAAAATGAGCTCCTTGAAGACTGACCTTTCTCTGTTCACCTGTGTGTTAGGTGTCTACGGGGCTGGTTCCCTTCTGGAGGCTCTCAGGAAGAATCTTTGCTCCCTCTGGCCCGTCCTCACATGGCCTTCTGTCTGATCTCCTGCCTCTCTCTTATAAAGACCTTGTGACTACATGAGATAATTCAAAATAATGTCCTCATCTCAAGATCCTTAGTTTGATCACATCTGCAAAATCCCCTTTAGCTACATGAGGCAACATTTACAGATGCCAGGAATAAGGACCTGGACATTTTTGAGGCACCATTACTCAAGCTACCACAGTCTTGTTTCCCCCACAGCATATGGTTGGCTCCATAGATATTAATAATGTGAATGAAGGGAATAGGGTGGTGATTGTGAGAGTGGAGGAATAGATGGACATCAGCATTTACTAAGCAGTTTCCATGCATCAGGCACGGGGTCAGCTGGGACACAGGGATGAGCAGGCATTATCTGTCCCTGTAGGGGCTCACAATCCCACGCAGGGGATGGACACATCCTCTGCTGAACCTCACACAAACCACAGGAGGAAGTGGATATCATCAGTTCTGACTCAGAGGAGCTAGATCTTCTACGATGAGTGGAATCTAAGTAGTCTCTGCCTGAAGGGGTGATATTGCAGACAGAGGGAACAATATAAGCAAAGGTGTCGAGGTGTAAAACAGTATGGCAGGATCGACATTCTGGAGAGAAGAACAAAGGGAACAAGGTTGAAGCCTGAGCCACCTACCTTCCTGGATGAGGTTTATAGTAAGTTCCAGATTGAGAAAGGAAGAAGAATCTCGAGCCACATTCAAAGCGTGTGTCCTTTTTGCTGTTTCTATTGCTGCTGTTGAGAAAAAATTGGACCCTAGTCTAGGAATAAACTTCCTTCAGGGGGAGGAAAAGTGAGGTGCCCCAAGCAGCTGTAACTCAGGCTTTCAGAGTTCATTTCATCTATTTATTTTCCATCTTAGGAAATTTCATTTCTCTCTGTCTTATGGATGATAACCAGAGTGATGTTTAACATTTCAAATCCACGTTTTATTTGAGGTGAAAATTTTTGTAACATTCGTTCCCACCTGCCTCCCGCTCACATTTCTACTCCATCCCATCTCTTTTTCCCTCCAGCTTTCTCTTCATCCTGTCATCCCCCAATTTAAGAAACCATAGAGCAGATATCAGACCTATTGTTCTTGCCAGTTCTACTCCCAGGTGCCCTTTTGAGCTTGGCCCCGTGTGCTCCCATTCCACTCTGGGCTGACTGTCCCCACCTCAGAGCGGTCTTCCCTCCCCACCGGCCTAGGTCCCATCTCGGAGGAGACCTCAGGGTCCCTTGGAGGTGGGACTCCCTGTCTTGTGCCCGCCTTGCCCTTGCCAAACTCCAGAACTCCAAGAACTAAAAATACTTCAGTTTTTGCTTCTCCTGCTGGCAGGCACTCAAACTGATTTTGTCCCTTGTGACTGAATAGCAGAGGCCCAGAAGGGAGTGAGACTGGCAGCATGGTCAGCCGCTGCCTGAGGGGGCAACAGGGGCTTGTGTTCACTGCGGACAACGGGCATCTCTCTTCCCCCTTCACTGGGGTAACTCCTCTAGCGGTGCTCTGCCATCCCTTGGCTCCTGAGTAGGAATGGCAGGGGTCATGAAAAAATGCAGGATGCAATTTTAATGAGCAATAAATACCTGCTACAGGTGTGAGCCATCCTCTACCCTTGTAAAATTATTAAAGCAATTGTTAAAAAGAAATCCAAACGATACAGAGATTTATAAAGTACAAAGTCCCTTCTCACATCCTTGCAGTCCCATTTGCCAGTTCACAGTCTGGGCTGGATTCATTGAGACCAGTTCTGTCACGAGAACTTTCCCACTGAGGGAAATATGCTCTATCTACACTATCCAATATGGCAGCCACTGCCGCCTCTGGCTGTTAGCACTGGAATGTGGCTAGTGCTACCGAGGAACTGAACTTTAACTTTTAATTAATTTAAATTTATGTAGCAACATGTGGCTCATGACTACTGCGTCAAACAACACAGAGACCTTTCTCTGTGTATGTACTAAAAAATACACATATTGAATGATTCTCTGTTTTTTTCCCCCCCAAAGTTAAAGTTACAACATACATATGTTCTGAAGTACGCTGTTTTAAATGACAATAGATCTTGGA
The DNA here is from genome assembly GCF_011762595.2 of Tursiops truncatus. NCBI lineage: Eukaryota > Metazoa > Chordata > Mammalia > Artiodactyla > Delphinidae > Tursiops > Tursiops truncatus. The sequence goes on along the minus strand of NC_047037.1, from coordinate 78,912,187 downwards.
GAATGATCCATTTTTGTGAGTATAGTTCGATCTCACTCTTTTTAATTACTGCCTGAGATTCTGCTGAATGGATGGTTTTTAAAGTTAATTTTTTTAAAAAAATCAGGTATTACATTCCTGTGGTTCAAATTGTAAAAGAATTTAAAAGGTATAGCAAAAAATCTCCCTCCTATTCCTGTCCTCATCCTACCTGTTCCTCACCTGGGAAGGAACTAGTGTTAATTTTCTTGGAAATCTTTCATAGATATTCTGTGCATGTACAAGCAAATATATATATACTTTTTATAAAATACCATAATTTATTTTTTTAATTTATTTTTTTATTGTAGTTGATTTACAGTGTTGTGTTGATTACTGCTGTACAGCAAAGTGATTCAGTTATACATATATATATACATTCGTTTTTTATGTGTATGTGTGTGTATATATATTCTTTTTTTAAATAAATTTATTTATTTATGGCTGCGTTGGGTCTTCGTTGCTGCATGCAGGCTTTCTCTAGTTGTAGCAAGCGAGGGCTACTCCTCGTTATGGTGCGCAGGCTTCCCATTGCAGCGGCTTCTCTTGTTGCAGAGCATGGGCTTTAGGCGTGCAGGCTCAGTAGTTGTGGCACACGGGCTTTGTTGCTCCACGGCATGTGGGATCTTCCCGGACCGGGGCTTGAACCCGTGTCCCCTGCATTGGCAGGCGGATTCTTAACCACTGCACCACCAGGGAGGTCCCTATACATTCTTTTTTTAATATTCTTTTCCATTACGGTTTATCATAGAATATAGTTCCCTGTGCTATACAATAGGACCTTGTTGCTTATCCATTCTATATATAAAAGGTTACATCTGTTCACCCCAACCTCCCACTCCATCCCTCCCTCAATCCCCTCCCCCTTGGCAACCACCAGTCTGTTCTCTGTCTATGATTCTGTTTCGGTTTCATAGACAGGTTCATTTGTGTCATATTTGGGATTCCACATATATGTGATATCATTAAAATACCATAGCTTATTTAACCATTTCTTTATATCGAAATCTTCCTCTTTTTTACAAGTTCCTATAAAGCTTCTCTTATTGTCTAAATACTGTTCAATTGATTTAGCATTTATTGAGTGTGTTGTATGGGCCATGCATCATTTTCGTTGACAACTTCTATTATCTGTAACTTATTGAATAGTAATACTGCTTCCCTTTGCTTATGATGAGGGTAGAATTTCCTAGCTCACTTACTTCTTATTATACCTTAAACTTGTTTTCCAGTCTTCCTGAGGGATGTTGGTTAGTCAGCCCATATTCTGTCCGTGTGGAGTCCAGGCCCCGGGTTAAGGCTGAGGCTGGGAGCAGGGAGCAGTAAGAAGCTACTTGCTGGCATATCCATGGCATCTTGATAACAGTGCTCTGGTCATCTGAGCCAACCTGGCCCAGACCACAGAGACCCGGGAAGAGCAGCAAAAGCAGGTGAAATGGAGGTGGTAGCCTAAACAGGAAAAGTATCCCAAAGTTGATCATACATATATTTTGCAGAAACTAAAGCCAGAGTGTATCTTAAAGTAGGATTGAAATTAGTTACGATCGTAGATTCTTACAGTGGCCAAAAGGAGAATGTCTTGATGAGAGCTTGTCACCAACGTCACTCACTAAACCCTTCAATGGCTTCCCAATGCCCTCGAGACAAACATCAACTCCATAAATACCAACAAGGTTTACCAGCCCATCACACTCAAACACCTGCATCCTCTGCGGCCTCAATGGACACCATCTCCCCACCTGAGCAGGTCCCCTGGCCACGTTGTACTTCTCGTGGTTCCTCGAAAGTGCCGTGCTCCCCTTGCCTCCCCGTGTTTGTACATGCTCCACCCTCCGTGTAGAACACTCTCCCTGTCTCTCTTTTTAGCTCCACCACCTCAGTCTTGCCAACTCCAACCCATCTTCTGGGTCTCTGCTTGGATGTCTCGTCCTCCAGGATGCCTTCCCTGATCCCTCTGAGGAGGGGTTAGGGGCCCTTCCTATGTGCTCCCATTGTACCCTGTACTGAATGTACCACTCTCAGCCCCACCCTATTCTTGCCTCATTCTAGACTCTAGCTGACCCTGGACCAACTCTGTGAGATCAGGAACCATGTCCCCTGGTTTATCAGTTTACCACTGGCGCCTAGCATAACACTCACAAATATGTGTTGAAGGAGTGGATGGACCCAGGGAAGGGCAATGCTGTCTTGGGAGTGTGTGGTGGTGGGGTGGGGATGGAGGGTGTGTTCTGCAGGAGTATTTTGCACATGTGTGTGCATCTGTCATGTGTCTGTGTTTCAATGGGGAGACTGTGGAGGTGGAGGAGAAGCTGGGTGAGCTCTGGTGAAGCACTGGTGGAGCTTAGGGAGTCTTCATTTGGCAAATAATCATCATCTGGTTTTGGGCAAGTCATCCCACTCTCTGAATCTCAGTTTCCTCATCTAAAAGACAGGAATGAGAATTTGATGAGATAATATATGGAAGAGGGCTTTTAAAATGGAAAATAAACACTGTACTGATGCTACACTTTAGACCCTAGTGCTCAGAAAGGGCTGAATGGCCACAAAGGCTGTACTTACTGATACGCTGTGAATCTGATGCCTCTTTGTAGCTAACACTCACTGCCATACTGGAAGGAAATCAGGAGAGCTGTTTCCCTTATGTGACCCTCCCACACAGCCTTGTGCCTCCCCCAGACCTTCCAGCTTCAACCATCTGCTCCCAGCAGAGGATCTTCAGGGTCTTGAAGTAGGTCATGCAGGTGCACAGCTGGGGCTCCAGTGGCACCCCGTTCACTCAGTACCAGGAACCTCCTATACCAAGGCAAACAGAGAGATAAGTGAACCGGAAGCTAAATCATCATGTTCAAGCTGAAAGAATCTTAGGAAGTCTATCTATCCAAACCTCTCATTTAACACATGGAGAACCTGGGGCCCTGGAGAGTACAGCTGCTTGCCCGAAAAGATGCAGCTGGTCCAGTGAGGTTTTCTGGCTGCTCATTGGTGTTGGCCAGAAGTCATGGGTCAGCGTGTTTCTCAGAACCAACCAGCATCAGGGATCCCTGAGACAGGAGAAGAGGCTCAGATGATGATGCCTTTAGGAGAGAAGGAGGGTTCATAAGACTCCCTCACAGCTTGAGGAAAATATCCTTTATTATATAGCTGATTAAAAGGATGACATATATTTACCGGCATAGAAAAATGTCCAACGATATTTAAGTAAACGAGTTTACAAAACAACACCTAAAGTGTACGTAATTCCATTTTGGTAACAATACATGTAAGAAGAATTCTGGAGGAATATGCTCAAAACGTTAACAATGGCTCTCTTTGGATGGATCCTTTTCTCTTTCTTCTGTATACTTTGCTGTGTCGCTGTCTGAATTTTTTTTTTTTAATGATGAACATGTATGTTTATACTTTGAAAAAACAATAAGGTATTTTCATTTTTGTAAAAGCATACATATTCTCTAAATTTCAACTTTCTTTACTCTGATTTTGTGTTCATCAGACACCTTTTGTCATCTGTAGCTTGCTCTCCTATGCAAGAGCTTCCATCTATATACGGCCTAGACCCAATTGTGAATTCCTATAAAAAATGATGACATTGCCGTTTGACTTTACAAAGTCATCCCCTCAGAACTTGGTTGCAGAGGACAGATCACTCTCAGATGAACCTGCCAAATTCAGGCTCTGATTCTGCCAAGAAGACAAAGACCCTCCTACCTGCGATGACTCCACGGAGGCCATGCACACACCTCTCGAGTCCCTCCCTGAACATCAGCTGGACCTACAGTCCTCATGGCCGCTGCTTGGGGTTCAGGGTAAAGCGGTCTTGGAAACCTTTGGCATCGCATCCCTGAAGCCCCAACGTAGGGAGAGAGCTTTGGTTTGAGGTTGTGCAAAAGCATGGCTGGCTGGCTGGCTCCTCTGGCCACTAGCTGACACTCATAAGAGACTTGCATGATACCAACAGAGTGTGAGATACGTTTTTGGGGGGTTTGTAAAAGTGAGGTCCATGCTACTAGAAGGACAGAGAACCTGCCAAGACTGCAGGGGACTGAGGGTTGGGGAGTGACAAACCCTTACATGGCACCTTACAGAGTGCTTGCACCAAATCCTCTCTTTTGTGCTTCACGGTCCTGTGAGTTAGATGAAGCAGGTCATCATTACACCTGCTGCATAACCAGGACACTGCTGTTCCCAAAAGACACAAAACTAATCATGCCAGATCTGTGGCCTTTACTTACTACTCGCTAGGATACAAGATTTATGTACATCGTGTACATGTTTAAAGCTCTGGATTGGGAATCAGAAGACCTAGGTATTTGCCATGTAACCTTGTGGGATTCCCTTCATCTTTCTGAACCTTAGCTTCCTCATCTGTAAAATGGGGTTAATAATACCTGTCTAGCTTGCCTCATGGGGTGGGGATCTGACAAGACAATGGACATGAAAATAGTGTGCTTTGAAAATAGTGAATTGCTAAAGGATTATAAAGTATGACTAATTTCCCAGTGTGGTACTGAGGGATATGTGTTTGAGTAACTTTTGCTAAAGAGAACTGTTATTTTAGGACTGGATAAACTTAATACAGTCCACAACAATCCAATAACCCCCAGCCAGCTCCCTAGGAACCCAAACCTTCTATTTTCACACCCCCTGTCCCGCTTCGGGTAGATTCTCTGCTTTGAAGATAAGTAATCAGGTTTCCAGGAAAAGAGAGGCATCCCTGACCAGCTGCTGCTTCTCTCCAAATCCCCTGGGTTGGAGTGGGCTTGAGTTAGGGCCTCTTCCTGAAATAGTTGCTTGGGGGACCATACTTTAATCCTAAGAGACTGAGCTTGCCTGCTTATTTTGAGGGCTATTTAAGTACAGATAACTTTAAATCTGTGCTATGGAATTGGGAGATGGGAATTGACATATATACACTATTGATAGTATGTATAAAATATATAACTAATGAGAACCTACCGTATAGCACAGGGCACTCTACTCAGTGGTGACCTAAATGGGAAGTAAATCCAAAAAAGAGAGGATATATGTATATGTATAGCTGATTCACCTTGCTGTACAGTAGAAACTAACACAACATTGTAAGCGACTATACCCCAATAAAAATTAATTATCTTTTAAAAAATCTGTGCTATGCTTTTCTTATAGCAGGGGCCACTAGAGAGGCCTGAAGGGAGGGCTCTGGGGTCCCCCCACCTTGCTTAAGCCAGAACACTCTGCTTTCTTCAGTGCTCTTTGTTTTATGCTTCAGGGTGAAATTTATCTGAACAAAGCACTTCATGCTTAGAAGAAAAGTCTGAAAACCACTACTACTTAGATCTGCAAATCAGCAAAACTTTTTTGTCTCATGGTCACCCACCCAGCCAACTATTTATCTCCCATGGCCCCTCCTGACCTCACTAATACCTCCTCTCTGAGATCTGCTGCCCTTAGGTTTGCCCTGGAACCTTTCCTCTGGGCAGTCCAGGTGTTATGTTGTGTCTTGTTTTGTTTGGAGATAAGACATCTCACAGAGCCTGCGGAATAGACATGCAAAGTCAGTTCTGGGGGTGAGGGGGGGGGGGGAGACTGCCCTGATATGTAACACGCTGTTTTGTGTTTTACATGATGTGAGAAGGTTCCATTTTCAATGGAAACAGTAAAGAAATGAAGCAGAGCCGAAGGGCTGGCCTTAATGCCACTTCTCTAAATTTCTATGAATAGTTCCTGGCCTTTTCGCCATCGTGGATGTAAATGTGTCTATGTGAACAGTGGCAACAAAGAATAATTTCTGGCACTACAGATGCATCCCAATGAATGTTTAATGAAAGAGAAGAAAAGAGAGGAAAAAAGAAAGGAAGGGGGATAGGAAGGAAGAATGGAATTGGAAGTTGGTACAGAAAAGGAACTTTAGAAGTTTTGAAGCAGCCAACCTAGGTTGAAGTCCTGCCTTTGCTAATGATGTTTTGTGTGACGTGGGGTTAAGTACTGCATGTGACATGGAGTGACATATAATATATCTGCTTTATGAGGATAAAAATATTTGTTTCATAGACCTCACAGGGATGTTGTGAGGATCGGCTGGAACCGTGAATAGGAAGGGGACTTGCAGATTTCAGTTAAGAGGCCATTGTTGTTCCCCAGCTGAAGACCGTCATCATTTTTTTTTTTTCCACTGTTCTTTGAACAGATGGTTTCAAGGATTAGGGTCTTTCCCTCTTTCATTTTAATTTTGGAGCTTTGAAACTAAACCCAGCTGTGTCTACAGTTTTTCAAATGCTAGGTCTCAACGGTTTTTCACCAGGTAGAATTTAAAACTGATATAAACGACCTCCATTGGAACTCTTGAATAATAACTCTTGTGATAAGAATAATTTAAAGATAACACTATTGACAGAGGGGTTATACTCTAATCTTTTTTAAAAAATCATCTAATAATTTGAATTTTGCTTTGAATGTAACTTTTCCACTCTGCAAATGCAAGTATGCTTGGTTTTTCATGAACTTCACTCACATTATTTAGAAAAATGAGATATTTTTCTTACTGATCAACTAATTTAATTTAGCTTCACAGAGCCTAAAGAAATGACACTGTCCTTGTTTCTTGCCTAACGTAGCAAATTTCCAAATGATATAGATTATTTACATATTTTATTTAGACTTCCTAAGACAGCTAGGACTTTTTTACACTTGCGTACTCTTAATTGAATGCTGTGGAATCAGTCTCTCATTTATGATTTATTTTGAGTTAAACATTCAAATCTCTGTCTAAAAATTTAAAAACTAAGCTCAGCTAGTTTTGTGGAATGTAGTAATAATTCAATGAGCAAATATTTCTGGGAAAAAAATTTGAGAAGTAATGAAAACAAGCTAAACTACATTCCAGTATTGGATGGACATCCATCTCTTGGTCCAACGACATGCCCATTTTTGTTTTGTTTTGTTTTTTTTACGTACAGGTCACATTGCTCCCCAAAAAATGCCTTTCAAAGTAAGCGATGCTGCTGATCTAGTCTATCTTGGGATTCATTGTTAAAAAATTCTTCACTTCTGCTGCCTTCTTTTGGGCAATAGCAAACAAACATTAACAACTGTGGAGCAGATGTTCTAACTGAAGAAGATTCCAAAGCTGGGCTCAGACATATCCCCGACCAGAACAAGACACCAACCACAGAGATTAATCTTCTGGTATGGGTGTTATGAGATAAAAGCACCTTCTGGATTTCATCACATATTTTTATAAAACAGTCTAGAGGGTTTTTGTTTGTTTGTGTGTTTTAGGACAAGGTAAAAAAGTTCTTCCATTTTGTGAGCCCAAGTGTCATATAAATGCTTATGTTTGGTGTTTGGATTTTAGGCAAAGTAAACAGAAGTGCTTTCTGTTCCGCTATTATAATTTTTTAATAAGATGATTTCTCTACTGCTTTTTTTTTTTGATGGAAGATATTAAGAAATCACTGTACCTTGTAGCATAAGATTCTTTAAGATGCTAAATTTCACTGCATTCCATGAGTTGCAGGATATCAAACAAGACAGTTCCCACCTTCCATCTAGGTACCCATACAAAGTCATATGCAACCCAAACATCGTGCTCCCTATTTCTTCATTTAACCAACAAGTGTTTGTAGAAATCCTACCATTGTCCTAGTGCTGAAACATCCTATCTCCTGGCTCTAGTTAGCCTTTAACTGTGAAAGTTTGAAAAGAACCATAATTGGTTCTTCCTGCCCACTCTGAGCTATTCCAGTGAATGGAAATAGAGTGATAAAGTTGGGGAGGCTGGAGGGTGATGATGTAGGGGAGATTAGAGTGCTGTTAGGGGAAAACAGTGAATCCACGAAGGTCCAGATTCTAGCCCTCAACTGAGTGGGTCCTCCCACCTCATTAGGTGGGGGCGAGGGGGAGTGAGAAATAATCCACACATGTTGAGAACAGCAAGAGAGGTGAGATCCGCAAGGGATCTCCCCTGGTAGGGGAAGAATCAAGAGAGGGGAATTGGAATCACCCAAGACATCATTAAGCCCAAACAGAGAGCTTTCTGTGTATGGTTTGGTAAATTCCGTGTTCACCACCCAGGGAATCCTAGATTTCAATCCCAGAACAAGAGCTTTGCCTTCTACCTAACATAGTTTCAACATAATTTCAGCTCCATCGGTTGTTTTCATACAGTATCTAGTGTTAGATTATTTGCAGGATACTTCAGTTTTCTTCGTTCTACCAGATCCTCACACAAAACCAAAGGAAACCTGCTTTTATTAATTAGTGTATATTTTCACTGCTGCATAAGGATCTCAGGAACACACAGCATGTAGATATGAGGCTTTCTTGGTTTTCTCCCATTCCCCTCCCTGTGTAAAAGGAATGGGCTCCAAATAAGGGAGCCCATTTTGTTAAACCTTTGTTTAAGCATTTCTCAATCCATAATCATCTGCTTGAGCTGAGATACAAAATACTGCTATCAACAGTCTTGGACTAAACAGGAACATGTCGAGTTCATTTTGCACATCTAATCTCCATGATTAGAAAATATTCTCCTGATAAATACATTTATTATAAAAGAACTTTTATGGTGCCATTTTCAAGGTGCCAAACCTTACCGTTTACTCCCTTATCTCCTTTCCTAAGTAATTATGTTTATGAATGTATTCTTTCCTTTGCCATTAAGAGTTGTATTCCAATCTTGTTCCCTTCCGCCCATGAATCAGCATGTCCTTGCCAATCAGGAATCAGCTACGATCGCATCATTTCCTTTTTGTGTATTCTTATACTCAGATATTTGCCCCTCCTCTGGCCCATCGGAGGCATGTCCTTCCCTTTCATTAATGTATTGGATGCATAAAAATTGCCCATCCCCAAACCCTACCACACTGTTGGTGGGAATGTAAGTTGATGCAGCCACTATGGAAAACAGTGTGGAGTTCCTCAGAAAACTAAAAATAGAGTTACCATATGATTCAGCAACCCCACTCCTGGGCATATACCTGAACAAAACCATAATTCAAAAAGATACATGCACCCCTATGCTCACAGCAGCACTATTCACAATAGGCAAAACATGGAAACAACCGAAATGACCATTAACAGATGAATGGATAAATGAGATATGGTATATATAGACAGTGGAATACTCAGCCATAAAAAAGAACGAAATAATGCAATTTGCAGCAACATGGATGCAACTAGAGATCATCAACCAGAAAGAGAAAGACAAATACCATATGATATCATTTATATGTGGAATCTAAAATACGGCACAGATGAATCTATCTATTGGGTTGGCCAAAAAGTTCATTCGGGTTTTTCTGTAAGATGTTATGGAAAAACCCGAACTTTTTGGCCAACCCAGTACAAAACAGAAACAGACTCACAGACATAGAGAACAGACTTATGGTTGCCAAGGGGGAGGGGATGGGGAAGGGAAGGACTGGGAGTTTGGGATTAGCAGATGTAAACTATTCTATATAGGATGGATAAACAACAAGGTCCTACTGTCTAGCACAGGGAACTATATTCAATATCCTGTGATAAACCACAATGGAAAAGAATATGAAAAAAAGAACATCAATATGTGTCACTCTGCTGCACAGTAGAGATTGGCACAGCATTGTAAATCAACTATGTTTCAATAAAAAAAATTTTTTTTAATTACGCATCCCCTTTAACTCCCACATACCCTTTAAATTGTGGAAAATCTTTCAGTTAATGGGAAAATTGCTCAAGTACCTCTTTTCTTCTTTCACCCAGGACTGGTGACTTCCTTTATATATATATATACATATATATATATATATATATATGTATATATATGTATATATATATATACACATACACACACACACACATATATGAATGAAATTGCTACTGACTATATATTTATATCTTTAAGAATATATATATCCATAAAACATACATTATATATGTAAAGTTTTTGAAATAAATATCTCAGTATTTTAATTAATGATACATGCTTTTCCCCATTGTACAGAAATTAGAAAATACGTGTTTTAGAAAGAAAAAAGTACTTGGGTTAATCCTACCACAGAAAGATATAATTTATTTCCAGGATTTTTTTTTCTATGTATATTTTCCACATAATTGTGATTACATCGCATATATCTAATGTTGTGTCTTACTTTTCTCCCTTAGCATTATAACCTAAGTCTTTATTCTGGTCATCAAACTGTACTTTTAGCATTATTTTAAGGCTCTGTAATATTTTATCATGTAAATGTACCAGTTTATTTACTCCTCCCCATCATTGGGCATTTAGATTATATATTTTTTAATATTATAAAGAAGGCGACAGTGACTATTTCGAGGCATATGGCTCTTTGTTTATGTTATGATATTTCTTTGGAAGAGATTCCTAGAAGTATAATTACTGGATTAAAAGGTGTATAACTTTTTTGGTTGGGAGCGAACAACTCAAACTACTAAGGAAAAAAGGGGCTGGTGGTTATTGATTCATATATGTGAACCTGAGCAAAAGCAAGGGTAGGGGCTGGGGGGGCTGGCTTCAGGAAGCTGGAGGCTGAGGCTGGAATTGTAGCTTTCTGATTTTTTCTTTGCCTCTGGAATGGCATAATAGCATTTAGCTTACAGAGATAAGTGAAAACAGATATAATGCAATTCAAGTTCCTAACCCACAGTGACAACCCTGCACCATCTTAACATCTCTTTTTTAGAGCCAAGATTTTATCAACTTGCCTTGCGTGGTGGTTTAGTTTCACCCATCACTCCTCCTGGCACCTTTTCTCCGTTTGGCCGGCTGTGTTCCTTGGACGTCTCCCGCGTGCCAGCCAGCTCTTGCACCTCACACCCCCATCTCTGTTTCCACTCGGACTGCCCTGCCCAACCATCTCCCACCCCAGCCTCCCACCCCAGGGCTGGGAGGCCAACGTGGAAAACAAAGGAATCTCTGATGGAGAACCGGCTGGTTTGGGAAGGACAGGCCAAGCAGAGGAGGTGCGCGGGGCGCTCTTTTTCAGCAGAGACCCTCATTTCACTCCATTTCCCTCTTTGCCTGCTCCTCTGTCGTTCGCTTGCTGACCTGGGTTTAGGTCAGACCCGCGCCGGGCTCCGTGTCAGGGATGGGACAGGGGACAGGGGCACCGGCCCAGCCCGGCGCAGGCTGCGGGGTCCTGCGACACCCCCTCCCCTGCCCCTTGCCACTCCCTTCCCCTCCTCCAATCCGCATCCCCAGCCCTGCCCCCCACCCCACTCCCCACCCCCGCCAGCTGGGGAGACGGAAACTCCTCCCTAAAGGCCCTTGGGACCCGGGGGCGCACAGCCGCGCTCTGTCCCTTCAGGCGGCCTTTTCAGCTTTCCTAACGTCAAGGCCAGGTTCCCTCGGATCCCTCTCAAAAGAAACAATGACGCTGGCTTCTGCTCCCTGAGCCTCGGCTTCCTCTCCCGCCACTCCGCCCACGGGTTTCTGATCCCCTTTAGGCGTCCGGAGCCCGACCCCCTGCGGCTTCGGGGAAAGCCCTGCGCCCCCGCGCGCCTCCCGCCGCTTCCCGAAACCCCTCGGACCACACTGAGTCACTCGGCGCCCGGCGGACTCCTGGGCGCAGCCCGGCCACTAGCTCCCGCCGCCTTCCCGGGAGCCGGGGTCCCCGGCCACCGGAGGCCCCGACTGCGACCCGGCAACTCGCGTCGGTGCGGCCCCGGCAAAGGGTGGGGTCCTCACCCAGGGTCAGGGTGCAGACCCGCACCCAGAGCAAGAACAGAGGGAGGAGGGGTGCCCTGAACATCAAACACGGGTTTTGTTTGTTTGTTTTCTTAACCACATCCAGGAAGAAGGGAAACCTGTCAGATAACAGGAAAGGAAGAAAGAGAGAGGATACATCAGAACTTTAGGAAATTGTTTTAATTGCCTCATGTGACATACTATCAGTTGAGAGAGGGAAACCTGTGGAAACACCGGTGGGGGGCTGGCTCAAGGCCTGGTTAGGCCATCTGCGGCAGGGCGGGGTCCGGGGCTGGAGCTCACCAGCTGGAGGGTGTCGGGCAGGTCCTCTGAGCTTCAGGGTCTCGGGCGAAACGGAGCGAACCTTTTATCACAAAATGTTTATATCACCTTTGCGGCTCATATCCTTTCAAAGGGAGGCATTAACTTCATTGTAAGGGAGGCATTAACTTCATTGTGAAAATCTTCAGCTATAGTGAGAGATTTCCTTTTGCTCTCCCCGCCTTGCAGATTAGTTACATTCTAATGTAGGTTTGGACTATTGATGCTGTTTCCATGTTTCCTCTCCTTCATCCTTGCCCTTCTGTCCAGGTGGGTCCCCCAAGGAGACAGAGAAGGTACACTCATGAGTGAAAAAGAAAAGTTGGCACCAGGGACCTTCTGCCACTGTAAGCATTCTTTCTTCAAGTATAATATTATGTGAGGTTCCTGCCATCCTTGCTTTTTAACCAAGGGATGAAGTTCCCTGCAGGAACAATGTGATAGGGATCTGTTATCTGTATCTGCAAGTAATCCGAGGCAAAATGATTGCTGTAGAGCTTTCCTCTCTTCTTTCTTTCCACCTTTTTAGAATATGCCACCTTCTTTAGCCCCCCACCCATCTTCAGGACACTAAATATTTTGAATTCACTTCAAATCCTCCTAGCACAAATGCAGAGCCATAGGAAAAGTAGGGACCATGTAATGTGTTTATCTGTGGTATCATCGCAATTGCAAGACTTCAACTGTCCTCTCTTGTAAAGGACAGTCCTTTATTCTGAAATTATGTTCTTTATAACTTTATTTATTTTGAACTGTCCATTCTACTATGAAATAATAATGGTTCTTACTGGTTTTAGTTGATGTCCTCTCTCAGAAAAATTAAAAAATCAGTAAACCTATGTGAGTCCCCCGAAATCTTTTTAAATTGATTCATGAAAACCAGAAAGCCTGGACACCATTGTTCTGTTCAACATCTGGTTCACACCGAGATGCTAGGGCCTTCTTGTTGCCCCTTCCCGAGGGCATTTGTATCTATTCAAAGAAACTGCCAGAATGAGAACCTCAAAGAATTCCTAAGGAGAGATGTGAGGAAAATATATGGTAAAGAGGCCTTTCTAGACTCTCTCAACAGCTAGTGCTTGGTCTAAAGGCAGTACAGTTGTATCTGTTCTTAACTTCTGGCATTTAGCAATTAGCATGACTTTCGGTGGACCATTCCTTTTAGTAAAACAGAGAACCTATTTTGAATGTGCTAGGGTCTCTTGGTCTTTCAGTCTGCACATCAGCAGAAAGGCTAATGAAGATGCTATGCTTTTCCTTAAAAGGTGAAAATTTGGTCATGTGGATAAGTGATAAGTAAGTACTCTTCACTTCAATAGTGGCGTACTGTGGTCTTAACATCGTACCATCTTAAATTAGGCCTCATTGGTTAATATTTATTGAACACTCACAGGGTGTTTGGTGCTAATCAAAATATCCTCAAGCCACAGAATCACTGCCTTCTGGCAAGTGATGGTGCAGCGAGGTCTGACCGTTAAATGGCGCTTACCCACGTCAGTACAGACACTGTACAGTCATAGCCATTCCTTTGGGATGTTAAAGATCAAATTTTGCTTAAAATTGTTTGCTTAGGTTTGAGAAGTAGGGGAAAGGCAGATTTTTAAGTTTGAAATGAACATCCTAGGACTCCTGGCCAGGAAGCCGTGCCAGCTTTCAGGCACATTAGTACTATTTTGCAAACGCTTTCACACACGACCTCTGTTGATCTTCCCCAAGACTGCGTGAGGCAGACTGGAGAGTACTGTTGTTCCCTCTTCACAGAGAAGGACTTTAAGCGGCTCGCCCAAGGCCACACTGCTGGCTGGGGAGTCTGCTCAGAGTCTGCTTCTCCCACTGCCCTCCTCTCCTTCAACTGTCATCTTCACTCTGTGCAGACCTCCGGGAGGGAGGGGACAAAGCGTAGAGGGGAAGCCACTTCCCCCTAAGAATCCACCTAAGGAAAAAAATAGCCATGCCCGAGGGCAGGGTGTTTGACAGCCAGGGAAAGACAGTGGGGAGAGGACTTGGAGGGAAATGAGAGCTACCAGTAATTCTCAAACTTTGCTGCATATTAGAATCACCTGGGAATTTCAAAAAACTCTCCTTGCCCAGCTCTGGCCGCATGCTGATTAAATCAGCATCTCTGAAGGTGGAAGTAGGCCTTGGTATTTTTAAAAGCTCCCCAGGGGTTTACAGTGTGCGGCCACATTTGAAGATGAGTGACTTAGATTCCTGAGACTTCATGTGCGCAGGAATCACCCGTGGGTCTTGTGAAGATGGGGGTTCTTATTCAGTAGGTGGAGGGTGAGCCCTGCTATCATTTAGCCATACAATCCAATGGCCCGGAAGAGCTCCATGGAGGAGGACAAGTTCGGGCTGGGCTTGGAAGGTTGTGTAAGATCTAGAGCAGAAGCATTCTGGCCTGTGTGGTGGACAGTCAGAAGCACGCAAGGGGTGCTTTGGGGGACGATGGCTGGTCCACTGTGACTAAAGAGGAGAAGTTTTTCAGTGAACTGATCTATACTATTTAGCCCTTGGCAGTTGACTGCCTATTGTCTCAGGTGCACGTGTGCTTTCCTCTTCAAGATCCTTGTGCAGAGACCTGTATTTTACTTCTTCTTGTCACATGTGATGCTAAGCCCACAGCAGGCGTCCAGAACCTGACTGAGGTTTGCATCTCCACTTGCTATTCCCTCTGCCTGGAGTGTTCTGATACTTACCCTGTTCACTCACTGACTTCCTTTGAGACTTTAAACTCAACTGTCACATTACAGAGTGGGGCTCCCACTATTTAAACAACATGTAAGTAGGGACTTGGCCACGCTATTTAAATGGAAACATCCTTTCTTTTGCCCACCCCTCCCATACACTTCTTCCTGCTTTATTCTTCTCTTTAGTACATCTAAAGAGAACCATCTAATGTATATTTCGTTTATCTTGTATATATTTACTTTTAAAAAAATCTTGCTTACTGTCTGTCTCATTCCGTTAAAAGGCAGCTCCACAGGAGCAGAGAATTTGTCTGTGTTATTCACTGCCTCTTCCCAGTGCCTAGGACAATATTAGACACTCCACAAATATTGACTGAGTGAAGGAATGAAGGAATGAACCGAATTGAATGCATATACAATGCTGTTGCCAACACAAATAACTTCAACATTCGAGGCAGAAGAAACCAAAAGAATTGATCTTGCTACTGTTCCATTTTAGAAGGGGAAGTGATGACAGTATTTGGTCACTAGGTAGGAAAATTTGGAATAATGTGTCCCTAAAGATAAGTTGCCCTCCCCGATGGACAAAAGATCTGCTTTAAATGTCCCGTATTATAAATCTAGGATTAAATGTTTGGCTGATCAAAAAGGTCAAGTATCTGGGGCTTCCCTGGTGGCGCAGTGGTTGAGAGTCCGCCTGCCGATGCAGGGGACACGGGTTCGTGCCCCGGTCTGGGAAGATCCCACATGCTGCGGAGCGGCTGGGCCCGTGAGCCATGGCCACTGAGCCTGCGCGTCCGGAGCCTGTGCTCCGCAACGGGAGAGGCCACGACACTCAGAGGCCCGCATACCGCAAAAAAAAAAAAAAAAAAAAAGATCACGTATCTGAAAAAAAATATTTTTTTCAAGGATACCTCATAAAACCATCAATTATTAATTTCATATTGAAGTATTTAAAAAATAAAATTAATTCAAGTGACGGGAAAAAGTAAAGTCCACCAAGTATAACAGATTAAATGCAAATGAGCTGTTAGGAGGAAGAAATATAGGGTCTGAGGGGATGTTTACGACGGTAAATGTACCGGTGAGTTGTGGGATTTAGGGGTTGGAAGTGACTTTAAAGGTCATGGATGATTGTTTTCTGCAGTGATGGTAAACTCACTGCCCCACAAAGCAGACACTTCTGTCAGTGAACAGCTCCACGTATTGGAAACCCTTCCTTCTGTTGAGCCGTTGGCAACGTTCTTACACTATGCAAGTATAAAGGACTAACTGCTCATTACCATTACACTGGAGAATTCGTCTTCTGGACAGCATTTCAAAGTTTGAAGATATCTACTGTATCCCTTCTCCTCCCCACCACCCCACTTCCTACATGTTGCCAGAAACTCCAGCTCTGTTCTGAGCCAAATAACCTCAGTTCCTCCATTTTTCTGCATAGGATATTGTTTAGGGTCCACTTGAACTTCAAGGTCAGACTCGTTTGAACCTGGCCCAGTTTTCCTGTGCCCCTCTTACACTGTGTTCCCCAAAAAGAGACCTGATGTGCTGGGTGTCAACTGAGGAGCCCAGAGTGGTGTTCTCCCTCTTTCTAGACACTGTGCTTTCTGCTAATGCAGCCCGAGAGATTTCATTGTCCTTGTCAGCCACATCTCACTTTGGAAGTCATGTGCTCTCTGACTGGTAGAAGCAGCAGGGCAGTGAGTTGTGCCCTCGGGGCTGAAAAAGTGACACTCAAAAGTGAATACACATTATATGGCAGTAAAAAAATTTATAAAAAGTTTTAAAATTGAATGTGGCATTTCCCTACTACTTTCTCGTCTATATTTATTATTATAAAGATACAAGCTTTGTACAACATTGTAAAGTGACTATACTCCAATAAAAATTAAAAAAAAAAAGATACAAGCTTTGGGGTCAGACAGAAAAGCTACCTCTGCCCTTTCCTCGTCATGCAGGCTTAACCTCTGAACCTCTGTGTTCTCATTTATTAAAGGGGATTATAATACCCACTTTTCAGGATTGTTGGGGAGAGGAAATGAAATCACGTATGTAGATGTCTGGCATATAATAGCTGCTTGAAATGATAGCTCCTGGAAAAATAATTATTATTATTATTCCAAGAAATATCTATTGGACAATTAAATCACCCATGATGAGACTTCGTGACATGATCACATACCTTGGAAGGCACCTAGGAAGGCACCTTGGAAAGCCTACGGCAAAGAAGCCGTACGGCAAAGAAGCCTACGGCAAAGAAGTCTGTCTGAGAATATGAGCTCAGGGTGCAGAGTCCCCAAAGGACACCCTGAGTTAGGAACTTTGGGGGTCCCTGCCACTTCTACTTTTGCCTTTTACGTCGTGGTGGCAGATGGTCACCGAGCTCTTCTTTCTCTGCTGCTTACTCTCTGGAGCCACAGGTCAGCACAGCCTGCGTCGAGTCCCGTAAGGTTGCCTGACGGTGCCGCTGCAGGACCAGAACCATGTGCCCTGCAAACCCCACACGCTCCCTCCTACATAAAATCCTCGCAGCCTGTGTGAGCGGGAGCAGATAAGAGGAAACAAGAGGGGGTGAAGGGGAACTAGAGACCCGGAGAGCTTAATATGGTGGGTCTGTCCTGGCCGGGATCCTTTCTTTGTCGGCCTGCAGCAGTCCGTTCCCTCTTTCCCGTTCACTTCCCTCCTTCTTTGCCAGGCCCAGAACCCAGCTATCCACACCCTCCTTCTAAAGAGCCTCCAGTGACAAACAAAGACCCCTCACAGGGCCTTGCCACCCCCATCCAGCCGTATCCAAGGTTACGGTAGGGAACTTGGAAACCGGACTTGGCCGGGAGACAGAAGATGCCCTGCGTGCCCGCTAGCAGAGCCGCGCTCATTCCACAGCAGCCATGAAAGGACAGACTGTTCTGGGGCCGTGCCGCATCTGCAGTGTCCCCACCGCAGTGTCCCCAAGCCTTATTGTGTGGGTCCTCACTGGGGCCGAGAAACTGGTAAACGAAGACCTCAGATGGGTAAACAAACAGAGACACTGAGGGAGTCACCATGGAGAGGAGAATGAGGCTGTGTCTAAGGCGAGCGGCTTTTCCACTCTCATCAGCGACTCCCCCAGTTGCTTCATAAACCCAACTGGTGTGGTAGACATTTCTATTCAGTTGACAGATGTCTGAACTGATCTAATCTCTCTGGTTAGTACTGTAGCCTGAGCCTTCAGGAAAGGCGCAAACCAGACTGAAAGGCAAGAGGGAAATGTAGGAGAAATTTCGCGTTGGCGAAATGTAGGAGATGGGGTTTGTGTCTTTTCCCACTTGCCTCTTCAGATCCTTGGTGGATTGAAACAGCAATCACAGAGAACCCAGGGCTGCACCAGGGGTGGAGCGTGGCCTGGCTAGTTCTGCTCTTTGCAGGCAGGCTGATGCCAGCAGCTCAGCCTGCTAGCTTCATAGGAATGACCCACCGTCTTGCATTGCACGTCAGCGGCATGACTGTTCTGTGACCCAGGGTGAGCACCCTGTGGTCTGTATTGCAGTGGCCAAAAAATGGGGCAGGGTGTGCCTTCCTTTGCTGGGATGAAAACCAGGGCTCCAGGCCCCCAGTGGCTTTGCCCATTTTTAGCATTGCTTTGTGGTTTACAGTGTGGATATTTTCTTTCCACCATCACGTAGTAAACTCTAGGTTTAGAATCAAGAAACCTGGGCCTAGGCTTAACTTCCTGACAACCCTATCACCTCCCCTCTTGGAATCCCCGTTTCCTCATCTGTTAAACGAGGAAGATGGAGATGGCGTGGAAGTAGCTGGCAGATAGGGCATTCTGTAGTACTTTGGGGAGAGACCTGGCCTTCTTTATCTCTTCGTCTTTCACCCCACAGCACTTAGGAGAAGCCGTTACTAAACGAGCTTTGAAATGCTTTTAAATAGACAGTCATGTATATATGCCGTGCATAGAAACAGACCCATGCCGTATATGCGCAAAACATTTATAAAGTGTGCGCCTTTGAAAGCATGAGAAATAATCTGCTGTCAAGCTCTCCCCTCACCAGGGCACTTTAAAGCTGCTCTGCTTATCAATGGCTCCTTCAGATCCACCACGCTGCACATTCCTCAGGAGGTGGCAGGACTGGTGGTGGGAGTGGGGCTGTTTATAATTTTTCAGATTAAAATGTCATTGGGTGCTCCTCTGAAACTGCTGACATATTTCAAACGTTCACTTCTGATGGTCTGCCCTTGCTCTGATGAGTTCAAGGGGTGCTTGGCTAGGACCTTAGGGTTCCCAGATCTCCTTTAGCCCCAGGGTCCCATGCTGAATAATTGAACATTGTGTGAGCAGTGAATCGTACTTCTGTAGCACTTCATGCTTGAGACGAGATAAAAAATGTCATTTACACAGTTGTATCTGGGGGAGAAAGAGGATCAAAACTGGCTCTTTAATCAGTTTCCTTCTACGTGTGTGTATAGTATTTCTGCACAAATATGTTCTGAACTTTAGAACGATTTGAGAGAAAAGAATAAAAATGGAAGGGCTTAAGGAAAGTGATATAAACTATTTTTAGATTTTAAATTTGAAAATAATTTAACTTTCGGGTAAAGCAGTAATAAATAGGACTCTGACTCCAAGATGGATTTTGAGTGGGAAGGAGGAGTCAGGGAAGTTATGTATGTGAAGTTCCTGGCACTTTAGGAAGTGTTCTGTAATTCCAGACTGGAACGGAAATCGTCAAAAGTGTTCTGAATCTAATAACCAAAGGCAAACAACTTTAACATATTCACTGTCTCCTTTGGCTTTTAACATGTCTCAGGCATAATCACCTCGATCAACCATTTTTAAAAATTGGAGATTTATAAAATATGATTTAATACGGACCAAAAAATTATAACAGGATTGTAAGATCCAGGGCTCTGCTGAGGGCCTGTTGACTCAGAAGGGACCTCACAGGGCAGCTAATCTCCGCCTAGCCCAGCGCGGGTATCCTGGACCCCAGGAGCTGCGGGAAGTGACGTTCCCCTAGGTGAAGAGCTCCCCATGATCCAGAGCCCCTCCTGCGTTTGAGCCACACAGTGCATCAGTCATTTCTACCTCTGGGTCGTGATTTGCTTTCCAGGGTCACGGAGAATATGTCTTCACCTACTCCTGCATGAAACCCTTCACTTAATTGGAAACAGTTCTCACTTTGTCCTAAGACTTCTCTTTTCTGGGTTCAACACCCCGCCCCCCCCCCCCGCCAGCTCTTTCAACCACTCTTCAAATGATGTGGTGTTCAGGTCCTCTGGACTCCTCTTCACCTTCCTCTGGATGCCCTGTATTTTAAGATGGGCCTCTGCAAGCTGCAGCCAGAGCTCCAGGTGTGGGATGTGTTCTAGCTGGAGCAGACTACACACACACACACACGCACACACACACACACAAGTTCGAGACCCTATGTTTCCATTCGCAAGGCATGGGGTGGGTTAGCGTTTTTGGCAGCCTTGTCTCACCGCTCACCCACATTGACTAGAGGCAGGCAACTGCCATGGTCTTTGTCCCGGGCTTCCTGGCAGCGCAAGGCAGAGGTCAAGGTGCTCTCATAGGGACAGTGAGTCCCCTCCTCTGTGCCAGGTGCTATACCTGAAATGTGGTAGATGTTATTTAATTCAGTCCTCATAGCAACTCGATTAGTTGCTTCCATTTTCCAGATGAGAGCACCGAGGCTCAGTGAGGCTGAATGAATTGCCTGAAGTCATAGAGAAGCAGTCAGGGCCGGCTTGGTAAGGAGCCCAGGCTCGTCAGATTCCAGGCCCACACGTTTTCTATAACACTATGCTGCCTTGACCAAAGGTGCTGTTTGTTCCATCTGCTGAAATATTGGACCAGAACCAATCAACTCAGCATTCTGGTTTGAACCAGGAGTGTTTGTTGGAAAGAAAAGGTTGTCCTTCCTTCTTCAAAAGAGGACTCTGAGTTTCCATTAGTATGAATATTCTAGTATGGGCCTATCAACCCTGTATCTATCCCAACTTTGGGGGAAGATATTTATGTTTTCTAACTGTTGTATGTTTCTAGAGGGAGGTGAGATTAGCAACTCCCACTAACATATTCAAGGAGCATGTAAAGGAGTATTTCTTTAGTATTTGAAGTTGTCCTGATTCTAGTATACTAGAATCTGTTCATTACATCTACCCCAGGTGTATTCTTTTTTTTTTTTTTGCCGTACGCGGGCCTCTCACTGTTGTGGCCTCTCCCGTTGCGGAGCACAGGCTCCGGACGCGCAGGCTCAGCGGCCATGGCTCACGGGCCCAGCCGCTCCGCGCCATGTGGGATCTTCCCGGACCGGGGCACGAACCTGTGTTCCTTGCATCGGCAGGCGGACTCTCAACCACTGCACCACCAGGGAAGCCCAGGTGTATTCTTTTTTAAACATAATGTTATTTTTCTGAGCTTCTTAATACAGATGATAATTGTCTGTTTTAGATGAGATTGCTACATTATTATTATATTGGAGCTATGTCTAGCTTGTATTTGTATAGCCCTCCACAATCTTTGTAATGCTTGTGTACCCATACTCTCTGTTTACCTTCACAACAATTATTTCTTCATTGACAGCTGGGGAAAATGAGCCGAGGGAGGTGCAATGACTCATCTCAAGAATCAGATCACAAAGAAGCAGAACCAGGATAGAAGTTCTGACTCCCACCCCATTATTCCTTCTTTCTAATCAAACTTGCCTCTTAATTAGTAGGTCTTTTGATCATTACACCTCATTTATGAGACAGCCACTTCTTGAGAAGTCAGGACTTTGTGAGAAGTCAGTACTCAGGTAAAACTGAAATAAGCTGCCAGTTCTATTTATCGAACATGGCAAATTGTCACGAGCAGATGGAGGAAACGTTGCCTTGGGAGGTTTAAATGGCACTGCCTCCATTATGTTTGGTCCTTGTTATCACTGGCAGTCTCAGAGTCACTGATCAACCCTGGCATATGTGCAATGTCATGGAGGGTACAACCTGGATGTGCCCTAGGCAGTGCCTCAACCCCTTTAAAGATGAGGAAGGATGGAGCCAGATACCACGTGGGCCTGATGCCCAGGCACCCGCTCCGTGCCCAGTGAGACCCGTCGCCCTTCCAGCACCTTGCTGACCTCCCTCACTGGTGTCCCTGACACTTTGTGTCCTGGCTCACCCTCGCCTCCTGTTTGGCTTGCCGTCTCGGCCCCCTCTCCAACTCCCACCCTGCCCTTGTGGCCTGGCTCCTTGGCAGGAGTCCTGGCCGACCAGACACTTGCGTGACTGTTGGTTCCTTTGGCTGAGCTCCCTAATCCCTGCAAGCTCTCTTCCTGGCTTCAGACCCTCGACTCTGCTTCTGGAAACATCCCAACAGTAGCTCTCAGCTCCCTGGTGAGATGCTCTTGACAAAGGCCAGATTTTCCTGTAATTAGGGAGCTCCGGCCTTGGGGCCATGTGATTCCCCTGAAGTCACCATTCCTGGGCCCTGCCGGCCAGCCATCTGCAGGTAAGGTAACCATGTAATTTATCATCCATCCTGGAGCACCTTAAGAATGGAAGGGGGCACTATTGCTAATTTCACCTGCACAACTGGATAAACAAGGGCCCTTCCTGGCCAGTGGGGGTACATTCCGGGTTGTAGTCACTCTGTAAAGCAACATTACACATTTACTGCCGATGGACTCAGTGCCAAGCACCACAATGGGCACTCTACACACCCGCCTATTCAGGCAATATACATATGATAATCCTATATGTATAATGTTACCTCCATCTCACAGAGGAGGAAATTGAAGCTCAAAAAGGTTAAATAATTTGCTTGAGGTGACATCTAATAAGTGACGGGCCCAAGCCTGGCTCCAAAATCTTTGTTTTGAATCTTCCCTTTGGGTCCTGACCAGTGTAACAATGGAATCAATAAAAATGAAACTTTGGTGGAGAGATGATAGAGTCAGCCCTTAAATTAAAAATGAGTTATGCTGCAGGGGAACACTTGTACATTGAATGCTTAGAATTTGAAATGCGTTTTCCCATGGAAAAAAAAAGGTCTAAAATGGTGGTTAGGCTCCAAGGCCAATCAACAAAAGTCTATGCAGACTATAATTTCATTGTGGTTTACTCCTCTATGTACTACCGAACTGGAATAGGAAGCAGAAGCCATAGGTTTCTATCATAGTTCCTTTACTTACTGGCTGTGTGATTTGGGGCAAGTTACTTAACCTCTCTGAGCCTCAGTTTTATCATCAAAATTGCAAAAATGTCTAGAAAATGTTCTAGAAGCTAGAAATAATGTCTAGCTTCTAAAAAGTGCAAGAATCACAGGAGACAGTGTACATGAATGTCTTTTAAAAATAGCACTTGTAGTACTGTAAGAACTGACAACAACTTATCACATTGCCAGGAGGCAAGTGAGGTTTCCAAGAACCCTAACTCTGACCCTCAAAGTGGAGACAAAATCTCTTGTGGGCTGGGAGGGGTAGTGGGCAGGTCTGGGAGCCTCTGGGGAAATGTGTCCTCCCGGGGTGGAGCTGGTGGCATTGTGAGTTGGGGGGAAGAGGGATACAGGAGGAGAAGGGTGTGGAGGGGGAGAACACATAGGCTCCCACAGGGTTTGGAGGCTCAGTCAGGAGAAGGGCCATATGTGGTAGCCATGCTGCCGTGGGGATCTGGACTGAGAGGAGCAGCGGCCTTGGGCCATGGCTGGGAGGTGGGATAACCGCGGGGCTAGTGTCTCCAAAGCCATGGGAACAGGGGCTCTTACTGCTTTTGGGTTTGGAAAGAGCAGCAGACATATCTATGGGTTGTTCACAGTTCATCAGTATAGGGTGCTCTGTGTTGATTATCTGTACAGGGAATCTAGATCCTGGGGTTGAGTTTAAAAACAGTGATTTCTGAACAAAAAGTCTATAGATGACTCACTTAACTATATAAAATTTTATTTCATTTTTAACAGACTCTTTTCAAGGCCCACCCATGTATCCTGTATTAGTACTTCATTCCTTTTTATTGTCGATTAACATTCCTTTGTGTGGACACGCCACCAGTTATTCATCTATCCATTAGTTAATGGACATTTGGGTTGTTTCCACTTTTTTGGCTTTCATGAGTAATGCTGCTGTGAACATTCATGTATGAGGTTTTGAGCAGATGTATGTTGTATTTCTCTCGGGTAGATATACCTCGGAGTGGAACTGCTGGATCATGTGGTAAATCTATGTTTAATATTTTGAGGGACTGTGCGTTCTAGTAATATATGTGCAAACATATCTGGTATGTTGGTACATTTTTAATACTTGTCCTTTAATAAACATTGTATTCTACAAGGACGTTAGTCTGGAGACCTCCAACTTGTACAGCCATCCCCTAACGCATGTGGATTCGACTACAGCTGTTCATTTTAACAATCGGTTCATATTGGTTTGAATAGTTTGAGCTTGTTTCAGATGCAGCTTGTGTCTCCAACCCCGTGGTTCTACGCATTCCTGCATTTAAACAGTAGGTGTCAAGTAAACAACAGTAACAGAGTGATTACAAATAAGGGGAAACAAAACTTAAGTCATTATATGAGAACTTGAGGTTTTTATTTACGGCCAAAATTTAAAATAGTGAAATAGAGTGTAAACTACAAGATATAATATTTTTGTTTCATAAGTGCAAATTTTAGTTCATACATGAAACACTTTACTGAATATGAATATCTTTAAAATAGAATTCTATTTTTCCTTTTCAAGTAAATTGATTTAAAACAAAAGAACAAAAGGAGGGCTTCCCTGGTGGCGCAGTGGTTGAGAGTCCGCCTGCCGATGCAGGGGACATGGGTTCGTGTCCTGGTCCGGGAAGATCCCACATGCCGCAGGGCGGCTGGGCCCGTGAGCCATGGCCGCTGAGCCTGCGCGTCCGGAGCCTGTGCTCCGCAACGGGAGAGGCCACAACAGTGAGAGGCCCGCGTACCGCAAAAAAAAAAAAAAAAAGAAAATAACAATGAATAATTATTACTGTATTACTATTATATGCTTATTGCTGAAAATAATTCCTTTATATAAAGGAAGATGGCATTAAAAAGGACCTGCTCTGGATGTTGGATATGCTGGGCGTGCTGCTGTGTATGAGCACGTATAAGATGACCGGGTTATTTAGGGAATATTTCTTGCGTGGAGTAAGCTTGAATTGGTAGAAGAAAATGGAAACAGATTAGCTTCGCAGTGTGGAAGGAATTCCTGGCTAAGTTCTAGGAATAGGAAAAGGTCCAGAGTCATGAATTACCGGGTATCTCAAGAATGAATGAGAAGTGGAAGTTTGGGGAGTTTGCAGAGAGGGTAGACCTGAGCCTGGGTCTGGAGTAGAAAGCCATTTGAGACTCCCAGACAAGAACTTTGTGGAGGAGGGCTTGAGGTCCATTGTTTTGGCAGCAATATACAAGATGAATGGGGACAACAGAAGAACACAATCCAAAGGCGAGTTGTAAGTTAGGTAATTCAGACATGAACGAATGACACTCTCCTTTGGGTGGGAGTTACAGGAGTGGAGAAGGAACAAATCAAAAGGTTCTTACAAACTCAGTATAGGAAAGATGTCAATTTCTCCTTAAATTGACCTATAGGTTTAATGCCATTCCTATCAAAATCCCAGCAAGTTTTTTTGTAGACAAAGACAAGCTTATTCTCAAATTAATATGGAAAAACAAAGGCTCTAAAATAGTAGAGCAATCTTGAAAAAGAAGAAAATGGGAAGAATCACTCTACCCAATATTAAGACCTAGTACGTAGCTACAGTATAAAGGTAGTGTGGCAAAGGGATAGACACATAGACCAATGGAGCAGACTAGGGAACCCAGTAACAGCCCCACATGAGTACACCCAACGGATTTGACAAAGGTGCAAAGGCAATGCAATGGAGAAGGGATAGCCTTTACACCAGAACTGGTGCTGGAGCAATTGGATATCCACAGGCTGAAAAATGAACCTCCACCTAAACCTTACACAAAACTTAACTCAAAATGGATCATGGACTTACATATAAAATGCAAAACTATAAAACTTTTAGAAAAAAAATAAAATCCTTGGGGTCTGGGACTAGGCAAAGCGTTCTTAGACTTCACACCAAAAGCATGATCCATAAAAGAAAAAACTGATGAATTGGAGCTCATCAAAATTAAAAACTTTTGCTCTGCAAAAGATCCTGGTTAAGAGGTAAAAGACAAGCTACAGAGTGGGAGAAAATATTTGCAAACCACATATCTGACAAAGGACTAGTATATAGAATATATAAAGAATTTTCAAACCTTGGCAATAAAAAAAAAACCTGAACAATCCAATTAGAAAATAGACCAAAGATATGAGCAGACATTTCATTGAAGAGGATGGATGGATAAGCACATGAAAAGATGTTTACCATCATTAGCCACTATGGAAATGCAGATTAAAACCACAGTGAGATACTTGTCATGTAGTCATTTTTAATTTTGCTGGGCCACATATTTATGGCAGACATTGAGGGTCTGGTGTATAGAAATTAATAATTTAGCCAGCGAAAGAGCTTAGCTCACCCCTGTGGCCATCTCTTAAGGTGACTTGTTGTCTTTTCATTTTATCATTTAAATTCAGTGCTCTAGTGGTATCTCCAAATTTGGAGCTCCACAGAAGTCTCCAGAGGTATCTCTTCCAAATGCGGTATATAATTCCAGTACCGTTTAGTGACTAATTTGATATAGGAGTAGCTCTAGTGTCTATGAAAATTGGCGCCCTTTGACCCCATCAGCCGTCGAATAGCAATAGTTACGTGGGGGTGGACAGAGCCTGGGCCAATTAGCAGTTGTGTGATGTGACAAGGGATGATGTGACAAGGGACCTCTTTCTTTGAGACTCAGTTTCCTCCTCTGGAAATGAGAATGATGATTCTTACCTTGCAGGGTGTTGGGAGGATCAGATCAAAACCCACAGATACGAGGTATCCAGCCTAGTTCTCAGTGTGAGTGTGGGTATTGTTTTCACACACAAGCTAAGGCTGCAGTCTCCAGGAGGAAGTTAAGTGATGCTCTTTCTGGAACAGTTTAATTCTGTTGACCATATGGCCAAGAATATGAGACAATCCCATATTTATTATTCTGCCTTACTCTTCTCTGAAGTATGCTAATGCATGTCCAAGCACATATCTCGATTGAAAAGCCCGTCGCCGATGTTATGTAAGAACCAGAAATCTGTGCAGAAGACATTCCTGCTACCTCTCAGGGGTCTCCCAGGTGTCCTCTCACTTTCTAACACAAGAAGCTCTGGGCATTCCTGGAATGATGATCTAAACCATACCAGACTGCATAGCACAGCTTGTACCCAACCTGGTCCCCATCACTTTTTTCTTAAGATGATGATTGTTTTACTTCTTTATATTCATTGTCACGTTCCTCAAAGTAAAGTCCCTCTGTGTTTCACAGCCTGATGTCCTCTGACTCAGTGTGTGTGTATTTGTATGTAACAGAATGTGTGCTATGACTGTATGTGCTTTGAAAAAGCAGTTCTGTCCTAGGCCAGCAGCTTCAAGGACTTTTTTCTGTTTAATAAGCCCTGCATCTTCATCCAGCTGTAGCAATGCTCTGCTAAAAACAAACTGAGGTCATTCATGTGTAAATGGAAACACACCAGGAAAAAAATTAATACCAAATGTACATCAAGATCAAAAGAAAAAATAAATTTCTCAATAGAATACTCAGAGCTATGCAGAGACTGCTGGTTACTGCTGGTTCACATAAAATTGAAGGTCAGAGCATGTGTCAGTAGAATTCTTAAAAAGGCTGTGACCAGCCAGAGGCTATGATTTGAGAATCCCACAAGGATGATTCCTCAAAAATCCAGCTGACTCCTGAATTACACAGGGCATATGTTTCCCCAAAACACTGTAATAAATGCAGACTATAACTAGGAGCATCAAGGTCTGTGGAACTCAGGACCCACAACCAGAACATTTCCATTTAAAAAGAAATACACCCAATGTTGTAATGAAATTAGTAGCCATGAAATATTTGATCACAAATTACACGTTGATGAATTTTCAAAATCAAAAATATGTAGACACATCATGATAAATCATTCTTTTGGTGATCGTTGTCTGGTGAGTCTAAGAGGTTGAGTGTGGCTCCTTGAGTCTAGATACGTTCATTCATACATTCAATCAAGCATCCGTTCAAGAAATAGTGATTGAGCACCTAGTAGGTGCCAGGGTGTATTCTGAAAAAGGAGCAATAATAGGAAGCTAATTAAGAGAGGGATTCAGAGTCAGAAACTCAGCTTAAATACTGGCTCCACCATTTGCAAACCAAATGATGATCAGCAAGGCAGTAAACCTCTCTCAGCCCCTGATTTCTCACCTGTAAAATGAGGATAGTTATACTTGCCTTGCAGGGTTGTATGGACTGGATGATGTAATACATACGAGATACTTAGCCCAATGCCTGGTACACAATAAATGTTCTAAGGAAAAAGGAGGTGGTACTCCAAAAATTTATATTCCCTCAAGTCATAGATACCCTGGTATCTTGCTCCCACCTTTTCTAAAAGAGTGCTGCAAAAATATCCTCACCCATCCACCCACTCATACAGTCAAAAATATACTTTGTAGGCAAGGAGAAGGGCCACCAGGAGGTGGGGACATGCGGAGGCAGGCTTAGAAGACAAAGAAACCTATGAGAAGAGAAACCTGATCAGGTTGTCGAGACTGGCTTCATCCTTGTTCTCTCTCCCTTTTCTCCGAGAGACCAGGTGGGGAAATAGCCTCCCCTTATCTCTACTGGGAGGGGAGCCCACCGACACTTCTGGACATCCTGATGCCTCTGACCCAATGAGGATTCTGGCTCCCTGACACATCCACACCTGGGGCTGCCCCACCCCTTTCTCAGTTGGTCATCTTGTTGCTCTTGTTGCGGGGAGCTAAATCATGAGAGGTATCCCATGGATAGGCCTAAGGTGGGTCAATAGGGTAAATAGGAGTCAGGGAAGATTTATGGATGTGGCTTTGTGAGTGTGAGGCTTAAAGGGAACACTGCTTTGGGGAAGGGACAGCAAACAGTAGGAGATGGACTCAGAAATAAGGTTACCATATTTAGCAAATAAAAATACAAGACACCCAACTAAATTTGAGCTTCAGGTGAATTACAAATCATGTTTTAATATATATCCTATGCAATACTGGGAAAATACACTAAAAATTTTTCATTGTGTATCTGAAATTCAGATTTAACTGGTGCTCTGTATTTTCTCTGGCAACCCTACTCAGAAAGGAAATTAGGAGAACATCCTCCATTCTCCTGTGATTCTGTCTGATACCAGATAGGAAGCAGCATTTCTGGACAGGCCACCAATCAGCTATTCTGCAAGTGTACCCTTGTGTGGTTAAAGCCTGTGACACAATTCCTTTGGGAAGCCATGGAGTCAAAATTGCCATAGTGCAGGGCATGGTGCTGGGCGCTAGGGATCCAGAGAGGAGTAAAACAGTCCTGGATGTAAGGATCCACTCACTCCAGACGACCAAGTCCAGTGGGATGATAGTCACTATACAAGCAGCAATGGCAATTTTCCATATGTATTGGAAGTTTATTGAGATATTGTTCCAAGCACTTTTCAGATTATTTTATTTAAATCTCATCCTATGAGGTAGACTTTATTATTAACTCCAGTTTACAGATAAGGAAACTGAACCTTATAAGCATATGATTCTTTACCCAAATTGGGAAACATTGTAAAGTGAAAGGCGTTACTATCTGTAATTACACAGAACGACAGGCAGGACCTGGCACCTAGCCGGCAGGCTAGGATTATGGCATCGACCTCTAGGAGATGTGCCCACGTCTCACTGGCAGAAGTGGCAGCGGGAGGATTTGAATCCAGGCGTAATGGCTCCAGACCTCGTCCCCTTAACCAGGAACAGTAGAGGATGCGATTCATTTAGATGAATTCCCTCTTATAGACTCTAAGTTCCCTGAAGATGGGGCCTATTGTTTTGCTTTCCGTGGCATCTTTGACGACTAGCATGCGGCACCCAAAACATAGAGTGGCTGCCAGAACATACCTGATGGACAGATGAGTCTGGGAGGCCTTCATGGTGGAGGTGGGCCATGAGCACAGCTTGAACAATGTAGAAGACTAGGGCAGGGACCTTTTTCTCTTCCCTGATCTGTCCCTCTTCCCAGATGCTTGAGAGAAGGTAAGTGAGAGAGGACTACTAAGTGAGCTAAGCAAGTGACGTCAAACCAAGATGTCGGGACATACACCGTGAAGTCTGCTCTCAAGACTGAGTCATGAAGGGCTCCATCAGCCCTTGCCCACCTCTTTTAAGTGGACACCCAGGCACCCACTGCCTGTCCTCTCCAATCCCTCTGAGATCCCCTGGATTGAGAATCCGTCACCTGGCCTGGATCCTGAGCAGTCGACTGCCCTCCACTGGGTCCCCCACAGAATAGCAGAGCTGCTCTATCCTCCGTATAGAGCTGATCCTCCTTGTAGGTTCCCCAGTCTCCTCAACCAGCTCAGGCCTGCTTTGCTCTGTGTCCCCAGGCCACACCTGCCACACTGCCGGGAGAGCGCCCTGAAAGGCTGCTATTCCGTCTCTTTCTCTTCAGGGAATTTAAGCCACTGCAAGGCCAC
This sequence comes from Tursiops truncatus, assembly GCF_011762595.2. Lineage (NCBI taxonomy): Eukaryota > Metazoa > Chordata > Mammalia > Artiodactyla > Delphinidae > Tursiops > Tursiops truncatus. Next base: position 78,881,894 of record NC_047037.1, on the reverse strand, counting down.
ACCCTCTTTAAACGGGAATCATGGAGTCTTCAAGACAATAAACAAATGCCTCCTCCTTGCTCAGGGTCAGCTACTCACTTTTTAAGAAGAGAAAGCACATTTTCAGAAGGGGTGAGACAAGCCTCTGGCAGCTGCCTCCTTTTCCTCTCTGTCCAGAAAGATATCATTAAACCCAGCTGACTCCTGCCTGACAGATGTAGAATGAACAAGAAAGAACTCTTCCTGACGTTTTTGTTCTACCCACAGTTTAACTGCATGTAATTGAACTCACTAGACTATAAGCTGAGTTCACGGGCAGCGTCTTATAAGATACTTCTTTGAATCCCCAAATCTGGCACGGTGTTTCACACGTGAAGATCCAATAAACATACTTAATTTGGTTTGACTGCTAAGGGTGCACCTCAGCTTAAATACCCTAAATTAGGTCTGACACCAAAGTGTTAGTCTGGACCAGAGAGAGGCCTTCCAGGCACTTAAACCCTAATCCTCAAAACTGGAAAGAAAGGAAATCCTAATGACTTTTCAACACTCCTGTACCCTTTTCTCAGCCTCCCTCTAACGCTAGGGCTTTACCACTGTCCAGCTGAGTGACCTTGGATAAGTCCCCAAACTTCCTGGAGCCTCAGTTTCCTGACACTGAATCAAGCAGGTTCAACCAGGTGATTTTAAGGTCCCTTCCAACTGTGGCAGTCCAAAATTCCAGGATTCTGGTTGACCAACCCCTGCAAAGCGGGAATGGAGTATGGAACAGATGCTTGCAGGTGGGGATGGGATGGCTGAGAGGGAGAAAATAAATACGGAGCTGGGAAGGAAAAAAAGCCCTGGAAACAAATGTGCACTTTGCATCTAATCTGGTCCTTGCGAGGACAATGTCATCTCGCCACGTCCTACGCAAGGTCCAGCTGATGCTCACGCGCCTGGCCCCGCCTTTCTTTTCATCATCCATCCGTGTGTGCACTTTGCCTTGTTCTGTGTGCTGCTTAAGCACTAGACTATGAGCTTAGATCATGGGCGGTGGCTTATAATTGAATAAGATAGACATAGCTCCTCATGGAGTTTACTGAAAAAAATGCAGGTGTTTAAAAACACGGAAACAAAACCTACTCAGTCAAGTATCAATTTTGTACAGGTTGCCCTAAGACTATATAACAGGTACTCAGTCCTTTTGGGGATCGGGGATGGCTTCCCCGAAGAGGTGACCTGGTGGTGAGTCACCCTGTGCCTAGATTCTCTCCCAGAAGGTTTCTCTGCTTCTAGGTTCCCCTCACTGTAATTGGTATGACAGATCTTTTAAAACACCAATTTCTTGCCATTGTTTTCTTCCTGGAAGCTTTACAGTGGCCTCCTTGTGTGCAAGCTTGGGTAGAGACTCAGTCCCCATTTGGAGCCTCTTTAGGCTATTACTCCCAGCACAGGCTGTTGCCCTCTGGTGCCAGAGAACCCGGGGTGGAATCCCTGACCCCTTCCCTGACCCCTTCTGGGTACCCAAGAAAAGGGATCAGAACCTGAGCCTTACCATTTAAAAACTGCCCATTCTTGGGGCTACCGTTGGATCTGATCTGACCACTGACATTTTCTATAGCAGGAAACAAGCAGCAGGGCTTCCCTGGTGGCGCAGTGGTTAAGAGTCCACCTGCCGATGCAGGGGACACGGGTTTGTGCCCCGGTCTGGGAAGATCCCACATGCCGCGGAGCCGCTGGGCCTGTGAGCCATGGCCGCTGAGCCTGCGCGTCCGGAGCCTGTGCTCCACAACGGGAGAGGCCACAGCAGTGAGAGGCCCACGTACCGCAAAAAAAAAAAAAAAAAAAAAACAAAAAAAAAACAAGCAGCAGAAAATTCCAGTTTTGAAGCTGTTAAGGAAAAGGTGAGGAGAACAAACATTAGGGAAAAAAAAATTTTTTTTTTTGGCGGCATTGCACGGCTTATGGGATCTTAGTTCCACTGGGGATCGAACCCAGGTCCACGGCAGTGAAAGTGCCGAGCCTTAACCACTGGACTGCCAGGGAATTCCCCAAAAGTTAGGAATTAAAAGCATAGAAAGCTGTTTGATACCTAGCTTCTCTAACTCTAGAAGTAAGTGTCCTTACGGTAAACTAGCATTTTCTTTATTAATTGTCTGTTCTTTAGGTATTATTTATGACTGCTCCTCTTCTGAGAAAGTGCCCAGAACTTTGACAGTAATCCTTCATGCCATCTTTATCATTTAGCCTTAGTCCTAAACAGATCTGGTGAGGATCTTGTCTAAAGACAGAGCTGAAAGGAAGGGTCTCAGAGTGGTAAGGGGAGGAGTGATCAGGCTCAGGGAATTATAGTATCTGGCTTCTGAATGAAGCTAGCTCTGCATAGGAAACGTTCAGAGAATACTAAGTAATTCATGAGTTGCAAAACCTCAGGATAAAAGCTTGAATATCATCATCCCTTGCTGTTTTAACAAACCGCAGATCACCATTAATTTTGCCTCATTTTACATAAAGAATAATGCACTCCCTGCAAAGGAAAAGGTGCAGTCTCTCGAGGAGCCTATCTTTTTGTTGTGATGTGTCAGCGATTCAGAGAGAAAGGTGGGGAAGGGAGGAGTGTTAGTCTCCAAGATACTCTACATCATATCCCTCAACTATGTTCCCAGAGGCCAAAAAACAGAAACTCAGAGAAATTAGACTATCTTGATTTGCACCATAAACTAGTGTCCAGAATTCTAGACTATACAGCAGAGCTTTGTGTCCAGTGTTTTGGCGATTTACTCTATTTGACTTTACAGGAAAGGCTCTAGAGTAGTGTTCTGAAGAACCACGGAGCATCTGCGTGGGGGGTACATCTCAGTCAGAAGAAGGAGAACGCAAGGGCATGAAGCATGGGCTTCAGGGACCCATGGGGGGTTTGCTGTGACTAGAGAGGGTAGTGTGGGCGAAGGGATCACAAAGAACCAAGCGTGCCCCGATGTGGCTCTTGGTCTTCGCTAGGGACAAACGCAATCAGATCTTGAGGTTTTTAAATTAATTAATTTATTTATTTTTGGCTGCGTTGGGTCTTCGTTGCTGTGCGCAGGCTTTCTCTAGTTGCGGCGAGCGGGGGCTGCTCTTTGTTGTGGTGCGCGGGCTTCTCATTGTGGAGCATGGGCTTGAGGTACGGGGGCTTCAGTAGTTGTGGCTCGCGGGCTCTAGAGTGCAGGCTCAGTAGTTGTGGCGCAAGGGCTTAGTTGCTCCGCGGCATGTGGGATCTTCCCAGACCAGGGCTTGAACCCGTGTCCCCTGCATTGGCAGGCGGATTCTTAACCACTGTGCCACCAGGGAAGCCCTTAACAAACTTTTTAAGAGGATCTCTTTCAGAGTCTCTCCAAGAGTAGTCCTGAGAATTTGCAGGGCCATCTCTCTGGGAAGCTGCACTTTTCTTAAGCTGCTGAGAGCCTCTTTTGCACACCAATGTATGAGAACCTCCAGGAGGCTGGTTTCTAGGCAGGATTCCCTGCCTCCGTTTCAACCATTGGGAATGGTTGGCCCTGGGTCTAGGGTAAATTCTGTGTATGTTGATGAATAGTCATAAACCATGAACACTAAAGAGGTTTCAAATTCTAATAGAAGAGGGTGAGATTTGGTGATTTTTTTTTCTTTTGCTCATTTTACATTTTTTTCTACTTGCAGTACTTGTATACTAAGAAAAAAGAAAACGCTAAATAAGATAAATTTCATGAGCATCCAGTATTTGCAAGCACGGAACAAGCTCATGGAAGAAATGAGTTGCCCCAAAAGGGTTACATAGGCAGGGAAGTGCCGTTGTTTTCAGCAGGAAAGTGGGGTCTTGTAACAACAGGAAGCTCTGGGAGGCCGCAGTACCCAGGCTTTCAAGCAGAGCGGTTCTCGAAACAATGGCTGCCTGTGGCTCGGGAATATTGGGCAGGAAATGAAAGGATGCTGGGAGGGGGTGTGCCAGAGGAGCTGATAAGCGCTACCTGGCTGTTCTTCACTTAGGCCTAGCAGGCCAATGATGAAGTTGTTTTTCTAAACGCTCCCCATCTTTCATTAGCAAAGATGATTTTAGGCAAACACAGAAATGAAAAGAACCTATGGTGCCACAGCTCTGGAAACCATTAGGAAGCTAAGCCTCCCAGGAAACCAGAAGGTACAATAAGCAAGGGAAGGTATTTCTTGCTCTCAGGGCACGGTCCCTTCAGTTGCGGGGGACCTTCAAATGAACTCAGCACCATTTAAAGCCAAGTCCCTGGAGGACTCCAGCCTCCATAATAATCAAAATAGCACTGGGGGGCTTCCCTGGTGGCGCAGTGATTGAGAGTCCGCCTGCCGATGCAGGGGACACGGGTTCGTGCCCCAGTCCGGGAAGATCCCACATGCTGCCTGCGCGTCCAGAGCCTGTGCTCCGCAACGGGAGAGGCCACAACAGTGAGAGGTCCGCGTACCGCCAAAAAAAAAAAAAAATTAAAATAGCACTGGGGTTAATAGGAGTCCAGCCATACCAAAGGAGACATATGTAAACCTCCTGAGATTGAAGTTTATATTTATTTAACACAAATTTCTGTTCTTATGGGTGGGATAAGTTGGGGAGTCAATTAACAATACAAAAACAAAACTAACAAAATAGAATGCTAGTGTTTTACCCTAGAAGACCTAGATAAAAACCAGAACCAGTAGGAGTGAGGACCTGAACATTGCAGGTAGAAGTCAGATCTGCCTTCTTAATTTCTAGCCCAGCTTCTCCCCAGCTTCATCCAGGAAGTTCTCAGGTCATGGGATGTTAGACCTGGAAGGAACATTAGCAATCGTCTAGATCCAGAACTTGAACCTAGTGCAGATGAAAATCTGAGGCTGGGAGTAGGTATTTTTTTGGTCAAGGATATACAGCTGGTTCATGTTGCTTTAACTGACAGGTACCCAGCACCAAGTACCTGTGAGTCACCTGGGGGCAACTCAAAGAGGAACACAGTTACTCTCCTCAAAGGTCTGAAATCTAATACCTGGAGGTCAGGACTAGAACCCAGGTTTCTTAACTCCTTCTTGTTAACTCATTCTCTGTCATCAAGTTGCTCTTAGAAATGAAATCAGCTCAGCTTTCTGTGGCTTTCTGGTCTTCCCCATGCCTGGTCTGTGCCTGGGTTTTCCTGGTGTGGAGGTTAGGTTTATACAATGTACTGGAAAGTGCATGAACTTGGAATTCAGACAGACTCATAATTGCACCCCAGCTTTGCCACTAGCTGTTTGACCTTGGGCAAGCCATCCGACCACACCAAACCTTAGTTTTCCATCTATAAAATAGGAATAGTAATGTGTACACCTCAGAGTTGTGAGACTTAAATGAAATAATTATCGTTAAGCATGGGACCCCACCCACATAGCATTTGGTAAGTGCATCCCATGACCACCTACTAAGGCATGCAAAGAAAGAAAAAAAATGGCCTGGACACACTCAGACGAGAGAAAAACTTACACTGTCCTCATTCTTCAGATGATTGGTGTTAGTGACCCATACAGTTCAAGAAGCTGGTTTATTTTCCCTGTTTTGTCTCATTAGCCTGCTCAGCTCCATCCCTTCTCCTTCTGGGACTCTCTCTGGAGGCAGACGTGGCCATCCTCTTTATCCATCACTGCAGAAGAGCCTCCAGCCGTGGCGTCTCAAGGAGCAGGTGGCAAGAAAGAGAGGGTCTGTTAGTCCAGGAAATAAGATCTTGATTGGGTGATCCAAGCTGACTGTGGTCTTGACGCAGTTCGACTGAGGAGTTAAACGACTTGTTGGCAATGATAAGGGAATTGATGCTCACAGCTGGGCCTGCGAGTGTGCTGGGGCATGCCTGAAAGAGCTTTCTGGCATCCGCAAGCAGCCTTACGGAGTGAGTGATGTCTGCCCGATAACTCCCCTGAGAGCCAAGTCAGACAGTAGGAAGCACGAGCCAGAAAAGTTTTCATAAATTATACAAAGCCTGGCAGCCTCCATGTTCAGCAAGGGACAAAAGGGACATTCTCAGCAGAGGGACGTTTTCTGCACCATTCCCGTGTACCAGGTGAACAGGGCCAGCTCTAAGCCCAAGGCCGTGTGAGGGTTTCTCCAGGTTTGTTTTCTGTGTAGCCTTGTCACACCCCACCCGGTTTCCCTAGTCAGCTTTGCCCTCCCTCATGGTCACAACCCTCCCCTCCCCCAAACCTAAAAACACCCCGGAGGCCCCTTTCACAGTCCCTCCTAGGCTGTTTCCACTTGTTCATTAACTGATGATGTGTGGTCCCAGATATTTCACTGCCCTCAACCAGCCTTTTAATTTTTTTGCGGTACGCGGGCCTCTCACTGTTGTGGCCTCTTGCGTTGCGGAGCAGAGGCTCCGGACGCGCAGGCTCAGCGGCCATGGCTCACGGGCCCAGCTGCTCCGCGGCATGTGGGATCTTCCCGGACCGGGGCACAAACCCATGTTCCCTGCATCGGCAGGCGGACCCTCAACCACTGCGCCACCAGGGAAGCCCAGGCACGTACCTTTCTTAAAGAAATTTTCAGAAGCAACTAGAAAAGAGTGAGACTTCTCACCTCCCCTTTCATCCTCGGCAATGCATACGAGGTCCTCTGCACTGACCCTAAAGGGATGCCTTATTTTCCTTTGTTGGATCGATATGTTTGTGGCAAGTCTTTTCCTTCATATTATCCCCTCCTCCACCCACCTTTCTCAAAAGCCTGTTCCCTTGAAGGGAAGAATTCTAGGGTTACCCCTACTGAGGCAGCTGCATGGTTTGGACATTATTCTAAGGGCAATGGGAAGCCAGTGAATGTTTTGGAATAGGGGAGCTTTTCCATAGTGTTTTAGAAAGATTTGTTTGGCAGTGGAGCTCAAGATAGAATGCAGTCTTCCTAGCCTGTCAAAACTCCTCCAATTTACCTGAATTTACCTTCTCTTCCACCAGACTGGTCTAGTCAGCATTCCTGGAATTCACCACATTATTTCTTGTTTTCCTGTCTTGTTTATACCATTCCCTGCTCTAGCTGCATCAGAAAGTGGGTGATGTTTACAAAGTGCTTATTATATGCCGGAGGCTTATTTAAGCTTTCTGCCTGTATCACAGTATATAATTGCATCACATTGTATCTTATCACATCACAGCATCTCAAATCACCCCCTAGGAACCAGTGTCTGAGTTCTTATTGCATAGCCTTGTACGTCCTCCTTTATCCACTGATCAATCTCACAGCATCGTGCGGCCCCGGGGTGAGGGTCTTGCCTCAGCCCTCTCTAACAAGGTCCCTCTCATACTGTCAGCTCTCTATAATGTACACAATTTCCTGTTCTTGTTCAACACCTAAAAGCCCTGCCTGACTTCCCCCACCATTGTGTAATCTTTTAGAAGAACTTCTGTCACGTTTTTGTGCCTCTCAAGGGCCCTTAACATATTTTGCTTGATCGTTTCATACCGGCCAAGTTACTAAATATCTGTGAGCTTCAGTTTCCTCATTTACAAAGCAAAGATACCTTCCTCAGAAAGTGGTTGTGAGGACTGCGCTGGGTACAAATAATGCATGAAAGTATAGTGCTCAGGGGTCGGCACCTAGTAGGTACACAGTAATTGTCCGTTCCCTCTTGGCTTCTTGAGGGCAAAGATCTTATTCACCTTTTTGTCCCTTGGGCCGGATAGCCCTGCAGTACATCTGCTTTGGTAGGAGAATCGTTGTCATTGGGAGGAGTGGGTGTACGGATGACAGAGACCTGAGAGCTCAGCTGGGATGAGTCAGGGTGTGGAGCAGAGGGGGGACCTGGACACTTCTGTGGGAAAGAGCTGACTTGATTTGGCATCTGAAACCCTGGAAGTGAGGAGGGGAGGGGACTCCAGGATATAGTCTTCCATCAGGAGCCTCACCCAGCAGTGGAGCAGAGCTGGTTAGGCAAATACTTCTATTTAACAAGGAGTAATTACCTCACAGGGTGATTGGAAAGGACTTCAACAAACATGGAAATTGCCTCACTAACTTTAGAAAGCCCTTGGGCTTCTTTAACGAAACTTGTTTTTTTTTTGTTTTTGCGGTGCGCGGGCCTTTCACTGTTGTGGCCTCTCCCGTTGCGGAGCACAGGCTCCGGACGCGGGCTCAGCGGCCATGGCTCACGGGCCCAGCCGCTCCGCAGCATGTGGGATCCTCCGGACTGGGGCACGAACCCCTGTCCCCTGCATCGGCAGGTGGACTCTCAACCACTACACCACCAGGGAAGCCGGAAACTTGTTTTTTTAAAAACCAATTTTTTTCTTTAAAAAAATTATTTGTACCTCACCCTCATTATAGAAAATTCAGAAAAGCAAAATGAAGAATATAGAAAAGCAAAAACATACTATTAGCCTTTCAGTGTGTGTGTGTTTTATCATTTGAGAGATTGTGAAGGGTTGTGTAAACGGGACAGTCACTCTTTGCTCTTTAAATTTGTGTATCTTTTTCATTTTTATTCTTCTCTTCCCCAGTGTTATTGCAATATAATTGATATGCTCCAGTGTATAAGTTTAAGGTGTACAGCATAATGGTTTGACTTACATAAATATATTGTGAAATGATTACCGCAGTAAGTTTAGTTAGCACCCATCATCTCATATACATACAATAAAAAGAGAAAGAAAAGAAAGAAAAAATGTTTCCTTGTGATGAGAGCACTTAGGATTTACTCTCTTAACAATTTTCGTGTATAATGTACGGCAATGCTAACTATCATCATCACGCTGTACGTTGCAGCTCTAGTAATCATTTATCTTGTAACTGGAAGTTGGTACCTTTTGACAACCTTCATCCAATTCCTGCTCCCCGCTTCCCCCACCCCCTCCTCTGGTAACCACAAATCTGATCTCTTTTTCTATGAGCTTCATGTTTTTTTAGATTCCAGATATAAGTGAGATCATACAGTATTTGTCTTTCTCCGACTTACTTCACTTAGCATAATACCCTTAAGGTCCATCCGTGTTGTCACAAATGGCAGGATTTCCTTATTTTTATGCTGAATATTATTCTGTTGTATATATATGCCACAACTTCTTTCTTTTTTAAGATTTATTTATTTGGCTGCACTGAGTCTTTGTTGCTGTGTGCGGGCTTTCTCTAGCTGTGGTGAGCAGGGGCTACTCTTCACTGCGGTGCACGGGCTTCTCACTGCGGTGGCTTCTTTTGTTGCAGAGCACGGGCTCCAGGCACACAGGCTCAGTAGTTGTGGCTCGCGGGCTCTAGAGCGCAGGCTCAGCAGTTGTGGTGCACGGGCTTATAGTCCCTCCAAGGCATGTGGGATCTTCCCAGAGCAGGGATCGAGCCCGTGTCCCCTGCATTGGCAGGCGGACTCCCAACCACTGCGCCACCAGTAAAGTCCCTGCCACAGCTTCTTTATCCACTCATCTTTTGATGGACACATGTTTCCATGTCTTGACTATTGTAAATCATTCTGCTATGAACTGCGATGTGCAGATATCTTTTCAAGTTAGTGGTTTTGTTTCCTTTGGATATGTTCCCAGAAGTGTGATTGCTGGATCATATAGCAGTTTTACTTTTTAATTTTTTTGAGGATCCATACTGTTTTCCATAGTGGCTGTACCAGGTTATAATCTCACTAACGGTGAACAAGGGTTCCCTTTTCTCCATATCCTTGCCAGCATTTCTCTCGTCTTTTTTAAAATTTATTTATTTATTTATTTATTTTTGGCTGTGTTGGGTCTTCGTTTCTGTGCGAGGGTTTTCTCTAGTTGTGGCAAGCGGGGGCCACTCTTCATTGCAGTGCGTGCGGCCTCTTCACTATCGCGGCTTCTCTTGTTGCGGAGCACAGGCTGCAGACGTGCAGGCTCAGTAGTTGTGGCTCACGGGCCCAGTTTCTCCGCGGCATGTGGGATCTTCCCACACCAGGGCTCGAACCCGTGTCCCCTGCATTGGCAGGCAGATTCTCAACCACTGCGCCACCAGGGAAGCCCTCTCTCTTGTCTTTTTGATGATGGTCATTCTAACTTGAGGTGATATCTCATTGTGGGTTTGATTTGCTTTTTCCTAATGACTAGTGATGTTGAGCATCTTTTCAATGTATCTGTTGGCCTTTTGTATATCTTCTTTGGAGAAGTGTCTGTCTTTTGCCCATTTTTTATTTGGATTATTTGGTTTTTCGCTATCGAGTTGTTTGACTTCTTTATATCTTTTGTATATTAACCCCTTATCAGATACATGATTTACAAATATTTTTCCTATTCCATAGGTTGTCTTTTCATGTTGCTGATTGTTTCTTTGGCTGTGCAGAAGCTTTTTAGTTTGATGTAGTCCTGCCCGTTTATTTTTGATTTTGTTCCTTGTGCTTTATGTGTTATAGCCAAAAAAATCATTGCCAAGACACATGTCAAGGAGCTTTTTTCCCATGTCTTCTTCTAGGAATTTCGTGGTTTCATGTCTTACATATAAGTCTTTAATCCATTTCAAGTTAATGTTTGTGAGTGGTATAAGATACAGGTCTAGTTTCATTCTTTTACATGTGAATATCCAGTTTTCCCAGCACAAATTTTCCCAGACTGTCTTTTCTCCATTGAGTATTCTTGGCTTCCTTGTGAAATACAATTGACCATAGATTCTTGGGTTTATATCTGGGATCTTGGTTTTTTCCCCTGATCTTCTTTTCTGTTTTTATGCTAGTACCATAACGTTTTGTTTACTATAGCTTTATAGTATGGCTTGAAGTCAGGAAGTGTTTTTCATTTTTTTATCAGTATATATTGCTTCTTTAACTTTTTCAAAAGGAACTTAAAAATAGATGTTAACCACTAGGTGTTGAACACCTAATAGCCATCACCACAGTAAGGTAGGGTCTGCAGTGGTAGAGTTTCAGGCATATGGATAGCCAAGGGCAAGGAACCAAACAGCTCTCCTTAAATGGTGCTTCCATACCTGGCCACTAACTCATGGGATCTGCTCTCTTGATGGGGAGGGTTTGAGTCAGGTAGGTGTAGCTTGGGGCTTTTTCTAAACTTCCTCGTCAGTGTGGTACCATGAAAAAAGCATGAGCTTTGGAGTCAGACAAACCTAGGTTTGGATCCCAACTCTGACACTTAGGAATTGTGATGTTGGGCAACTTACCTAACCTCTCTGAGAATCAGCTTTCACATTTTCAAAATGGAGAATTTTATGTCTTTTGTGGATTGGCTATGATTATAGAATGGAGAATGCTGTTAAAAGAGAGAGAGAGAGAGAAAAAAAAGCACCTCATGTAGTGCCTGGCACATTAAAAAGTGTTTTCTTCTTTGAAGGACCCAGATATCAATGGAGGACTGAAAACCCATCTGGAGAGTAATGACCAATCCCTTGTTTAGCAAAACATTTCAAGTGCTTGTGTTTTCAAGACTATTCTAGATGAATGAGACAGAACTATCCTCATTGTCCCTAAAGAGCTCACAACTTAGTGATGGAGATGACATAGGTTCAGGCAACACCTAGCACTTAGTGCTGGAGGAGAGCAGGTTTGCAATAAGTATTTGCTGAATTGGATTTTTTAATGAAAAGTTTTGGGGAAAGGTAATATATTCTTATAGTTCAAAACTCAAAAGTATGAAAGAGTATACAATGAGGAGTTTCCCTCTTACTCATAGCCCTGGCCTCAGCTTCCCAGTTTTTTTTCCCATAGGCAACTGAAGTTATCACTTTATTATGCATCCTTCCATAGATATTTAATGCATATACAAAGGAATTGTAGAGCTGTTCTGTTATTCTCTCTTTTCAAAAAAACAAATGCTTGTATACCATTACACCGGTCTGTGCCTCATTCTTTCTGCTTAACAATATATCTTGGAGACTGCTGTATATCAGTACATGAAAGTTTCCTCATTCTTTTTGATGACTATATAGTATTCCATTATATGGATATTCTATTATTTATATAAATAGCTTCCTATTGATGAACAATCTCATGCTATTACAAAAATTGCTGCAATGAATTACCTTATAGATACAGAAATGTTCTAGAATTGGAATAATGAAAAGGTTCTGAAATGTGATTGTTGCTTAACTGTCAATATAGTGTAAACCACTTAATTATGTGCTCTAAAAGGGTGAATTTTATGACATTTGATTTATATCTCAATTTTTTTTAAGTTTAGAGAAACAGAAAAAGAAACTTTACTCCAAGGAGGACAGGCTAAATCCTGACATATTAAAAAAACAATTTTCCTTGGAAAATTGGAAAGCAGTTAATTTGCTTTTTTGTAAAGAACATTATACTTTAAAAAATAAACACCACGAGGGCTTCCCTGGTGACGCAGTGGTTGGGAGTCCGCCTGCCGATGCAGGGGACGCGGGTTCGTGCCCCGGTCTGGGAAGATCCCACATGCCGTGGAGCGGCTGGGCCCGTGAGCCATGGCCGATGAGCCTGCGCGTCCGGAGCCTGTGCTCCGCAACGAGAGAGGCCACAACAGTGAGAGGCCCGCATACCACAAAATAAATAAATAAATAAATAAATAAATAAATAAACACCACGAATTTTCAGACTTTTCTATAATTCTACATTAGGTCAGGAAGAAGAGAGACGAGGTTAAAACAGGGAGGAGAAAGAAGAATCAAAGAGGGAGAGTTCCAGGAGGACAGCGACCCCTCAGGCAAGCCAAGGCCCACAGAGGCTGGGAGGAGCGTGCCACAGGAGACATGGAGGCTCAGGAGACATGGAGACGCAGGAGAGATGGTGGCGCAGGAGACATGGAGGCTCAGGAGACATGGAGGCGCAGGAGACATGGAGGCGCAGGAGATATGGAGGCTCAGGAGAGATGGAGGCGCAGGATCGAGGAAGGAGGGGACAGAAATACAGAGCAGGAGCTGGCAGAGGGAGAAGGTACAGGAGCCACTGCGACGACTCTTAGATTCCTGCGGAATGGAAAGCTGGGAAGCTCTCTGCTGACAACCAGAAATAATAGAAAAGTGATTGAAATCTTTACTTCATCTCTTAAAAAATGCCGTAGTAGAGCAGGCTTATTCACAGCACAGTAGAGCTGCCTGAAGCCCTCACTCTCTCCCCCGTGCACAGCAGGAGATTCTTAAAGATTTCTTCCGTGTTCAGCGGCTTGTCTCTCTCTGACTCTCCCCCTGCAAGTATCAATTCTTCATCCACCAGTGATCCTTGGTCCTTTCTATCACCTCAGTCAAGGTGATGAATATATCCATTATGCCCAAAAGTTTCCTCGGCCCCTCTGCAGCTCCTGCCTCCTGCCTCTTCCCTGCTTTCTCCCACTATAAATTAGTTTGCATTTTCTTGAGTTCTATGTGGATGGAATCATATAGCATGTACTCTTCTATAGAATGGCTTCTATCGCCCGTATGGTATATCATCCCTTGTTATTGCTGAGTAGTAGTCCATTGTATATATGTACCACTAAACTTTACTCTGATGGTTAGGGATGCAGGACCCGGAGAGGGAATGAAATATGACCAGTACAGGACCTTAACAAAAATCCAGAATGGGGCGGGAGGAGAGCCATATTTCCCTAAAACACAAATGCAATTTGCACTGTGAAAGAATGAGGCTGCCATGATCACATAACTGATCAAATAAAACTGTGTTTGTTCCAATCTGCATCTCCAGATCTGATCAGATTCCGGCCATACAGGGAAGTGGGGCAGCTTAGCAGGCATTACCTCTGGGGGGATTCAGAGAAATGATTTAATTGCTGGCCTTTTCTGCCCTAAACCCTTGAAGAAGTTTGGAATTGAGGAAAGAAGTACCCACACGTTATTTTTGAGTATAAAATAACTTTTAGTTGTAGCAAGTTGGACCAGATGAAACAAATGACTTTAAAATGTTTTGTAAATTGTAAAGCACAAATCAAAGGCAAAGCCTTCTTTTCCGTCAGAAACCACCTCAGGATTTATTTTGTGCTCCGATTAAAATTTAACGTTAAAGATCGCTGCTCCAGGAAAAACGAAACCAAACCAAACAAAAAAGGGACTTAGAGAACCATCAGTGCGATAATTCAAAGAAGTCATAATGTTATATCATAATCCGCAACTGTGTGTACCTCTGTAGGAGGAGACTTAATGTTCTTTGGGTCCATGATAAATCCCACAGAACTAGTTCTGTGGCTCCAACCTTCTATAGCAACCTAAACAGACAATGGAGGCTTTCTTTCCATCTATACCTACTCAGCCATTTTGTATCAAGCTTCTATCCTGTCCAGAATCCTAGGGTGTCCCCAGTTTGGTTGGGCCCCAGGAACAACAGCCTAAAGAATTCTGAGACTTTGAGACGATACTCTTGGCAGCCCCTGCAACACCACCGACCAGTATCACCTTTAGAGCCTTGCTCCTTGCTCCCCGAAGTATGGGCTGCAGATTGGCTGTATCTGAATCACCTGGTAATTTGCTAGAAATGCAAATTCTTGACTCCCTCCCTCCACCCTCCCATTGGAATCTGCATGTTAACAAGATCCCGGGGGTTTGTATCCACATTAAAATATGAGAAGCTCTGGTCTAGATCAACTTCAGCATGCATCAGAATCACCTGGGAAGCAACTGCTGCTGCTGGACTTATCTAGGGACCACAGTCTGAGAACCACTGCTCTGACTCTAGAGCTGGATGATTACAGAGATCAAGTGGATCCTTTCCCATTTACTGAGTATGATGGAGAATTCCTATGTCTTCCAACTCGGCCCAAGATGAGAATCCAAGAAAGCTAACACGCCTCAGGGACCAGGACCATGGCCTTTTCCCTTGGGTTGTTTTAATATTGCCTCCTGTTTAAACAGAGCTGTGGACTAGAGGTTCTGGGGCCTCTGTACCAAATTTATGGCAGAGGCTCCATCCGGGAATGTGTTTTCCTCGCCTTTAAAACAAACGGAGCCTGAGGTTATACAACTGAGAGCCATGCTACTGGGAGGTGGGTCTTTGAGAATGGAATAGGACAGAGTGGTGACCCTGCACTGCCCATCTGTGGAGTGTTCCTTATAGAAGCCCTTTGAGGCTGAGGCTTTTGTCTTTGAGTCCTGCTTGGGAATGCTCCGAGCTCTCAATCCACCTGTGCCGTGCAACAGCCATATACCTTGGTACAGACTCACATTGTGAAACACATCAAGGTCAAGCACAGTTCCAGGACTGCTGCCTTTGTATTATGAAGATACCCCTCAATGCATAGAAAAGTGACCTCAACCAGAGAGAGACACAAAAGCCATTCTGAATAGGGAGGTGAGTGTTGACTTGTAAGAGGTTGGTCAGCTCTACCCCAACTGCCCATCAGATGGGAGGCAGCAAACTGTTTTCACCAAGACTGAATCTCACAAATGATAAATTTACAACGTATAGAAGCGTCAAATAGGAATAACTGTCATTGTAGAATGCTGCTTATATGCCAGGGTCTGTGCTAAGTATTTACAAGTATTACTTCAATCCTAGCTATGAGGTTAATATCACTGTTATCCTCATTTTACAGATGTGGAAACTAAGAAATGGAATTATTGCGTATTTTGTCCAAGGTTACAAAGGCAGTTTGGCATTCAAACCTGTGCTCTTGACCATGACCTTGCGTGGCAGGTTACAGAGCAACACCTTGTTGTGGGTGGGAAAGAGTCGACCTACTGTGCACAATAGGGATTTTTTTTTTTAAACAATACAACTTTTTTAAGCATGGGAACTCTGTTTACTTATTTATTTATTTATAAAATTTATTTAGAGGCATGAGGCATAAATAGGGTTCTCACCAAGAACCCTATTTCATAAAATAGATCGAAGTATAGCTTTTCTAACTGAAGCCAGGCAGGGGCTCTGGACCCCTGCCCACACTCACAGCCCCTTCTCCACCACACCCACTCCTACCCTGTATTCACTCACAGGGAATAGTTCCACCTCTGTGGTCTCTGACCTCAATATTTCCAATCCCAAGTTCACTTCCTGCCCTCTTTCCACCTTGGGTAACTAAGAAGCTTCTCACCAGTTGGTCATGAATGAAAGGGGCAAAACATGGATGTGTCCTGGAGAAGAAAGGCTCTGGGCATGCACAGCCTTTGAGAGGTGGGTGGAATACTTTAAGTATGATGAATTTTACTCAGCACCTAAAATGATAGTTAGTGGTTGAAGGAAATGATGGGGGAGTTGTTTAGAAAGTATTGTAATAGAGAATCCAGGAAGAATGTTGAGCCTGAACACCTAGTATCTACCCATGTAAAAGGTCCAGTCCAGCTTCGTATTGTGTGTGGGTATGATCATGTGCATTAAGCATTAATGGATTGGCTTTAGTCTAATCCAAGGCATTAATAGACTGAGGATGTCTTGGGGGAGTGAGCACAGTGCTAACCCAAGCCCTGGTTCATGGAGTTCCCATACCACCTCTGTGCCTGAGGACATCAGCACCCAAGGCTTTGGTAGTTCCAGACCATCTACAACACTCTCACAGAGGGACCTCCGATGGATCTGCCCAAGGACCAAAGTGGCAAGTGACTTGCCACTCTCTCCATGCCATCCAGAAGGCCTGTGGCTGCCATTCCGGGTCACGGAGCTGGCTGGGCTGATCAGGTTCAGCCCTGAGGAGAGAATAGCATAGCCAGACCCTTCTACCCAGGCACTGGACTTCTAGAGTGGCAGGAATTTGAGGGGCCGTGTTGGTCCCTTATATGAGGTCCATTCTATCAATGACTGGTTTGACCCATTTGGTGGTGGTGCCGGCGGGGGTGGGGGGAGGTTCTCACCTTAAAAAAAAAAACACTTAACACCTTTAAATCACCTTTAACATTTTGGCAGATATTCTTCCAGTCTTTTTTCCCTTTGCAGTTTTTTAAACATAGCTGAATTCACAGGGTATATTTGATTTTGTGCCTTGTTCTTGTTTTACCTACCTACATCATAAGCATTTTTCCATGTGTTAAATCACTTTTCATAAGCGACAAGTACTCTTGAGTGAGGTAAATAAATTTACCTGCCCTTTGTTTTCTTCGTGTGTAGACTAGGCAAGAGTTCTCTAATTTTATCACACAACAGTCACCTAGAAGGCTTTTTAAAACACAGATTGCTGGGCGCCACCTCCAGAATTTCTGATTCAGTGGGTGTGAGTGGGGCCTGGGAATTTGCATTCCCAACAGGTTCCCAGGAGATGCTGGTGCTACTGGTCAGGGGACCACACTGGGAGAACCAGTGACATGAGGAGATTGTGTTGGGGGATTTCTAAGGTCACTGCTGGTTTCAAAAATCTAAGTGTTAGCATATTTTACAAATTCTTAAAAAAAAAAAAGACCTAACTTTTAAAACACATGGGTTTTCTAAACTTTAACAAAACCCTATTTTTTTTAAATATCAAAGAACATCATCTACCATTTACAAGTAATTGTTTCCACTTGTAGCTCATATGCATTCCATACTTACTTCTCTTTGAAGTTACCTCGATTTTTAAAAGGCTATCCTTAAAAGACAGTCAGACTTATACCTAATACTTTATTTTTTCTTTTCCTTTGCATAGTTCCATATGTATTGAAGAGCTGTGCAGAATTTATAGAGACTCACGGCATCGTGGATGGAATTTATCGGCTTTCAGGAGTCACCTCAAACATACAACGGCTAAGGTAAGCCAAAGACTAGCCCCCCAAAGGATTCTCCCATGATCCTTCCTCTGTCCATACCTCTATCTGCAGGTGTTGGGGGTATTAAAAACTGAAGGGATTGAGGGAAGGATGTCAGGGCAGAAGATCAAGTGCTGATGTTTTCAGATGCCTAACTCTTCTTAATCTAATCAGGAAGCTCACCAATCTGATGTAATTCTTTCCAACAAAAACTCCTGAGGGCTTTTCATCTGTTCCTATGTCTTGCACCAGATTTATCCCTCTTAGGTAGATTCAATTGAACTCAAATGATTTAAATTGGAAGTTGGGAAAAAATGATTTATTATTACTCACTTGCCTACCCACAGCTCAGATCCCCATTACATGGTGTTCAGAACTTGCAGGTCATCGTGAGTTTTTCTGTTGGCACACACTCAACATTTGATATTTCATCTGGTCGAGAAATCAGAAGTCTGCATGATTGTGCATTTCTCTAATTGATGCCTGTATTTTTAAAATTATTGATAGAGGAACTATTTCCAATTCTGTGGATTTATCCTAAACAATTCTAAAATGCATCCTAGAATTTTTTGGAAGAAATTTCTATCACAATGAATTAAGAGGACAGTAATCTTCTTTATATGTATTATATCTGTAAAATAAAGGGAGTGTATATAGTGTAAAATAAAGGGAGTGTATATAGTGTATATATAGAATATATACATTATATATAATATATGTACTGTTCCATGACTAAAAGAATAGGTTTATGTATTTTGAATATTGTTCTTTAATACAAAAAGAACATATTTTAATGTATTTATTATATATTCTTTAGTTACAAATGTAGACTTTTCAAATAAAACATTCTTGTTACAAGATTAATATGTGAAATTTACATGTGCAGGTAATTCATTTTTTTATCTTCTTCCTCCTATTTAGTTTTCTGCCCCTCGTCCTCAAATCTCAATTGTCATGAAACTATACCAAAGGAATAAAACATTCTTTTTACTCCCAGAGAAGTGATAGCTGTTAAAAAATAACTGGTTTATTGCAGCCAAAGTTTTTTAACAGATCTATGTGCTTACATCATTTCACTAATTTATTCACGTGACATTTTTCAGAGTTTCAACAGCAAGTATTTTTAACAGTTTACTCTTAGCTCTGAAACATACTAACAGTAGCTGGTATCGTGGAAGGACATTTGGACAATGGCCAGTTCTTTTTCACTTAAGGACTGACCTTAGCCTTGACAAGGGAAATTTCTGGCTAACTAAATAAGCTCTAGATTGTTTGTGTTCTGCCCTCGTAAGAAAAACACATGCCTATGAATTTGACGCCATTTAATGGTTTGCTTTTCAAGGCCTCACTCAGTTCCTGTCAGGTTCTGACAGCATCGGGGATTTCCCTTCCCTTTATTAAAGGGGCAGAACCCGACTACAGGAGAATGGGCAGCACGCTGTTTCAAGATGCTGGTTCTGAGAGTCTGGTTGACTTTGTCACTACATGTTTGACCAAATGAATACTCTCAAGAAAGCTAACTTCTCTTCTGCATTAAAGCTCAGCTTTATCATCTTTTAAATATATATATATATATTTAAAATAAATTTATTTATTTATTTATTATTTATTTTTGGCTGCATTGGGGTCTTCGTTGCTGCACGAGGCTTTCTCTAGCTGCGGCGAGCGGGGGCCACTCCCCGTTGCGGTGCCCGGGCTTCTCTTGCTGCGAGGCTCAGGCTCTAGGGCGGCCCCAGTGGGTGTGGCTCGTGGGCTCCAGAGCGCAGGCTCAGCAGCTGTGGCGCATGGGCCTAGTTGCTCCGCGGCACGTGGGATCTTTCCGGACCAGGGCTCAAACCCGCGTACCCTGTATTGGCAGGCGGACTCCCAACCACCGAGCCACCAGGGAAGCCCTAAATAGATTTTTAACTTTTAAGTATATATTATTTGAGGCAGTATATTCATGTAACCTTGTTAGTGTTTTTTTAATTAGAAATGAGGCCTGGAATCTGACGACGCTCCCAAGCACCCCACTCTAGGTTGTTTAAGAAGATATTTGTAAGCTCATTTGTCCTGTGGGAGTCACTATCAAGCAGCCTAGAAGTTTCCATTCAGCATCAAAGGGAGAGTTGATTGAAGTTCCCAAACCTTGAGTTTGAGTCTCCAGATAAAACAAGTTTGCTGACATGAATATGTGGACGTGAATGATAACAATCTGACTCACCCTGGTTTTGGTCTCTCCTCCAAGAAAGAGAAGTTCATTTAAAACAATATTTTGGAAAAACTGAACTCTCAACAGGGTTTTTGGAAAATTGTTTTCGTATTTCCCCACTGTTCATAATGGAGACTACAGACATAATGCCATGAGAAATCCTTTTGTAAATGGGATTATGTCTTTCTAATTACAGCAGCTTCTGCAGGGAAGATCCAGACCTGAAGTGGAAATCTTTCCTGTAGCTTCCTTGTGCCTGAAATAGAAGGTCTTTTTGAGTCAAGGTCAAAAATATGGTCAGATCAGCAGTTTAGGGTCTTTTTACCCCCTAAGCAGCCAAGTAGCTGCTGACATAGAACACATGTTCCTGGGATTGTTATGTCTCTGTCTGTGTTGTTTCAGGCAAGAGTTTGGCTCAGATCAATGTCCAGATCTGACAAGGGAAGTGTACCTCCAGGACATCCACTGTGTGGGCTCCCTCTGCAAGCTCTACTTTAGGGAGCTGCCCAACCCCCTCCTGACTTATGAGCTCTATGAGAAATTCACGGTGAGTGTTTGGATTTCCGTTATGGTTACTGGGTGGGATGCATGGATGGGCCAAGGAAAGTTTCAGCACTAAAATTACAATAATAATACTCACCAGATGGTTGCCATTATCTTGGTGATGGAAGTAGGATGGTACAGTGAGGAAAGCAAGGTAGTGGGACTGTTTGCTAGATTTTTCCTTTCTTCAATTTTCAGAATCATGTTTGTTTGTGTGTAAGAACTGGGTTAAATCATCTCCACATTTATGTAACCAAATGCGTGTCATTATATAGGGAGGAAACTAAGAACCAGAGAATGAAGTGACTGGCCCAAGGTCACTCTGCCCCCTAGCAGGACAGGAACCTGAGGCTCCAGATGCTACCCCCCGTGGCTAATTCATTTCGGGCTATTCCTTCCGCGTTTCTTTTGGGGGTTGCACAAAGAGGTAGGGGGGTAGAGAAGGGAGAGAGAACAAACAGAAGTCAACAGAGAGGTCAGAAAGCTGGGAAGAGAAAAGATTCTGGGAAAAGCAGCCGAGAGGGAGTGCAGGTTAGGCCAGTGAGTTGGATTGGTGGAGGATGGATGGGCAAGAGCAGAACACCTATATAGCAGCTGTATGGTCACCAAATAGGGTCCCCAAAGGAAAATGAGAGAGGAGAATAAATGCTTAGAGCATGTCTTTTTAAAAAAAAAAAAAATCTTTATTGGAGTATTATTGCTTTACAATGGTGTGTTAGTTTTTGCTTTATAACAAAATGAATCAGTTATACATATACATATGTCCCCGTATCTCTTCCCTCTTGCGTCTCCCTCCCTCCCACCCTTAGAGCATGTCTTTAAAGACAGCATTAAAAATAGGGCTTGGACATTTGGCTGCAGGTGGGGAGGTGCAGAGTAGGTGAAGAGTTGGGTTTAACCAAGGTTGAGGCTCAGCTAGAAAAAGAGGAGGAGGGTTATGAGAGTGTGTGCAAGGGAGTGATTGAAATAATTGACCATAGAAATTTGTCTGGATAAGAAGGGAAATGAGGGCCTAAGGCAGGTAACAATGAAAAAGTAGATCAATAGGTCATTCATCCCAGTAAGGTCAGCAGACTGTTGGAGTAGGGTGGTCAGAGGGGATGTTTGAAATTAAGGTTATGAAGGAGTTGCAATTATTGGTAAGGACCAGATCTAGGCTCTAACCCTGGGAAGGAATCTTTCTTATGGCTCTTGTAATGAACTTATTTTGAGCATATAAATGTTCTTCAGTTTGAAATTATATAGGGATAAATGAATGCTTTTTAAAAATTGGGTGTGGACCATTAAAATAGATTTAGGCGTTTTCAGTGATACAGGGAAACACTCACTATGATAACTGGAAAAAGCAGGTACACAGTTGTATATTAAGACATGATTAAAAAGAAAGATGTTCACAAGATTAATAGCTATTTATTTCAATGATGGGATTATAGATAGTTTTCCCTGCTTCTTTATACTTTAACTTTCAAAATCTTATCCACTAAAAATACATTATTTTTTTAAAAATAAATATATTTATTTATTTATCTTTTGCTGCATTGGGTCTTTGTTGCTGCGTGCGGGCTTTCCTTAGTTGTGGTGAGCAGGGGCTACTCTTCGTTGCGGTGCGTGGGCTTATTGCGGTGGCTTCTCTTGTTGCGGAGCACGGGCTCTAGAGCACAGGCTTAGTAGTTGAGGTGCACGGGCTTAGTTGCTCCCCAGCATGTGGGATCTTCCCGGACCAGGGCTTGAACCCATGTCCCCTGCATTGGCAGGCAGATTCTTAACCACTGTGCCACCAGGGAAGCCCCCCATTAATTTTTTAATTAAAAAAATATTAGGTCAAAACATACAAACAAACAAAAGTGGGCATAAATGTTGACCACTTGAAAAGCCAGCATAAACCAGCTGAGGGGACTCTTAAAGATTTAAGAGGACCTTGAGCTCTAAGGCAGAAGGCAAATGAGCCTCCACTCTGCATGGCTAAGTCATTAATAACGGCAGCCTTTGACCCTCCAACAACAGAGGAGTCTTTCCTGGAACCAGGAGAAAAGGTTGTGGGTCTTGTGTGTCTGTCAGATTATCATCATCATCATGATATATAATACTCAATAAAAATAATCATCCTCAATAAAAGACAATTTGGAAAATGGGGGAAAGTAGAAAGGAAACCTTGGTCTCTCTTCTTAAAGACCAGAGACAACTACGATTAACACAGGGTTATTTCCTTCATTCTTTTACTCTTTGCATAGTGTTTTTGTTGTGTTCTGTTTTTCTAAACCAAACTAAATTTTTATTGTAAAAATTAAAGCAATCCAGAAGAATATAAAGGAGAAAGTATAAATCACCTGAAATCTCACGTCCTAGGCATATTTTCTATTAACATTTCAGGAGACATCCTTACAGATCTCTCTGTCTTTCTCTCTCTCTCTGTCTCTCCCATTCTTTCTCCCAACTTTTGTTCCTCAATACTACATATTGCTGTTTTGGAATGGTGCTAATTCAACAATGTGACCATCTTTCCATGGTAACAAATACAGAGAGGCACTCTTTTTACAGTGTATTCTCTCATACACCCGATGATTTCTTAAACCAGTTTCCTACTGATGGGCATTTAGACTTTTTGTTTCTTTCTTTCTTCTTCTTTTTTTTTTTTTTTTTATTTTGGGCCGCACCATGCAGCATGCAAGATTTTAGTTCCCCAACCAGGGATCAAACCCACGCCCCCTGCAGTGGAAGTCTTAATCACTGGACTGCCAGGGAAGTCCCAGGACTTTTTGTTTCTTAACATTTTGCTTTTTATAAACAACATTATAGTGATATAATGTTGTATATATAGTGATATAATGTTGTATATACTAAAATATAGTATATTTTTGTACATATATCTTTATACTTTTGTCTGTTTATATCCTTATGAAAAATATCACAGAAGAAGATTTACCGAGTAAAAAGTGCTTATTTAAAATTTTGTCACACGTTGCCAAATGGTTCTGTAGAGAGACAAGAATGTTCTTTTTCCTGCAGCCTTGCCAACACTGAGTATTTTCAATTTGTTAAACTGTTTGACAATCTCAGTCAACCAAAAATATATCTTACTGTTCTTTTAATTTGTGCGTAAGACTTTCTTGTTTGTTTTCTGCATAGTTTTAGTCTTCTTATCACTATACAGTTTCATCCTTGAATAAGACAACAATATCATCACGTTAACTAACTGAGTGAGTCTAATTTAACTAAATTTCATTCTATGATAGATGGGGGTAGATAGGAATTCTTGTCTAGAGACTTGAGAAATACAAGTTTCTTCTTAGATCTTGTTTAGAGGCTCAGAAGAAAACCCATGCTGATCTCTCCCCACTTGTGTTCCCTGACATTGCTAATCATTCTATCTCCCACAGCGACAAAAAATACCAAAGCAATGTTATTGTCCGCTGGTCGTCAAATCTCAAGAAAACTTAACATTGTATTTAAACATAGTTTAGTGACAGTAAGGAATAAAATAAAAATGTTTTGTTGTGACAACTGAGTTCTACATACGTAGGACCTAGTGATGTTAACTATGTAGAAAAATTTATCATTGATTAGATTGCTTTGATCACAGTGACGAATTATGAAAATATAAGCAAACCTTCTACAGGGACATGGGAACAGCTCTATCACATTGTCACGCATTCTTACAATGATTTATTTAAACTCACTTGCACAGCTGAAGTAGAATAACATTTCAATGGAATATAACAGAATTAGAAAAATATTAATAGAATAATAATAATTATGATATCTGCCACTTATTGAGTGCTTACAATATGATAAGCTTATTACAAATATTATTTCATTCAATCCTCAAATAACTCTGTGAAGCAGGTTTTATTGCCTCTTTTATAGATGAGTAAATTGAGGCTCCGAGTGACTTTTGCCTGGGTTTGTACAGCTAGTAAATGGAAGTAAAGATTTAACATTCTGTCTCAGAACTACCACACTATTTTCAAAATAGATTTAACAGCTCTTAAATAGGCTCAGGTATTAAATAATTTAATATGAAATAAGGAAAACATCCCAAACTGGTGAAGGAAAAATTCAATAAACAATGTTAGGAAAATTGGCTAAGTGTTGGGAAAGGGGAGAAGTCAAGTTACATTCTTACCATTTAACGAATTTCAGGGTGGAGAAGGGCTTTCTAAGAATAAAAGCAAAGGAAAAAGAAAATCACCAAAGACAAATTTAACAAACTAAACTACATATAGATTATTGTTTTCTCTATTTAAAAATACATTAATAGGGCTTCCCCTGGTGGTGCGGTGGTTAAGAATCCGCCTGCCAATGCAGGGGACAGGGGTTCGAGTCCTGGTCCAGGAAGATCCCACATGCCGCCCACGTGCAGCAACCAAGACCCAACGCAGCCAAAAATAATAAAATAAATAAATTTAAAAATTCATTAACAAGGGCTTCCCTGGTGGCGCAGTGGTTAGGAGTCTGCCCGCCGATGCAGGGGACACGGGTTCGTGCCCCGGTCCGGGAAGATCCCACATGCTGCGAAGTGGCTGGGCTCGTGAGCCATGGCCGCTGGGCCTGCGCGTCTGGAGCCTGTGCTCCGCAACGGGAGAGGCCACAACAGTGAGAGGCTCGCGTACCGCAAAAAAAAAAAAAAATACATTAACAAAATTAAAAGGCAAATGACTATGGAAAACATTTACAATAAAGATGGCAGGAGATTAATATTTTTAATTATATAAAACTCCTACCTATCAATAAAAAATAAACAGGTAACACCCTGAAAAACAAATGAGCAAAGAACCTCAACAGACAATTCATAGAAGAAATATAATTATTTAAAAAGTATAAATGGGGAATTCCCTGGCAGTCCAAGGGTTAGGACTCTGCTCTCTCAGTGCCGAGGCCCCAGATTCAATCCCTGGCCGGGGAACTAAGATTCCACAAGCCTCGCAGCCAGTAAATTAATTAATTAATTAAAAATAAATAAAAACCAACTTAAAAAATATAAATGTATTAGAAAAATATATTTGCATATTAAAGAAACATTTTTTAAATGTTAGTATTTCATGCTGCCTAGCCTGTGGTGACACTGGCTCTTTCATAGTTTTCTATTGCAAGTGTCAATTGGCTGGACATTGCAGAAAGTCATTTGAAATTACTATCAAGAGTCCTAAAATGCTCATATTTTTTAATACAGTAACTCTGTTCTAGGACTCCATTCTAAGATAATAATCAGATGCGCACACAAATAATTGATTTACAAATATTTCACTGCCATATTACAATAACAAAACTGGGGAGTATCTACACGTCTAACACTAAGGGATGGGTTAAATAAATGATAATAAATCTATTGTTTTCAATCCTGTGTAGCTGTGAAAAGTCATATTTCTGAAGACTATTTGCTGTCCATAATATAAAGTTAAATGGAAAAAAGCAGTATAGGCAACTAAATAGGAAATGATGCCAGTGTTCATATTTGGTGCTGGGGAGCCCGGACCCATTGCTTCTTTTAATACTTCACATGTGAGTAGGTTAATAGTCGTTATGTCTGGGTGGTAGGATAGCAGGTGCTTTTTATTTCCTTCCAGCACATGTATTAGTTTCATGAGGCTGCTGTAACAAATTACCACAGGCTTGGTGGCTTAAACAACAGAAAGTTCTTCTCTCACAGTTCCAGAGTGCAGAAGTCTGAAATCAGTTTCACTGGGCTGAAGTCAAGGTGTCAGCAGGGCCATGGTCCTTACAGAGACTCGAGGGGGAAACCTGTTCCTTGCCTCCTCCAGCTTCTGGTGGCTGCCGGCATGCCTGGGCTTGTGGCTCACTCCCATCTTTGCCTCCGTGGTCACACTGCCTTCTCCTGTCTGTGTCAAATCTCCTTCTGCTTCCCTCTTTAAAGGATACCTGTGACTGGATTTAGGGCCCACCTGGATAATCCGCGAGAATCTCCTGATCTCAAAAGCCTTAACTTAATCACACCTGCAAAGACTCTTTTTCCAAATAAGGTAACATTTACAGGTTCTAGAGATTAGGATCTGATATCTTTGGAAGCAACTCTTCAACCTACTACACTACATTTTATTTTTATCAGAAGAAAAGTTCATTTTAGGAAAAACTCAATTTGGGTCAGATTGATTTAGCTAAAATTGTTACACCCAAGATAGAGAAAAGTTGCTGCTTCAGGATTTTTAGAGAAGGCAGTTTAGAGAGGCATTAAATTTTATATTGAAATTACGTCTTTGTGTATCAGTCTCCTTCATTGAACTGTAAGCTTCCTGAGGACAGAAGCTGTATTTATTTTATTCATTATTGTGCTTCCTTTCCCTGCTCTCCAGCTACTGGAGAATGTTGTGACTGTTACCTAGTAAGCATTTGCTGGCAGGTTGCTTGACCCACACATGTCATCTGAAGTGTCACTGGGGGTGGACCACTGGTGTGTGGCATCAGGCAGAGGCTGACTGGCTGTGAGCTCAAGATAGCTGCCAATGGGGCAGCAGCCAACTGTCCTGGGTTGCCAGGGACTCCCCTACTTTTAACTCTGAAAAGTCCTGTGTCCCAGGAAACTCCTCAATCTCAGGCAAACTCTGCTGATTGGTCACCCTGCCAGGAGCCCAAAGTTGAGGGGAATTGTCTCAGCAAACCTGGTGCTCCTCACTCAGGAGGTTTGGTTCTCGATGGTACTGTCCTGGAAGTGTGGCCAAAATGAGACTTTCTGGCATTTTCAAATGCAAAGCAAAAGACGGACTGATTCACTTACTCATTTCATGTAACGAATGTCTGTTGAACACCTGCTGTGTATACCAGGCAGGCACAGTTCCAGGTGCTGGGGGTTTAATGGTAAGCAAGACAGAGAAAATCCTTCCTCTCGTGAAACTTACATTTTAATGAAGGAGATAGATGATGAATGAATTTAAAGCATAGCTCTATAATCTGAACTGTTGATAAGCAGTACGAAGCCAGCTAATGCAGAGTACAGGGCAGAGAATGATGGGGACTGCTATTTTTGGTAGGATAATCAAAGGTCTGTCTATGAGGTGATATTTAAACAGAGACAAGGATGAAGTGAGGGAACAAATTGTGCAAATATCTGGTGGAAGAGGGTGCCGAGAAGAAACAGCAGGTGCAAAGGCCCTAGTCGAGGACATGCCGAGCTTGCTTGAGGGAATATATGGAGGCCAGCTTGGCCCATAGGGAGCAGGCAAGGAGGAAATGATGGGAGACCGGGAATTTGCAGATGGGCCAGGTCACATAGTTGTGCTTGCTGCCATGGGTGTGACAAAGACAGGTAGGTATAATGACTGTCTGGAAGAGAACAGTGGTTGTCTCTGGAGACTGAGGGTCTGCAGTTGGAAGTCAGACTAACTTTCTTCTGTGTATTCCTTTGAATGCTTTGCTTTGCTTTTTTTTTTTTTTTTTGCGGTACACGGGCCTCTCTTGCTGCGGAGCACAGGCTCCAGACACGCAGGCTCAGCGGCCATGGTTCACAGGCCCAGCCGCTCCGTGGCACGTGGGATCTTTCCGGACCGGGGCACGAACCCATGTCCCCTGCATCGGCAGGCGGACTCTCAACCACTGCGCCACCAGGGAAGCCCGCTTTGCATTTTTAAAATCATGTGCATGAATTACTTTTTAACCTAACGGCTTAAAATAATTAAAAATAATAAAGGTGGCTTTATAATAATTTTTAAATAATTAATACAAAATAAAGGGTAAAAACTGAGTTGCGGCTGGGCGCAGTTGGAAGGGACAGCCACGGGTTGTTTGTCCCCCCTGGTGATGGGCCTTCCCCGGGCGGCAGGCGTAGAGGTGGTATTCAGGTAAGCAGAAGAAAGTAGAGCCTGGGCCCCGCCAGAGGGGACTGGAGTCCAGCCTTCGCTAGAGTCCTCCAAGGGCAGGAAGCTGGTCTTAGGGATACTGATTGGAAGCGAACAAATAGTCACAGAGTCAGCCTAGATCTTTTAAGGTTTAGCTGTTAGCAAGGTTGGCTTGGCTAATGTTGAGTGAAATTCTCTTTCAGGCAAAAAATTGGGGTGGGCAAAATTTCAACTCCTTTCCCTCAGTTCCCCACTGATGGATTCTGCTCTCCTAATGGGTGAAAACAAAGAGATCAAAAAATAGCTTTGCAGTGAGCAGACCCTCTGGGAGAAAAACAAAGATCTAGAGAGATTCCAAATGGGATTGGGGTGTGATAGGGAGAGGCTATAAATAGTGAAATGAACACCAGTCCCAAATGGGACCTGCAGGCATCAGGGGTGAGCCCGCCCAGCCTCTCAGAACAAAGGTGACTAACATCTTCCTAAAGTATTAAAGGAACTTTCCATGAGGGCTGTTGAATTGACCTACACATTTTTTTCCCCAGACACATTTTTAGGAAGTGGGGGGAAGAGGGGGAGGCTTGGGAAGGGTGTGTGTGCAAAGCTTTGCAAAGCTCATCCCAACTTTGCCGAGAGAGGAAGAGAGGCCTACCTCTCCTCCCCATTTGCAGGATAGAATGTGGGAGGATCCACAGCCGCATTCCTCTGCCCCTCCTTCCCCTGAGCTCTCTCCCCTCACTTACTTTATGAGGTCCTCCCTGTCTTGGGAATCAGGGTCTTCTCCACAAATCTGTTTTCTAAATGACAGCTCCCAGGAAGAGGGCAGAGGCGTCAGGTGTTTACTCCAGGCCCCGTGCTTGTCCTCACCCTCTACATCCTGCACGTCTCAAAAAGCAAGGATTGCCACAGAGATCATGCTTATGCCGGCTCCATTCTCAGGCTTGCAAACCCACCAGAAGATTGAGACACCTGTGATTGTGACCCTCCCAGCCCCGCATTTCTCCCCATTTCTGATTAGGAAATGAAATCTAGTTTTCCCACATAGAAATTTTTGATTGCCTTTGAAAATTGTTAGCTTCTGTGGATGCTTTACTTCAATTAAGTGAAAAAGTCAAACAAAAACAACTTGGTGGTCAAAGCTCTGGCATGATGTCCCACTTAGGGAAATGGAGCACGGGTAGTCCAACAGATCGACAGGGAGCGCCTGCTGTGTGGCAGGTGCGTTCTAGGCACTGGGACTCATCACATCCCTGCACTTACGGACCTTACATCTAGCAAGGAAGACAGACAACAAGCAATAAGCCTAATAAATAAGTACATTATATGTATGAGTAATGATGGCAAGTGCTGTGGGAAGAAATGGAGACAAGCGAGGCGGGTTGGAAGGTCTGGGTTGGGGGAGCGTGTTGGAGTCCTCCTCCAAGTGAGACCGGAACAGACACAGCAAGTGTGGCCTAGGATAGGGTCCAGCAAACAGAAGGTGCCCCATAAAGTTCATTTCCTTCCACTTTTCTGTGCCCCCAAATTCTCATTACTGAGGGTTTGAACTTCAGCCTTTACATTCAAGCAAGAAATGACAGTGAATGACCGAACAGCGTAAGAAAACCACACCACAGTTAGGATCTTCAAATTAGAGAATATATTTTCTGATTATACTTTTCATTATATATAAATGCAAAGCAAGTTTCCAGCACTGTGAGGAAATACGAAACTGTGTAAGTCACGTATGCCTGTGAATTCAGGATCCCGAGGATTGAAGTGAGCTTAGGAGCCACTTTTCAAGTATCTCTTGACCTGAGTGGGATGACATAGCTATTATGCATATGAAAGGACTCAGGGAGCTGTAGCAGAAGATTTGTACATTTTTAATATATGTAAACTATACCTCGGTAAAAAAAAAAAAAAAAGATGTAATTACCACTGACCTTGAACTTAGGTATGGCTCCCATGCTGTCAGTCTTGAGCACTCAGCCACTGCACTGGGAGGGGCCCTTGAGCCTGAGCACAGGCAGGACAGAGTCTCAGGACGGGACACAAGGGACTCTGCCGAGGGACACCTGTGTTGTGCAGGAGCCCCGGGCAGGACTGTGACCGCACTGCCTTTACTGAAGCCCCAGCCTCTCCTTGAGGGCCTGGGCTGAGCAGGGAACCAAATACCCATGCCGGAAACAACCAGAGAGCAAGTCCGGACAAGGCCACCAGGTCTCAGGGGCAAAGCTCTTATCCTGCTGAGAAGGCACGGCTTCACGTCGTTCCTGCTTCCTGGCATCAATGACAGGCAGCCGGGTCAAGGGATAGTCTCAGGCTAGGTGGGGAGTGGCTGTTTGCACCCAAAAAGATAGCTGGCTGAGTAAACAGGGAGCCAACCTCTCATCTCCATCTCACTCTGTCTCCCTGTCTCTGTTTCTCTCTCCCAGTGTCTCTGTGACTCTCTCTGCCACACGGGACACACCCAAGATTCTACACCTTTTTTACCAGATACCTACCAAACATCTGAGGATGCACAGAGACCCTGTGTGCCCACATTGTTAGACACCTCCCATCATGAACCCTCAGAGATTTTAGGTGGTTTGTTTTTTCTAGAAAAGCATGCCTCCTGGAAGGACAATCTCTAGGCATGGCTGGGAGGCTGGAGTACCAGAAGCCTAAATAAAACCTGCAGACACAGGTGGGTGTCCCCCTTCCCGAGCACTCACTGGACTGCTTCATTTCCTCTCTGCAGGAGGCGGTGTCCAATTGCCCAGAAGAAGGCCAACTGGCCCGAATCCAGAATGTTATCCAGGAGCTCCCCCCATCCCATTACAGGTAAGAATCCTTGGTAAAAGCAATTCACAGCCTCTCGATGTGATGTAATACCATAGATGCAGGCTAGCATCATAAAAGGGAACAAATTCAGTGGACAGTGGCTTTCCCAGGGCAGGTTGAGGGGAGAGAACAGGTCACTTTTATCAGAGTGAGTTGGTGCCTGACCAGAGACACTGGTGGGAAGGGACAGCCCATGTCTAAGTTACTTTCAGAGCACCCCTCAGAGTTCCACAAGAATCATTCTGATCACAGAAGCCAGCCTCACAGAGATAGTCTAGGTTCTTACCAAGGTTCATAGCACAACCAAATCTATGGAAACCAAGATGGTTCTTTTTTATTTTTCGCGGTACGCGGGCCTCTCACTGTTGTGGCCTCTCACGTTGCGGAGCGCAGGCTCTGGACGCGCAGGCTCAGCGGCCATGGCTCATGGGCCCAGCCGCTCTGCGGCATGTGGGATCTTCCCGGACCGGGGCACGAACCCGTGTCCCCTGCATCGGCAGGCAGACTCTCAACCACTGCGCCACCAGGGAAGCCCCACCAAGATGGTTCTTAAACAGGGTTTGACTGTTGCTCTTGAGCGTTTGGCTGACTGTTCTGTCTGTATGCTCATCAGTACCATCCCCTCCATCATTTCATCCTTTCATTTCATTCTCACAATTTAGCCCCTAATCCTACCGCCTTTCCCATTGCTCCCTAAGCCTGCCCAGCTTTTACCAGGGGGGCAGGTTTTGATGTGGTATAAGGGCTTCCCAGCAATAACAGATGTTATTCATCCATCAAATGAGCTCCCTAACAAGTGCCAGGTACCTGTAGTTGTGAGAATTACAATAAAAGCTGAGATGGGGCCCAGTTTCAAGACAGTATGAGGCAGTGCTGCCCTGGGTGAAAGGAGGCACAGGCTCCCAGTGACGTGAGTCCCCTAGTCTGTCTCTGGCTGGTGCTCCAAGGGCCTCAGCTGACTTCTGTCAAACCCACCTCTTCCCCACCCACAGCCAGTATTCCTGAGGCTAAGAAAATTGCTTCCATCTATCTTGATATCTTCCTGATAGTCCTCCAAAATTCATGAGATAGATAGAAATATTTTAGAGTCTCTTAAACTCAAACTTTAGAAATTATCTCGAGATTCAGGCTTCACACAGGCTCCAAAGTTTCTTACTTTGCTTTTTAAAAAATGAACTGTTACAGGACCTTGGAATACCTGATTCGACACCTGGCCCACATCGCCTCCTTCAGCAGCAAGACAAACATGCATGCCAGGAACCTGGCCCTGGTGTGGGCTCCAAACCTCCTCAGGTAACCACCACCCCTCACCTCACTACCCCAGTGAGCTCAAGGCAGCCCCCAATTCAAACAAAGACTGGACTCTTCAAAACCGAAGCCCCTTGTAGACAAACCTTTGGCTAAGTGGTTGTCGCACGTGGGAATTAAAGGTGATTTTTTAAAAAATAAATTTATTTTATTTTTGGCCGCACTGGGTCTTCGTTGCTGCGCGTGGGCTTTCTCTAGTCGCAGTGAGCAGGGGCTACTCTTCGTTGCGGTGCACGGACTTCTCACTGCGGTGTTTTCTCTTGTTGCAGAGCACGGGCTCTAGCTGCACGGATTTCAGTAGTTGTGGCATGCGGGCTCAGTAGTTGTGGCTCACGGACTCTAGAGCGCAGGCTCAGTAGTTGTGGCGCACGGGCTTAGTTGCTCTGCGGCATGTGGGATCTTCCTGGACCAGGGCTCGAACCCATATCCCCTGCGTTGGCAGGCGGATTCTTAACCACTGTGCCACCAGGGAAGCCCAAATGTAATTTTATTTTATTTTATTTTATTTTATTTTTATTTTTTGCTGTACGCGGGCCTCTCACTGTTGTGGCCTCTCCCGTTGTGGAGCACAGGCTCCGGACGCACGAGCTCAGCGGCCATGGCTCACGGGCCCAGCCGCTCCACAGCATGTGGGATCTTCCCAGACCGGGGCACGAACCCGCGTCCTCTGCATCGGTAGGCGGACTCTCAACCACTGCGCCACCAGGGAAGCCCCCAAATGTGATTTTTAATAGCCCTTTCCTGCTAACCATGGAAACTCTGGAACCCAGAGGTATCTTCTGGCTATTACCAGGATGTGGCCAGTGTTATGGGTCTGTATGTTATAATTTCCTGAAAAGGCCTTTCTGGGTCTTTGGGGCTTCCTTTGCTTTTGTTGGTTTTGGTGGGGTCCTAGCTGTCTATAACCTGAATCAACTGCTTCATATGACTTCATAAATGATGACCTGCCCTTAGAACAATTGTGTGGAGGTGGAAGAAGATCCTATAAAGAAAACAATCAATTCCTATATATTCACTAATATAGTGTTTACAGTTTTGCAAGGTATAATACCTGGTAACTGTTTCGAATTTGTTCAGTTTGTTTGGAGAGTACCTTTAATTGATCTTAAATAGTTGAAGTAATACAAATTAACAAACTATACATTTAGGAACGGGGGCTTGTACAAAAGGCCCACTGGCTCCCCCTTATGCTTCATGGGGTGGGGCAGACTCATTCACTGAATGTGTTTCTTCCACGGTTCAGGTCCAAAGAAATTGAAGCCACTGGTTGCAATGGAGATGCAGCCTTCCTTGCAGTTCGGGTCCAGCAGGTGGTGATTGAATTCATACTGAATCATGTGGATCAAATCTTTAACAACGGTGCACCCGGGTCTCTGGAGAACGATGGTAATGGCTCCTTCTGGCATACACCCTACCAATCACCGTTCTTTGCCTTAGGCATGGGGCCCAAGAATAAGTTAGAGTGGGCTGAGATCTAGCTCTCAGTGTCAACTGTGTGTGTGTGCTGACTACACTGCGTGTGTTTGGGGATCGTGCATACATACATGTGTGCCTGTGCAACAAAAGTGTGGTATGTATGCGTGTGGCTCTAGCATGTTTCTGATCAGTTGCATACATGGCCTATCCCCATGAATGTGGTGTGGTGAACTGGAATACCTTCTGTTGCTTTTAGTGAGTTCTTAAACTCTTCCAGTTATTAGCTAGAGACACTGGCAATATTCTGCTGACTATTAGATTTCATCTTTACTTTCAGTATGATATTTCAGAAGTCCTAAGTGAATTAAGAGGCATCCTATTCATACTCACATATATATTCAGAATGCCTTCTCTTTGCAAGCATTTTTTTAAAATAATTGAACTATAATTGATTTACAATATTGTGTTAGTTTCAGGTGTACAGCGAAGTGTGTGTATGTTATGTATGTGTGTGTGTGTATATATATATATATATATATATATATATAAACCATTATAGTTTATTACAAGATATTGAATATAGTTCCCTGTGCCATACAGTAAATCCTTGTTTATTTTACATATGGTAGTGTGTATCTGTTAATCCCATACTCCCAATTTATCCCTCCTCTCCTTCCCCTTTGGTAACCATAAGTTTGTTTTCTATGTCTGTGAGTCTGTTTCTGTTTTGTAAATAAGTTCATTTGTACTATTTTTTAGACTCCACATATAAGTGGTATCGTATAATATCTGTCTTTTTCTCAAGCACTTCTTGAGTGCTTACTTTGTTCTGCCCTGCATAGGGCACTAGGCACACAGCAATGAGTGTGTGGGCGCATGTATGCAGAGACTAGCCAGCATTGAAACCCACTATATACAAGAAAAATATAGCTATTTCACGCTGGGTGTGATGAGATGCAAGATATGATGTTTCAGTCCTGTAGTCTCATAATAACATAATTAACCCTAGGAATGCACTGGGATTGGTTTATGCTGATTGAACTCATATGAGCCTAATTTGTAAAACTCAAAAATCCAGCTGATCAATAAGCCTGTTAACTACCATTTGTGTGAGGGTGATTTTCCAACATTAGCATACGTCACATAACTGGGAGGGCTTATTGAAACACAGATTACTGGATCTCATCCCCAGAATTTCTGATTCAGCATGTCTGGAGTGCTGCCGAAAATCTGTGTTTCTAACAAGTTTCCAGGTGATGGAGCTGCTGCTGGTGGTCAGGGCCCACACTTGGAGAACCAGTGGTGTATGAGAGCTGTATCTGCAAAATATTTGTATTAGCTGATCAAAGCATTCTTTTCTACTTTGGCTAATATCCTTGGGAAAATCAAGTATAACCATCAAAGTAATCAATTGCAATTAATATCAAATTTTGATTTCTGGTGTAATGGTTCCCACCCCCATCCTGTCCTCCATGTGGTTTATGATCTTTCTTTTAAAATTCACATACCATAAAATTCACCACTTTAATCATTTTAAAGTGTACAATTCAGTGGTTTTTAGTGTATTCACAGAATTGTGCAACCATCACCAGTATCTAATTCCAGAACATTCTCATCACGCCAAAAAGAAACCCCACACCCGTTAAGTAGTCACTCCACATCTTGTCTTCCCACCAGACTCTGGCAGCCATTAATCTACTTTCTGTTTCTGTGGATTTTGCCTCTTCTGCATATTTCATATAAGTGGAATCACACAATATGTGGTCTTCTGTGACTGATTTCTTTCACTTAGCATATGTTCTCATGTATCGGTATTTCTGTTTTTTATGGCCGAATGATATTCTGTTGTATGGCTGTACCACGTTTTATTTATACATTCATCAGTTGATGGACATATGGGTTGTTTCTACTTTTTGGTTATTATGATGCTGCTGTGAGGTCATGTACAAGTGTTCGTGTGAACATATGTTTTCAATTCTCTTGGCTATATACTTAGGAATGGCTGACGTTTCTTTTATCTTTATTTTAACTCGCACATTACGGATGTATTTTTTATTGTAAGCTATATAAATCCTTTTTGAAAGTAAAGGAGAAATAATACACTTTCATTCATTCATCCTTTTGAGTCAACCAATTATTTATTGGGGACTTATTCTGTGCCGGGAACCA
This sequence comes from Tursiops truncatus, assembly GCF_011762595.2. Taxonomy (NCBI): domain Eukaryota; kingdom Metazoa; phylum Chordata; class Mammalia; order Artiodactyla; family Delphinidae; genus Tursiops; species Tursiops truncatus. The sequence continues at coordinate 78,846,178 of NC_047037.1, read as the reverse complement.
TGGCAGGCGCTCCACATATATCATCTCATGGTCTTATCACAACAACCATCATAAAGTTATCAACCCTCTTTTATACATGAAACCAGAGAACCAGAAAAGCTTAGTATCTGGTAGGACTGAACACTGAACCTAAATCTTCCAGCCTGTGCTCTTTCCTTACCTTGTGCTGACTCTGAGAGGAAAAAATAGTTAAACAGATAAATAAACCATTGCGGAGAATTAATGACTCTTGGGAGATGTTCTTCTTGACAGCAGATTCCATTCATGACTGTTAGTGTTAAGGATGTTCCTAATTCCAACCTGGAAATGCCTGTTCTTTTTATGACCGTTGCCTTAATCAGCTTTTGTCCTGCATATTGAAATCCAATTTCCTCTTGAGGCTTTAACTCTTGATTGTCTCCAATAATTATTATTCAGTGCATTTCATTTAAATGTTCTCGTTATGAATTCTTATTGACTTTGGTACCATACTTAATATTTACACAAAATGGAATAAGTCATACGCTCTGGAATTTGAGATTTAGAAATAGGGTTCTACTTCAAATTGGAAAGATTTTAAAAGTCATAGAATCCAACACCTTTAATTAACAGATGAGAGCAGTGAGGCCAGAGAGATTGTGATATGCCAAGGTTTATTAAAACATAAGTATGTAGCATTGGGCGCCTCCAATGTGCAAGACACTGTTCCAGACACTGGGGACGGTATCGAAAACGGCAAAGCCGCTGCCCTGCGTAGAGCTATAGTCTGGCTGCAAAGACAAACAATAAATAAGTTTACAGATAAATACATTATCACTTCAAAGACAATAAATGCCAGGAAGAAAGTACAGCAGGATAATGCGATGGTCAATGACTTGGGGGTATAATTTTGGTACAGAGTGGACATGGCCTCTGAGGAAGTGATCTTTGAACTGAGACTTGAATGACAAAAGAAACCAGTCATTTGAGGATCTGGGGGATGAATGTTCCAAACACAGAGAACAGGGAGTGTAAATGCTCTGAGGTGGAAAGGAGCTCATCGCGTGGCAGAAAGTCAGCCCGTGTAGCTACAGAAATGCAGTCTCCAAAGTGGGGTGCCCCACCCAGGGGACGCCAAAGACCAAAGTATGGGTGTTGGAAGAAACTATTAGAATTCTTTTCCATCGATTTTATTGTATACTTTGTAATTTCTATGATGTTGTATGTTTTCTATTACACATAAAACAAATACAGTGGTATATATGTATAACTTACAACTATATATATGTGTATACAGTGGGAGTATACATTGAAAAAATTTTACTGTATATTTTTATAGATACACCTACCCTACTGAACATCATAGCTTAGCCTAGCCTACCTTAAATATGCTCAGAACACTTGCGCCTGCCTACAGTTGGGCAAAATCATCTAACACAAGGCCTATTTTATAATAAAGTGTTGACGAGCTCATGTCATTTATTGAATACTGTACTGAAAGTGAAAAACAGAATGGTTATAAGTTTACTGCTTGTTTACCCTTGTGATTGCGTGATTGACTGGGAGCTGAGGCATCACAAGAGAGTATTGTACAGAATCAGTAGCCTGATAAAAGATCAAAATTCAAAGTACGGTTTCTACTGAATGCATATTGCTTTCACACCATCCTAAAGCCGAAAAATTGTAAGTTGAACCACTGTTGAAGTTGGGGACTGTCTGTGCATGTTAGCAGTGGAAAGGAGGGAAGTGGCTGGATTCAGGATATATTTTGGAGGTGGAGTTTCAGGACTTGCTTATAGGCTGGATGTGGGGGAGAAGGGGTACATCAAAGACAGGAATCAATGAAAAATACCTGCTCCAGGTTTGGCTTACACAACTGGGTGATCCATGGTGCTATTTACCGATTTGGAGAGGATGGGAGGAGGTACCAGTTTCGAGATAAGGAGCAAAAATCACAAGCTCTGTTAGGAGATGTAAAGCTGGAGATGCCTATCGAACCTCTAAGCAGAAATGATGAGTAGGCCTTAGGATACTGGAGCCTGGAACCATGGCAAGAGGTGGGTGCTAGGTTTCCTGATCCTGCACTTTATGTTTTTCTTGTTGTTCCAGTTGCTCCCAGAATGATTTAATGTTTTAAGTAAATAAATAATTAAGTTTAAAAAAGTCATAAATAATCTAGGATCTATGAACAGATATTGAGTCAATTAAATTTAAATATTTTTAATCTCCTTTGGATTCAGTGGGAAAACTGGGTTAAAGTTGGAAACTTCGCTGAAAAATCTTTAGGATCACAGATTTATCTAATTGTAGTCCTGCTGAATGACGGCCACTCTCTCCTCCTTGGAAACGCCCCAGAGTCACATACAGTCCCATTGTCTGCAAGGCCTTTTGTCAGTGGTTTTATTTCACTCAGAGAGGGTCATGCTCTGCAAAGAGAAATAGTGCTATCGAGGTGCTTTCTGAAAATTAGCTGAGTCCTATACCAAAAGTGATTTCTTAGTGTCAATTGGTCCAAATTACCCTTGAGTCTCTTTACCCCTTCCGAAGTTACAGAAAACTGGCAAGGTTGCCAAAATACTAAGTAGAGGCAAACTTAGACCTCTTCGTTTTTACTTAGATCAGAGTTTCTCAGCCTTGGCCCTGTTGACATTTAGCACTGGATAATTCTTGTCGAGGGGCTGTCCTGTGTATCGTAGGATGTTTAGCCGCATCCCTAGCCTCTACCTGTTAGGCGCCAGTAGCATTCCCCCACACACCTGTGACAACTAAAAATGTCTCCAGACATTGCCAAATGTCCCTGGCTGGAGACAGGGGGTACAAGATTGCCCCAGTTTGAAAAAAAAAAAAAAATTGACTTGGAGAAAAGAGATAATCGTGGACACCATTGATCTGTCATCATCACTTCCATTCTTTAAAAAAACGTACAAGAATTGGCTTGCATACACTTGAAGATGATTAGGTAGTGAATAAAAAGCCACTTATCTCTTAGGGAATAGCATAGCCATAAAATGTCTTTCTACTGCAGAGATACAAGGCTAGGTAATTTCAGGAAAGTCGAGGCTCCAACCTTCAATTCCCCTGGAGCCTTTGTTCTCCAGCTGCGGAGAGGAGGGGTAGTATCCTGCCCTACCCTAGATGAGTGAGGCTGCCTCTGTGGCTGAACACACATTCCCACCTGACCAAAGCATTAGGCAGTTCCCAGGGGCAAATACCCACTACTGTCACTCTGGCCCACAGTAAGTGCTCAATATATTTGTCGTGTGCATGAATGAATGAAGAGTCTGAAAAGTACAGGAATGCAGGCTGCCTTCTGAAGCCCCTGTGTGCCCCCTGGTTGGTCCGGCCAGGAGGGCTGTCAGATCCCCACGTGTAGTCTCTGCCCGATAGACCCCACCACTCCCAGGAGAAGCCCCTGTCAGGAGGTCAGGAGGGGCTGTGGATGGGGGCTCTGGCTGGAGCCAGTGCCCAGGCCTCCTCCCAGGAGGTCTATGAGCTCTTCTTTCCTCTTTACAGAAAACCGGCCGATCATGAAGAGCCTGACGTTGCCAGCCCTCTCCCTGCCCATGAAGTTGGTGAGTCTGGAGGAAGCTCAGGCCCGGAGCTTAGCTACTAATCACCCTGCCCGGAAAGAAAGGAGAGAGAATAGCCTGCCTGAGATTGTCCCTCCCATGGGCACCCTCTTCCACACTGTCCTTGAGTTACCAGACAACAAGTAAGTGTCCTTCTTCCAAGTTCTGGGAGATGTTTAGGTGGAGGGGGACGGAGGAGGAAGCCATAGCGTCTCAGGGCTGTGATGGCAGCATGGGCTGGGGGTGTGGTCTGGGTTGGGGGGTAAGGAAGCATTCCAGAAGAGAAGGGAGCTGCCTCCACGACATTCACCAGCGGCTGATGCCTTCACTCACTGCCCCAAAGTCATCGAGAACTTGAGATCCCTAGTACCATGGTGTGGGTGGGGCTCATAGGCGTCAAGAATCAGAACTAAAACCCTTTACTCCTTAGTTGAGACAAAATAAGCTTGACATTTTCAAAAGGAAGGTTGCAAAACACAAAAACTTGACCCCCTCCTCCCACCCTGCACCTCCCACGGGACCTATGGAAGGCGTAGGGATGAGCGGAGGGCAAGTTGACGGAGAGCACCACTCTGGACTGAGACCTCTGGGAACATGGCACCTGGGGACGTGCATCCTGGCTTCTGTTCCTCCTCTCTTACCTGTTAGAGCCCTCCCTCCCCTCCAAAAACAAACACCATTCTCATTCATATCTTCCCTCCCTTCTCCTTCTCACTTATTCTGTGGTAACCCTGGTCTCCACACATCCCTCTCCCAGCCCCATGCCCCACTGTAAAAAGGAGGCAGTGACTGAAGCAGGGGTCCGAAATCCTAGGCAGACAGTAGGTAGAGGAGCCGAAAGGCAATCTTTTCACTGGAGAGTGTCCGCCTTGCTGTTTCATCAGTGAAAGGAGGTATGAAAACAGACCTCTCAGACCTCTCATCAGTGTCCTCCTCATGATGGCGAGGCTGTTTCCCCCTGGGGAGGGAGAAAGAGTGCTGCCACGTTGCACAGGGGTAGGGGGCGCCTGTCACACTGTGTGCTCTGGGAAGGGCACCTGGAACTCACCTGGCGAGAAACCCCTCTACTTCCTGAAGTGCATGGATGGTTCTCTCTCTCTTTCTCTCTCTCTCTGTTTTGAAAGACTGATCCCCACTGCCCCTCCCCCTAAATCCCTGGAGAATAAGACTTCCACTCAGGGGTCAGGAAGACTTCCTCTGAAGGACAATCAAGTTCACTTTCTCTGTGCCTTCATACCATACCTCAAGGTATGCGATTATGTAAAACCCACCCCAAGGCCTAGTGCTTGAAAACATCAGGCCAGATCCAATAGAAACAACTAAGCACTGCAGATCTGTCTCTGATGGATTGTAAAATCATGCTGTGCTTGAGACCTGGATGTTCTATGAGAACCCTGCAGAGAAAAGGTCCTCTGTGGGGCCCACAGGTTGCAGGGTTTCATCCTGGAACTTGATGAAGTCTGATAGCAAGGCCGGCTAGAGCCAGGCAGGGCCTCTGTGATGAACCCTGGTGGCACCAGGCCCTCTGGCCCAGTCTAGCACTCAACTTTCCCTGCTTCGTCAGAGAAATGAGAGACAAAGCCAGAAACACAGTGACTACCCTCTGCCTTTCTCTGCAGTGACCGCTGACCACATCCAGCAGCCTGCAACTCTCCCAGGCCAGGCTGTCTTCTAAGTTGCTTTCTCATCCACCCCCTTTCCAGTCCACTAAAGTCTACCCCAGCGCCCTCCTCGCCTGTGGATGTCCCAGCAGTGTGGCTGCAGTGCAAGGAGCATAACAGGACTGAGGTCTCTGGCCTTTAGTGTTTACTCCTGTAAAAAAATAAGTATCTTTGATAACCCAGGACTGAACTGCTTACCAGAATTCCCAGAACTGTGGTTGCTTGTGACCTCTGAGTCTGCCACCAACCCCTGTCTCTGTTTGCCCCCTCCCCTGCCTGTAATAGCACATCTTTGTCCTTTCCTCTGGGGAATGTGGTCCTTCACTCTGACTCATGAAAACCTAGCTTGGTCATCATGGGCATCCCCAGACAGGGTGAGAGTCAGGCTCAACTTGGATTTTAGAGAGAAATTTCCTGATATGTCAGAGCTGTTCATAACTAAGAACATGTTTGGGGTATTCCTTCTTAGTTTAAAAGTCCCACTGAAATAGCTAGTTACCAAACTAACCCCCTGTGGCTTGGCTCCTTTAGAAGAAAGCTCTCCAGTAAATCAAAGAAGTGGAAATCAATATTTAACCTGGGACGTTCTGGATCAGACTCTAAATCAAAGCTGAGTAGAAATGGGAGTGTATTTGTGAGAGGACAGAGGCTCTCAGGTAAGAATCAATAGCAGTTATGTTTATAAGATATATATATATATATTATTTTTTTCAGTTCTGTTTCTTAAGTCTTTGGTTTGATTATGTCAAATTCACTCACCCTGAAAGAGAAACTTATAAATTAACTGAAGAGTCTTTTTGGTTTTTTAAAATAATTTTAGATTTACAAGAAATTTGCAAAAATAGTACACAGAGAACCTGTAGACCCTGCACACAGCTCCCCCAAATGTTAACATGTTAGATAACTGTAATACAATGATCAAAACCAAAAAATTAATATCAATATAATACTATTAAATAATTTGCAGACGTTATTCATATTTGGCCAGTTGTCCCTCTGATGTCCTTTTTCTGGTCCAGGATCCAGTCCAGGAACCCGCATTGCATTTAGATGTCATGCCTCTTTAATCCTCCAACCTAGGACAGTCCCTCAGTCTTTCTGACCTTGACACTCTGGAAGAGTTTTGGCCATTTATTTTGTAGAATATACCTCAGATTGGGATTGTCTGATGTTTTCTCATGGTTAGATTGAGGTTATGTCTCAATGTGTCATATCAGGGGGCACATGAAGTCAATATTTTATTGTTGGTGATGTCAGTTTTGAGCACTTGGTTAAAGTGCTATCTACAAGGTTTGTCCCTGTAAAGTTACTATTTTCTTCCTTTGCAATTAATAAGTATCTTGTGGGAGGTATTTTCAGACTATGCAAATATCCTTTTTTCATCATACTTTCATCCATGCATTTTAACATCCATCAGTGGTCCTTGCCTGCAACAGTTATTACTGTGGTGTTTGCCAAATGGTTATTCTCCATTTCCATCATTCCTTCTACATTTATTGAACTCTACTGTAAGGAAGATCTGTCCCTTTTCCCCCAGGGTGAGGGTCATGATTTTTATTTTTTTAATTATTTATTTTTGGCTGCATTGGGTCTTTGTTGCTGTGTGCAGGCTTTCTCTAGTGGTGTTGAGCGGGGGCTACTCTTCGTTGCGGTGTGCAGGCTTCTCATTGAGGTGGCTTCTCTTGTTGCAGAGCACTGGCTCTAGGTGCGTGGGCTCCAGTAGTTGTGGTGCGTGGGCTCAGTAGTTGTGGCTCACGGGCTCTAGAGTGCAGGCTCAGTAGCTGTGGCACAAGGGCTCAGTAGTTGTGGCTCACAGGCTCTAGAGCGCAGGCTCAGTAGTTGTGGCACATGGGCTTAGTTGCTCCACGGTATGTGGGACTTTCCCGGACCAGGGCTCAAACCTGTGTTCCCTGCATTGGCAGGCGGGTTCTTAACCACTGCGCCACCAAGGAAGCCCCAGGGTCATGATTTTTAAATAGGAATGCTGCCCTGTGGGAATTATATCTGAGTAGTGAATAGGAATTGATGCAGGAGGGAACTGAGGGAACCACTGTATAATGGGGAATATAACCAGTCCGGCTGAATATTGTGTCAGAAAGCGGAGGCCATAGAAATTTGCCACAAAGACATTTAGTGTTATAAATTGAAAGCATAATTGTTTAAAAATGAGGGCAATTGTTATGAAAGCAAGTAGTAAAAGGTAAATGTACAAATGTAATGAGCAAACTTGATTGAATACTAGTTTGAAAAAAAAAAGGACTACAAAAGATAATTTGGGGGACAAATAGATTGGATTTTAGATGATATTGAAGAATAGTACATTCTCATAGTGTGCTGATGGTTCTTAGGAGACATATGCTAAAGTTGAAGTATTTAAGGATGAAGTGTCAAAATATTGAAACTCACTTTCAAATGATTCAGCAAAACATATGTATGTAGGTAGATAGATAGATAAAAAGAGATAGATACAGCAGACATGTGGCAAAATGTCAACCTAGGTTTAGAGGTCTTCAACTTTTCTGAATGTATGAAATTCTTTTTCTTTTCTTTTTTTTTTTTTGCGGTACGCGGGCCTCTCACTGCCGTGGCCTCTCCCGTTGTGGTGCACAGGCTCCGGACGCGCAGGCTCAGCGGCCATGGCTCACGGGCCCAGCCGCCCTGCGGCATGTGGGATCTTCCCAGACCGGGGCACGAACCCGTGTTCCCTGCATCGGCAGGTGGACTCTCAACCACTGCGCCACCAGGGAAGCCCCTGAAATTCTTAATAATAAAGATTTGGGAGGAAAAACTAATGCCAATAGGAAAAAATGAGGTAATATTTTTAAGGACCTTCCTCAAGCCCAGTGATAATTGTACTCCAAGGATCATAAAGCACAAATGTTAGAAATTGTCACATTGACCTACTGGAGTAATGAGGGATGTCACAGGGTATAGCAAGTACAGTGGTTTAGGCTGTAAGTAATGACAAATCCAACTCAATTGGCTTCTGCAAGGAGGGAGTTTATTGGGACATCCAGATGTAGGGAAGGCTTCAGGGGTGGTTTAGTACAGTGGCTCTGTCTCCATTTCTCCGCGTTTTCCTCAGCTATGCCCTCCTCTGTCGGTCAGCTTTATCCCCAGACTGGTTTCCTTTGCCTCCACAAAGTGGCTACAATAGTTCTAGGCTTTACCTTTGACTCTCACTATATCCAGAAGGAGAAAGAAGATCATTTCTGGTAGCTTGCTCCTAAGGGCAGGGACCCTTCTTTCCTGGAAACCCCAGTTAAGAGTCTGTCTGACCCCTCCCTCCGCCCCACAATAGTAGCCTTCACTGAGTCACATGGGTCAATCCCTATGGCTACGGGAGTACCCTGTGCTGATTGGCTTAGGCCTGGATTCCTGAACCAATCACTGGCATGAAGAATGGCATTACATCCCTGTGTGAGGAATGAGATGCACCCAAGAGGTACAGGGCTCTGTGAGAAGGGGAAAGGGAAATGGATTCTGGGTAGGCATCTACAATATTCATTATATAGGGAAAAACGTCTTTCACAAAATGGCAAGATGGCCAGGTGAAGAGGGCAGGTTGCTATAGGTATGGTCAAGCAGATACAAATCAGAAATTAGGATTCTCAAAGGAGAAGTTAAGGGGGAGTACCTGGCAGGAAACCCCTGATCTAATAACAGATTTGCTGAAGCACGTCAGAGAGCCCTTCAGTTACAGAATCAGTGACACAATGAAAAAGGTTCCCCGAGTAACAAAAAGTTAAAAAAAATAGAACAAAACAATCAAGTAAAAATAGATTAAATGATTTTCTTTGATCTTGACTTATGAAGATTTCTACCCCCTTGTGGTTTTCAAAAGGAAGAAGCCCCAGGTGCTGGATCAAACAGCGGTAAGCTCACAGAATGCACAGGATGTCCCTGGCCAGCTTCTCAGCTCGGCCGCACCTCAGAATCACCCATAGAGTATGGTCCACACCCACAGCAGCTCTGCCTCAGGAGTTCTGTGGTGAACTCAGAGTACTGGTAATGTCTAAAAAGCTCCCCAGGTGATTCTGATATGCAGCCGGTGTTGAAAACCACTGCTATCTCATGAATAAGCTAATCAGAGATAGTTCATCAAACTGGCTGAATTTTGATGAAATTCAGGGGTGAAATTTTGATGAATTTCAGGGGTGAAATTAAAGAACCATCAGCATCAATATAAGTGGCTCTCTGTGACCTCGACTACTGCCCGAGTGGCTGCTTTTCACCAGAAGAGTGTTGCTGGATCCCTGGAAGCTAAAGACTGGGGGGTAGGGAGTGGGGAGCCTTCTGGTCATAACCCACCAGCATGGTCACCGTAAATGGCACGTGGGCTTGCTATTCATTGAAATATGCGTGTGAAAAAAGGAAATCAGTGGATTAACATATTTATTGATAAATAATTTTTAAAATCTTTTTTTAAAACTCCATATTTAAGAGCATTTAAAAAATTGATTCACCATGTATATAGTATTGGGGGTGTTTTTTGGTACGGGGGCAGGTGAAGGTATGTTTAACCATGTTTAGAAAATGGAACAGAAATAGGAAATACTAAAGGATAAGAAAAACTTGGGTATTGACTGAATGGAGATGCATAAACTTTGGAGTCTCCCAGACACTGGTGTACTGGAATTTGTATGTTATCAAACAGGAAGATTCCAGGGAACCCTCCAGAGTGAACTCCTTTGAGTAGGGAAAGAAAGCCTTAGAGATAAACCAAGAGAGGGGAACCCAAGGACTCAAAGAAAACTGGTGGATGCATTTCCATGAGGCCAAGGTGCCAGACAGAAAAGTATAATCTAAATACAGTTAGCCCTCCATATCCGCAAATGCGGGACCTGTGGATAGGGAAGGCCGACGGCAGTACACCATTCACATAAGGATCTTGAGCACAGATGGATTTTGGTATCCGTGGCGGTCCTGGAACCAGTCCCCCCAAAATACCAAGGACGATTGTGTAGTCATAGGCCAAGGATGTCTGAGTGCTTAGTTTCTATCCAGACAAGGAGCCAGGGAATTCTTGACTGTTCCCAAAAGCAGCTACTGTGGCCACCAGGACCAGAAGGAGCTGTGTTGTCAGAAAGAGGGTCCAACAGGAAAGGTGGCCCTGCAACCAGATCGCTTACCCATCCTCCGTGACACTCAGTGTCACCTGGTCACTACCCCGAAGGGTGATACATGAAACCCAGAGGAAGGCCAAGAAATGCAGCTCTTGGAAAACAAAGGCAAAATCTTGTCTCAGAATACACGAACGGGGAGTTCCCTGGTGGTCTAGTGGTTAGGGTTCGACACTTTCACTGCCATGGCCTGGGTTCAGTCCCTGGTCAGGGAACTGAGATCCCGCAAGCCGCATGGTGCGGCCAAAAAAAAAAAAAAAAGAATACGCGAATGAAGGGAGGCTGGCCAGGCAGTTTTAGAAGTCATTTTGTAATAGATAGCTAGTGGGAAGCAGCCGCATAGCACAGGGAGATCAGCTGGGTGCTTTGTGACCACCTAGAGGGGTGGGATAGGGAGGGTGGGAGGGAGGGAGACGCAAGAGGGAAGAGACATGGGAACATACATATATGTATAACTGATTCACTTTGTTATAAAGCAGAAGCTAACACACCATTGTAAAGCAATTATACTCCAATAAAGATGTAAAAAAAAAAAAGTCATTTTGTAAACTTGTGGGAATAGTCAGTCTTCCAAGAATGAGAATTCTGGCTTACCTCTGGAAGTAAGGAGGTGGAAGGCAATCTTGGCGTCACCAAGGCTTTGGGTGAACGTTGCTGTGTCCTTCCAGAGCCCAGTGGGACCCAGGCAGAGAGAAGCCCAGAGCCTGGGAGGCCAAGGGGCTAATTCAGAGCCTCTCAGAAGGAGCAGGGTTTGGAGCAAGAAGGAAAAAAGGATCTTTAAAAGACGGACAAAGCAAGTGTGAGTTAGGGCACGATTTGGGTTAGGGCCAACACTGAGTGCTTCTTTTAGAACCGTCTCCTGAGTTTACCCTTGTTGCTGAGCCCTAGTTTATCTTGAATAACATCAACAACAATAAACAATAGTTACTTCTTCTTGAGCATTTATTCTAGGTTAATGCAACCTATTTTATATGCACTACTCATTTCATCCTCACAACAGCTCTACTGTTCCTCCTTTTCATGCCAAAAAACTGAAGTTTCAAAAAGGTAAGTTGCTTCTCTGAGGTCACACAGCCCAAAAGTGGGAGAATTGGGATTCAAAGCCAGATCTGCCTGGATCCAGAGTTACCTTAAAGCCACAAGTCCTGGGGCTCCCGGTCAGCTTCTAAATTGCCCTCTCTCCCCTCCTAGCAAGTTTTCCCTGGAAGCCTTCCTGAAAAGACATGATGATGTTTGTGAAAGTGCCTAAGCCTATGCCTGAAATAATAAGTTTTTATTTATTTAAACCATAATCTTCTGAAAACCTACTTGGGTGGCTTAACAAAGATGCATAGCATCCACCAGGCATACAGCAGCTGCTCAAAAAAGGTTCGTTTGGTTGGGATCTGCTCCAGGGTGAGGCTGGTGGGTGAGAGCATTGGGGGAGCAACCAGGCTGCAGACATCAAGGAGCAGAGCTGCACGTGGAGACAGGTGACACATGGGAGAAAGGGAGAAGAGTACCCCTGGGCTCTCTCTCACCTGTTGTACCAAATTCCTGGGTGTTGAGCGATGTGGCTGCAGCTGAGAATTCTGCTCTCTGGCCTAGTCACATAGGAGGGGTTGCCTAGAGCCCCATGGATTCTACTCCATGGATGAATCTTTGAGCCTTTTCTGTACAATAAAATCGGGTTCAGGACTCCTCATTTGCAAATAGCTATGTGACAAAATTGTAACTTACCTTTATCTGTAAAATGTTAATAAACCTTTGATCTACAAATGCCCTATTTTTATAAGGTCAGTCCCACCAAGAAAGTAGGAACATCTAAGGTGGAGTGGGGAATGTTTTCCAAAGGGGAAAATTATAAATACTTGAAAAACTTTCCTAAAGAAATTTCTTTTTTGTACTTACAGCCTGACCTATTGTTCTAAACACTTTCTCTGAACAAGCATTCACCAGGGATATTTTTTCTTTTGTCCTTAGTGGAAAAGGCTACTATCCGACCAGCTAAAAGCATGGACTCGCTGTGCTCAGTGCCCGTGGAAGGTGAGATTTTTCAGTTGGATTTGGAACTGGGGATTACAACTGGGAGATTGGCGCTCCCACACCAGACTTGCCTTCCTAAACCGCAGACCCTGCTCAGCTCCAGTCATGGCCACACACAATCTCCCAGGCCCAGATCCCTCCCTGACTTTCCGGAACTCAAGGGGCACACACAGCCCTTGCAGTAACCTCCCCTACTTCACAGCTGGAGACAGCAGCCTCCTTGCATTCAATCCTGAGCCAGGTAAAGGGTCCACACCTGAAAACTAAGGCAGAAGAGGCTCCCCCTGGGGCATAAAGAAGAGTTTTGAATTTAGGTGTTTCCGTAGGCATTAGCTTCATTGTGTTTGTCAAGTCATGATTTTGAGTTGGTAGAGTCATTCATTCCTTCATTCATCAATAAACACTGACAGGCACCAGCCTGGCACGTAGCTGGTCATTGCTGGTTGGAGCAGATGTACATACAGTTGCATGCCAGGTTACACCCATCACCAAAGCGGCACCTCACCATGTTAGTTCTTACAGCTCCAGCCTTAAGGGCTGACTTGCCTGTAGCCCTTGCTTCTGTTTTTGTTAAGCAGCCAACAAGCACTGCTACAACTGGCAATACACAGGGCTTCCCTAGCAGCAGACTGTTTAAACTCCCCCATGATTGTACCATGACTTTCGAATCCCTTTAATACAAGGTATGTTGCTCTTTGATAAATGAGGCAGCCTGAAACAAAACAGAAAATCTTTAGAACAACTTTCAAAAAATAATACTAAACTTGTAAAATATTCAATGAGATCTTTTTAAGCTGCCTCAATCCTTTTAGCATTTTCTTACCTTTATATTCATCAATTTGCTTGGTTTTGAAACCTCTTGGGGGCAGTTCTTGCCCAGTATGGCAGGATTTAATATTTCAAAAGCTAAAAAACAAAACAAAAAAGACACTAAAAGCTAGGTCACCACTTCCGTGGGCATTGGGCAGGTTATCTAACCTCTCAAGTCTCGGTTTCCTCATGTGTTAAGGGAGATAATTACACTTCTCCTACAGAGTGGTTCCTAAGAATTTTAAACCTAATGTTACCTAAGATGTAGCACTTAGTGCCTAGTTGGGAATTATTTTCCAGATCCCTGGCAATTCAGTTGTTGTCTCCCAGCTTATTTATTTCACACACAGATTTTTTTCTCTTCTTTGCCTTCACTTCTAAGTCAGTCAGGAACTCACTCCTCACAACTGTGCTTTCTAACATTTAGTTAATTTACATTTCTAGTTTCTCATCCTCTGAATCAGCAGGAGGAGGCCTGGGAAAAGGCAAAAAGGTCTAGCTGAGAACAGCATTTGTTTCCTTGCTGGGAAATCAAACCCCTGTTTGGGTCCATCTGCCAGAGAAGACTTAAAACAATAAGTTTTAAAGTTTTAAAATGAAACAAGATTCTGTTATTTTGGCCTTCTTATCTTCATTCTGAGCAAACATCATTCTGTCATCTCCCACCTTCTTTTATTTTTTCATGATCTACATTTAATGCTTGGTGGATGACTGCTCTGTTCAGCAATTTCAGCAGTGTCTGTCTTTTGGAAACTGCTCTACCTGCAAAGTTTAAAACAGATACATATGATACAACAAAATGGTTCTATCAGGGCATTATGACAAGATTCTGTGCACATAGGGAGATGTTTCCTCTTGTCAACCAAATGTTATGTACCTGTCTTTATTAGGATAGCTATGCCCTTATTATCATAATATGCCTTTCCAATATTCAAGTATTGCGTGCCTGCCCTTACTGGAAGGCTGCTCAGTGATGTATGTGCTCAGGCTGCTGACCACATTTGTTTGCTTTTTCACTAGGGAAAGAAACCAAAGGAAATTTCAATCGAACAGTCACCACTGGTGGATTTTTCATTCCAGCAGCGAAAATGCACTCGACTAGCACTGGCAGCTCATGTGACCTCAGCAAGCAAGAGGGCGAATGGGGCCAGGAGGGGATGCCGGCGGGGGCCGAGGGGGGCTTTGACGTGAGCAGCGACCGAAGCCAGCTGCAGGGCGCTCAGGCCCGGGCCCCGCCTGAGCAGCTGAAGGTGTTCCGACCCATCGAGGATCCCGAGAGCGAGCAAACAGCCCCGAAGATGCTGGGTATGTTCTACACCTCAAACGACAGCCCCAGCAAATCGGTCTTTACCAGCAGCCTCTTCCAGATGGAGCCCTCTCCCCGTCACCAGCGCAAGGCCCTGAACATCTCCAAGCCCTTTGCTGTGTCCGTGCCACTCCGTGTGTCAGCCGTCATCAGCACCAACAGCACCCCATGCAGAACCCCCCCAAAGGAGCTACAGTCTCTTTCCAGCCTGGAAGAGTTTTCTCTCCAGGGCTCAGAGAGTGGAGATTGGCCTGAAGAGAAGCCACTGGGAGTTGAGACTTCTACAGGTAAAGTAAGGGAGAGGGTCTCTTTCCATTGCAAGAGAGGAAAAACCAGACTTAAACAGAGTTTGCAGGGCAATGTAGTGAAGTGGTTAAGACTGCGGGCTCTGGAGCCAGACTGCCTGGTACAAGTATAGGCTCAGCCATTTTGCTGTACAATCTTCAGCAAGTTAACACAACCACTCCATGCTTCAGCTTCTTGATCTGTACAATAGGGATAATGTTAGTATTAAGTTGTGAATATTAAATTAGTTAATAGATGTAAAGCTATCAGAACAGGGTCTAATACACAGCAAGTACTCAGTAAATGTAAGGCAGGAGGGAAAGCTCACAGAATGGAATGCAGAGCTGGAACTGGGGACTCAACTCTTCCAGACACAGTCCACCCATCCCACATTTCTACCTCACATCTGCAGAGAACATGGCTAGCGGCCCTAGCGGTGAGAAAGAGCATCCTCCTCCCAATTTCCTTTAAAAAAAAAAACACAGGGAGGACTCTGTGTTTGGGCCTGCTTGGGCCACATGCCCAGCCTTGGACCAGTCACTGTTGCCAGACTAATAGGATTCTAAGATTGGCCAAGCGAGAGTCCCTGGGCCGTCTCTGGAGTGAGAACCAACAACCAACTGTGAGCCACACAAAAGGGAAGTAATGAGAACCTCAGAGGAAGGGATGGCTGAGAGACAAACCAATAAATGCTCATTGTGGTTTAAGAATATTTCTATTTCAATTAATATTAGCTAAACCCATGCACCTATAGTCACCTAATCTATGACAAAGGAGGCAAGAATATACAATGGAGAAAGACAGTCTCTTCAAGAAGTGGTGCTGGGAAAACTAGACAGCTACATGTAAAAAAGAATGAAATTAGAACACACCCCAACACCATACACAAAAATAAAAATTAATATAAGCTAGCTTTTTCTGATCACCTATCATGGTGTCAGGCACTGTCCTAAGTGTTCTACATGTATTATTGCATTTCTTCTCACCACAACTCCATGAGGTATAGGTAGTTACTATTATCCCCATTTGCTTAGAGAGGAATCTGTTAACTTGCCCGAGGACTCATGGCAAGGAAATGTAAAAGCCAGGATTTTAATCCAGATTTTTAAAAATCCATGCTTTTAAGCATTCTGCCATGATACCTCGCGTGTTTGCTATGGGCTGTAGAGTTAAAACGATTGTTAAGATGCAATCCCTTCCCCCAGCAAGCTCCAAACTAGGAAGGGAAACTGAAACTCTGCACCCACCTGCAGCACAGGGTCAGCTTGTGGAAGTAGCCTAACACCCCCCTTGGACTTTTTTTTTTTTTTTTAAGTATAGTTGATTTACAATGTTGTGTTAATTTCTGCTGTACAGCAAAGTGATTCAGTTATACACATATATATGCACACACACATTTTTTTTATATTCTTTTCCATTTGGTTTATCATAGGAAATTGAATATAGTTCTCTGTGCTATACAGTAGGCCCTTGTTGTTATCCATCCTATATATCATAGCTTACATCTACTAAACCTAAGCTCCCGCTCCATCCCTCCCCCAACCCCTCCCCCTTGGCCACCCCAAGTCTGTTCTCTGTGTCTGTGAGTCTGTTTCTGTTTTTGTAGATTAAGTTCATTTGTGTCATATTTTAGATTCCACATATAAGTGATATCGTATGGTATTTGTCTTTCTCTTTCTGACTTCCTTCACTTAGTATGACAATCTCTAGTTGCATCCATGTTGCTGCAAATGGCATTATTTTGTGTTTTTTTTATGGCCGAGTAGTATTCCATTGTATATATGTACCACATCTTCTTTATCCATTCATCTGTCGATGGACATTTAGGTTGTTTCCATGTCTTGGCTATTGTAAATGGTGCTGCTATGGACGTAGGGGTGCGTGTATCTTTTTGAATTAGAGTTTTGTCTGAATATGTGCTCCTTTGGGCTTTTTGAATGAGGGAGAGTGTAAGTACCCAAAGTATCATGAAAGGGGTGTTCAGAAAGGAGTTCAGTGGCATCTAAAAGAAGCAGCCCTCTCAGGAGGATTCCAGGAACACTTCTCAGAAGTGGTGACATTTGGGCCTCCATAAATGGGTAGGACTTCCGAATGCAGGAAAGATGGAAAAGGGCATTATGGGCTGAGAGGTGCTGACTGTTGTGAGAAGTGTATAGATTTTGGACCCCAGCTGGGCAGATTCAGATCCGAGCTTCACCATTTTGGGGCAGTGTGACAGCTGGTTGATATCTCTGAGCCTGTTTCTCTTCTGCAAAGCAGGGATGGCTCCTATCTCAAGGGCTGGGATGAGGTCCGCATGGGAAAATATTCACGAAATGCCTGCTCAGGGTGTGGTCCTCAGAAGATGCTCAGTGAACATCAGTCCCTTTCCCCTCCCCCTTCCCTTCAGGATGGGGCAAAAGAGGAGCAAAAACGTAGGGGAATTAAGTGATGCCCTGTCTGGAGAATGCTCCATGGGCTGCTGTGGGTGGAACAGAGTGAGGGTTAGAAGAGGAAGCGCAGCCTTTGACGAAAAAGTGTTTCCAAAGGCTTTTATGTGATTGGCTGTCCTTTCCAAAAGAGAGGGTCCCCAAGCCCCAAGGGGTCTTTGGCAGACAGTCTGTTACTTTTTTTCCCTCTCTCCTTCCTTCTCTCGGTAATTCAGAATACCCAATCTGTATCAAATTGGTCTTGGAAAGACACTGATGGAGACTCCAGTCTGCTTCCCTGACTGTGATTAGTGGCAGCCAGGGCAGAACAAGGGACCCTGTAGGAGGCAGCCACGTGGATCTAGGACCAACGGCCAGAGGGAGATGCCAAAAGTTTCAGCGACAGCAGAGGGCCCCTCACCTTTCTCTCTGATGGAATTAGGTTCACGTAGGTTACTTATCTTCCTCCATAATTATTCCAAATGAAGAACTTCACCTTCCTTAATAAATTATTTTTTCTTTCTTTTGTACGGTAGCAATAGATAAAATAGAATTAAAGACAATTTTCCAGGTTACCTGATTTAAATTTTTAGTCACTCTGCTCAAACCCGTTCTTCTACTTTTGGCTAAACTAGGCAAAATTCCAGTGCAACCCAAAAAGTAAGAGATACCAAGTAAGTATTGCATTATAACTAAAGTGTTGAAAGTTAGATCATTGATCGCTTTGAATGAAAAAAAAAAAAAGGATTATTCAATTAGTCATAGTAATTAATTGTCTGACTTCTATGTGATTCAAGACTACGTCTTGGTAACCTCCATCCTTGGGTTGGGGGGTGGGGGGGGGAAAGGACCACAAACTGGATCCTTCTAAAAGGGCTGACTTACAAGCTACAACTAACGCTCTCTGGGTCCCCTTCTAGAAATGCTTATTAGAGGGAGCTCAGAGTAACCATATAAATTTAAGGAGGCCTGATCAATCAAACTCCAGAATTACCCTAAGAGATATTAGGAGTTGCCTCATTCTTCTTCTAAGGAATGTACAAAAGAATTCTTTTAAATAGTTATATTTTAGTGCATCTGAAACAGGAGTCTACCTACAAAAATATGTTTTGCCTATCTCGTAAACCCATGGTTCTGTTAGTTAAGGTACAGGCCAAGCTGCTGTCACATAGAGAACAAAACACAGTGGCTCAAACAAGATGGGAGTTGATTTCTATCTTGCATACCAGAGGTAGGTGGATGCGCTCGGGGAGATGCTCTGGGGTCCCAGGTCCCTTCAGTCGTCCCCAGGGGTGTTGTTCCTGCCTGTGTGGTCAAAGTGAGCGCAACAACCCCCCACCATCACATTCCTGCCTGTGGGAAGGGGGCCAGGGGAGGCGCCCAAGCAGCTTCCACTTAAGGGTGGACCCAGAGGTTGCACCCATCACTTCCACCTCCATCCCATCTGCCATAACTCACATGGCCATGCTGACCTTCAAGGGAGGCTGAGAAGCATCTCTGGCTGGATGGCCAGGTACCTAGCGAAACCTGAGCGGCAGGGAAGGGTCTATTTCAAAATGAGGAAGAGAATGGATACCAGGGGACGTTAGGAGTCTCTGTCTCCATGGTCACCCAGTTCATGCATAAAGCATCCCATGCTGGGAACCTGACAATGCCCTTCCCTTCTGAGCTACAGAGACTCTTTTATAGCTTACAAGTATCCAGCAACCATATATATTGGACTCCTAGGCCCTTAGAAGATAGTTTCTAGACATAGATGCTGCCTCTGTCCTGAGGAACTTAACCCAGGGATGGGCACCACATACAAGTGAAAAGAAAATGGTAACCTGATGGCTTGGCACCGCACGGGTTATTACAGTGAGTGCTGCAGGAAGTGGAGGGAAGGAGAGCGTGGTCTGGGGAGGCTCCAAAAGAGGTGTTATTAGGTTAGCGTCTTGAAGACTGGGTTAGAGTCGAGTCTCAGGGAGGACCAGAGCAGGGGAGTATAAGGCCTGTCAGGGGTAGCAGGTCTGCTCAGTGTCACGCAGGGGAGTGGAGAAGAGGGAATGTGTGGCTGAGCCAGAGTGAGGAGGGCTTTGAGCAGGACAGTGAGTGATCTGAACAAGCTCACATGTCACGCAGACCCTTCCTCCACTCCTCACTTTAAGAGTCCACAGTCAATGAATGGAAGACCCTGAGCTTTACAAAAAGAGACACTGGCAAACATCCAACTAAGAGTTCTTAGTAAAATGGGAAAAAAAAAAATTAAAAAAAAAATCACTGATGCATTACCCTTTTACCCAGAAGTTTCACTTCCAAGAATTTATTCTAAATAAATAGCTGCACAAGTACAAAATGTGTATGCACATCACGGCATTATTTGTAATAGCAAAAAACAGGGAACAATCCAAATGTCCCCCTTTAGGAGATGGATTGAATAACTAAGGTGCATCACTCACAGTTGAGTCCCATGGAGTCCATAGTTTTGTGGGCCCGGCACCATTTCCTCAAACTCTTGTTCCTCTGCGGGGGACAGTTTCTTTGCACACAGAAGGCACTGTATCTGAAGTGTCTGCCTTGTGTTTCTGGTTTTCTGCCTCGGGGCTTTTTCTGAAGGGAGGAACTCACCCCGTCCTTGCTCAGGAAAGCCCAGAAGTATATGGAGAGTTAACTGAGGCAGCTCTCACCCAATAGGAGATGGGAGTCAGGGGATTAATGCCCCAGCCGTACACCCCTCGGTGGAATAACTATGGGGCACATTCCTCGTGGTTCTTCAGAGGGTCACCAGGGACTGAGTTCTGGTTGCTCACTGTGGTAACCCCTTATTGATTTTTCCTCCATCACTGTCTCACCTCCTCACTCCTGCTTCCTGGGACCACCTTTCAAATAAGCGACCTGCTGCCAGGACCTTGACTCAGGCTCTACTTTGAGGGGAACTCAAACTAGCCCACATCCTAAAGAACAGTTAACCTACTTACATTACTAACATGGCATAGATTTCAAGATATGTTCTTAAGTGGAAAAAAATGCAAAACATGGAGTAGTATAAATCACAGGCTATAATTTGTGTAATAAAGGTGGGGAATAAAAAATATATGGTACAAGTATCTGCTTATATATGCAAAAATGAACTATGGCAGAATAAACCGGAAACTGGTAAAAATGGTTGTCCACAGGAGACAGTGGGGGTGTGGAACAGAATGGAAGCAACAGGGATGAAAGCAAAACTTTTCTGAGACCACTTTTTTATATAATTTTAACTTTTCAACTCTGTAGTTGTTTTACATATTCAAAAATTAAGTTAAATTTCAAAAAACAAGCCTGCTAAGTGATGGGCAGAGGAAAATAGCACTTTGTCAGTTCTGAAGCATTATTAGTTCTGACATCAGGATGCTACTACCGGGTCTGATTTTAAAGCCAGCACTGTGGTCAGAGGCCTTAAGTCACCAGCATAACTAGAGGCAATGAGAAGAGTTCATTCTCAATCAGTAAACTTTTCTGAGCTTCTACTGTATGTCTGACACTGTACTAAGTGCTTTGCCTCTCTAATCTACTTTATCCTCACAACAGCCCTGTAATATATTATTATATATTATTATGCCATTGTATCAAGGTTACAAGATTCACTGAGAAACTAGCATTTGAACTCAGGTTTCGTTAATCCCAATGTAAACAATAATAATATCACTGAGGATCTGCTATGTAACAAGCACTGTGCTAAGTACTGAGTCTGTAATCCTACATTGTGGAAACAGCCTTATACAGTGAAATAGGACCTTCTTCAGGCAAGGCAGTAGGGGCCAAACATGCAGTCTGCCTCCCTCTCTAGTGTCTTGGTAGATGTTTAAGATCAGAGCTTAATCACTTTAGATATAAAGATATATCCAAACTGATGGGCAGATCACCCCTGGGAAGAGTCACACGGGAAGCTGCAATCATAATCATAATACATCTTTGTAGCTTGGTGTAAATCACAGGTTTCTGTGACCTTAGGCAACAGGCAAAAGATTGGATTAGCGCCAGCTTTCTCAACCTCAACACTATTGGCATTTTGGACTGGGTAATCCTTGTGGGGGGCGGTCTTATGCTTTGTAGCATATTTAGAAGCATTCCTGGCTTCTACCCGATAGATGCTCGTAGCCACTCCCCCCCACCCGGTTGTGAGAGCCAAAAGTGTCTCCAGACATTGCCAAATGTCCCCTGGAGAGGGGAGGGGCAAACGGTTGCCAATCGAAAACCACTGGACTAGATGATCTTCAAGGTCCCTCCCATCTCCAACAGTCTGAGACTCTGGGATCAGAGGACAGATCATTGGTAGGAGGAAAGGGTAAAGAATGTGAGGGAGCAGTGAGCTGGGAGAATTCCCTCCATCCATGTGACACAGAACTAGTCTGGGACAAAGACTGTGCGGGGAACGGCCTCTCTTGAATGGAGTCTCCTTCCACTGATAACTCTCATCCTCATTGCAGCATCTGTACCTAAGAAGGCAGCGCTTGAGAATATTAAGCCAGGACCAGATGCAGTGAGAGCACTGGAATGCAGCAAAGGCCTTCCCCAGGAGCCAGGCGGCCAACCGGAGAAGAAAACCTCAGAACACTCTCTAGGCTCTCGCCATTCAAGTGAATTAGAGAAGAAGTTGGAGGCAGAGAAGGCGGTGGAGGAGGGTGGAGAGACTGGCCAGGTGGAATCCAGCGCTCTGCAGGAGAGCCCTGGGGCCAGAGGTGAAGCAGTGTTTCTCCATGAGATGGTAAGGTGGACTCACTGCCTGGTCCAGCTAAAGTTTTTGTTGCTGTTGTTTGTTTGAAGAACCAGTTTCTGCCAAGGGGACTTTACGGCACAGCCTTCTAATCAGGTCTGGGATTTTTTTGCAGTGAACTTGTCAGGGATCCTATGGTGATACGAAGTAACCCCCCAGCTCAGATTCCCTAGGACCGACTCAACTCTAAATATTTCTGACCTGAAGTCACCATAAACCAGTAACATGTCCTGGGAATGTAATGACATTCAATCCCGGAAGCAGTGCAAAACCTGCTTCTCGTGTCCTGGTCCC
Organism: Tursiops truncatus; assembly: GCF_011762595.2. Taxonomy (NCBI): domain Eukaryota; kingdom Metazoa; phylum Chordata; class Mammalia; order Artiodactyla; family Delphinidae; genus Tursiops; species Tursiops truncatus. Next base: position 78,824,004 of record NC_047037.1, on the reverse strand, counting down.
AAACGTGATGACCATTCATGGGGGCCAGCTCTCTTCTTCCAGACATCCTGGATGGACAGTTGTCTATGTTTATTTGTAAAAATCTTCTGTAAGATTTTCAGGATCTACTCCTTCCTCCTATGGCTCTGGAGAACTTAAAACATGATGCCAGAGCGTACTAAACCTTTTCCACTTTTTAGGGGTGGGATTCTCCAAGGTCTTTTGCGGGGGAGATATCCTTGCTCAAGATGAAGTCGTGAGGAGGTTTTCCAGGGACATCCAGGGAGGAGTCTTACATTTGAGAAATAGCTCTGTGACCTGGAGGAGTGTGCCAAAGGGGAAAGAAAACTTTGCCTTTTAACTTGCTTCCAGGAACTTGGTTTCTGGGACACGCACAAAAGGCTTGTGGACTGGGAGTTAGGGCAGTGCAGGCACACCACAGTGGCCTCCGGAGGGCTGAATAAGGGTTCCTGTAAGGTGTGTTTGTATTTATAGAAGGAGAAGGTTGCAAAGAGTATTATGGGGATTGAATCTGGGGAGGGATCAAGTATGAATGACATTGCTTTGAGAAGCAGATGAAGTTAATGCTAGAAGGAGAACCAGGCTGGATTCATGGAAACAAGTAAAAGCGGCAATTCATTCATTCATTTAAAAACGTGTTAAACGCCTATTTTGTGTCAGACACTCTGATGAGCACTGGGATCACTGCAGTGTACAAGACGGTCACCATCACTGTCTTCTTGGAGCTGACAGCTTAGTAGGTGAAAGGTCATTAACCAAGTCTTTTCTAGGGTGATATGGAAGTATGAGTTCTGTGGGAGCATATAACAGGGGGATGCAACCTAGTCAGAGGGAGGAGGGGGTCACAAGGGTCAGGGAAGGCGTCTCTGAAGAATAGATATTTAGATTGAGAACTTAGCTAGGAGAAAGGTGTAAGGAGCAGAGTAGGAAGGGAGAGACTCTCAGGCAGAAAGCGTAAGATGTGCCATGAATTTGAAATGGGAAAGAGCACGAAACATTCAAGGAATAAGAACAAGGCTGGAGAACGGGAACGTGGACTAGAGCAAGTGCGGCTCAGAGCAAAGCAGGAGCCACGTCAGGCAGGGTTGCTTGGAAGGGATTTGGAGCTTAACCTAAGGGCAAAGGAAACTCTTCTGATTTGCTCCGAATTTTATCTTTTAAAGGTCACTCTATTCTGTGAGGAGAATGGCTTGGAGAAGGGCAAGACAGGAGGCAGGGATGGCAATTAGAAGGCTAGTCTGTGGCAGACCAGGGGAGAAAAGATGGTGGCTTAGACTAGAGTGGGGGAACCGGGGATAGAAATGGAAGGCTTTCAGAGCTATTTGGAAGGTCAAGTGAATAGGACTTGGTGAAGGATTGGATAAGGACTGAGGGAGAAGGAAGAATCAAGGACAACCCATGAGTTTCTCATCTGAGCGAAACATGCACTATGGTCCACTTAACTGAAGTGGCAGACTGGCGGTGGAGGGGAGTTTAGATGTTCATTTATTCATTTAAATGTATTGTTTCTTAGTAAGAGATCAATAATGTAGGAGCTGCAGAGAGTAAAGAGATGCCTCTGACCTGAAGGAGGGCACAGTCTAGTAGGCAAAATAGAAATGTACACAGATAAATGCAGTACAGTAGAATTAGATCTCAAAAATACCCCTGCCTTCTGACCAAGTAATCCTACTCCCGGACAGTTATCAGAAGGAAATAAAAGAAAACAATGAACCCACTCAAATTCACAGACCCCTTATTGAGCAGTTAGTCACAGTATACCAGGCATCATTTGGCCTTGAGGAATCAAAGATGGATGAACACAGTTCCTGATGGAGGAACTCACAGTCCATTGGGAAAGATAAGACAGGCGTCCAATTAACTGTAATGTGAAATGATATGTGATCAGAGCCAGGGGAGAAGTGATGTCAGGTGGGTAGCATGTCAGACTTCCCAGAAGGGCCGTCCGCCCCTCAGGATAGAAATGCCTCCCCAAACTGCTTCTCCTCGGGACAGAATTAGGCCTTGAGATAAGAAGCAAAAGGAACTGAAATTTGCTTCCCTGGCCCTGACCAGGCCTCCCTTCATCCCTTTCCTTTCTGCAGCTGTGGGCTTTGTGTAGGGAAAGGGAGGAGCCGAGGAGGACAGAGAGAAGCTGGACTTGAGGGGAGACAAGGACAACAAATAAGATGGCGCAGGAAGCACCCATCTCAGTTGACAGTGGTTATCTGTGGGGAATTGGGGGTATATCATTTTGCTATTTTTCATCCTTCTTTCTTTTCATATGTATCAAATCTTTTTTTCCATGTGGAGTATGTATTTCTTTGGTAATAAGAGGGGAAAGCTATTTTTATTTATTTGGAAAGCAGGTGTCAGGACAAGAGTTACCATTTCATTCCACTGGGAGACTCTCATTCTTGTGAGCCATCGGGTCAACCTGAGGTTATATGAGATCAGGGGTTGGTTTGTTTTATTAGGGCAACAGTGCACAGGGATTAAGTGCTTATGTTCTGGGGCACACTGAGCTGGAATTCAGTCTTGGTCTGCTGCTGTGTGGCTTTGGTAAAATGTTTAATCTATTTGAACACAGTTCTCATCTCTAAAATGGGAGTAATTACAGTAGTAGTTCTCTTTTACGGTTCTTGGGGAAATTAAGAAAATACAGTTAATGATGTCATGGCACACGGTAAGCATGAATAAACAGCCACAGTTATTACTAACACTGTATCCTTTGTGTGCTGAGGTTAGCGCCGCCAGGCACTGCTCCAGTCCCTAGACGCTCCCTGGGAAACAGTGCGGATGTCCGCGCCGAGAGAGTCTTTGGTTCTAAGTAATCAGTTTCTTGATGTTTTTCAGGATGAAGATGATCTGGCCAACGCCCTGATCTGGCCTGAGATTCAACAAGAGCTGAAAATTATTGAATCTGAGGAGGAACTCTCCTCCTTGCCCCCACCTGCTCTAAAGACCGGCGCGACTCAGCCTATTCTTGAGTCTAGTCCAGGGCCTTTTGCTTCCCCGGAGCCTCCTGGGAGCCTGCCTTGTGGCTCTGCCCCAGCTCCAGTTTCCGCCCCTCTGGAGGAGTGGACTAAGGATCCAACCAATCAGAGCACACAGGGCACTTCCGCAGCAGCCAGTAGAGAGAAGTCGGAGACAACCAGCATCCTCCATAGATCCGAGCCTGAAAAGGGCCAGCGCCCAGACCCTGCCAGCCTGACTCCTCTGGAAATGGTTCCATTTGAGAAGTCTCCTCCACAAGCAGCAGCGGAGGTGGGGGGCCCAGGGAATCTGTCTCCTCTGCTCCTGCCTGTTTCTCCTCCTCCTCCAACTCCTTTGGAGGAGGCGCCTCCAGTCCAGCTATTGAAGGGTGCCCCTGAGAGAGAAGACTCATCTGGGAATTTGAGAACAAACCCGTATATAGATCAGCTGAAGTCCAAAGGCAGCCCTGGGATTCCCAGTCTTTGTCAGGGAGAGGAGGCCTCTTCAGAACAAAGTGAAAAGCAAAATTCAAAGAATGCTGCTTCTGAGGGCAAAGGCTCTAGCTTTCCAAGCCCAACCAGGGAGGTTGAGATTTCTCCACAAGGAGAGGAGGATGTAGCCCACTTAGTACAGGAGCCCTCAGACTGTGATGAAGATGACACTGTGACAGACATTGCCCAGCATGGTCTGGAGATGGTGGAGCCCTGGGAGGAGCCCCAGTGGGTGACAAGTCCCCTGCACTCACCCACCCTTAAAGATGTACAAGAGGCCCAGATGCAGGGCCCCCAGGGCCACCGGTTGGAGAAGAGGCTTTCCCACAGGCCCAGCCTTCGCCAGAGCCATTCTCTAGATGGCAAAACCACGGTTAAGAGCCAGTGGACTCTTGAGGGTTCCTCCTCCAGCAGCTGTGCTAATCTTGAAGCAGAGAGGAATTCCAACCCTCTGCAGCCCTTGGCACCCAGGAGCGAGATTACTGGATGGGATGAGAAAGCCATGAGGTCCTTTCAAGAGTTCTCTGGCCTGAAAAGGACAGAGGTTCCTCACAACCAGAAGGGACCAGGTGGTTTGCAGCCCAAATCAGCAGAATCCAGCCCTGTCAGTCTAGCAGAGGGAAAGGAACTGGGGACACACCTGGGGCCACACAACCCTCAAATTGAGCAAGGTAGTGATCCTGGGCCAGAAAACAGCAAGGAGAATTCACCGGGTGTGCAAGACAGCACCTCACCTGGAGAGCATCCCCCAAAGTTACAGCTGAAGAGCACTGAATGTGGGCCCCTAAAGGGGAAAAATAGGCCTTCTTCTCTCAACTTGGACTCTGCCATTCCCATCACTGACGTCTTCCGGTTTGAGAATGTGGCCTCATTTGGTTCACCTGGAATGCAGCTCTCTGAGCCAGGAGACCCAAAGATCACATGGATGACCTCATCTCACTGTAAAGTAGACCCCTGGAGGGTTTACTCCCAGGACTCTCAGGACCTGGACATTGTTGCTCATGCCCTGACGGGCCGCCGTAACTCAGCTCCTGTGAGTGTGTCAGCTGTGAGAACCTCCTTCATGGTCAAAATGTGCCAGGCCAGGGCAGTCCCAGTCATTCCACCCAAGATTCAGTATACCCAGATCCCACAGCCCCTGCCCTCTCAGAGCTCAGAGGAGAGTGGGGCTCAGCCCCTGGAGAGGAACCAAGAGGAACCCGGCTCAACTGGTGGAACCTCTCAGAAACTTGCCCAAGATGCTTCTCTCTCCTCCTTGGAAAGCCCAAAGGAAGAGAAACCAAAGCAAGATACAGGAGCCATTGAGTCCTTGCCAGTGGATGCCACTGCATCTCGCATGTGCGAGGGATCCACCCTTTCTCCAGAACCAGGGTTAGTTAACCTGCTCTCCACTCAGGATGCAGTAGTGCAATGTAGAAAGCGCACATCAGAGACAGAGCCATCTGGGGACAACCTTCTTTCTTCAAAAATAGAGCGACCATCAGGGGGTTCTAAGCCTTTCCACAGGTCAAGACCAGGAAGACCTCAGAGCCTAATCTTATTCAGTCCTCCTTTCCCCATCATGGACCACCCGCCCCCCTCATCTACAGTGACAGATTCCAAGGTCCTGCTGTCCCCTATCAGAAGTCCCACCCAGACAATTTCCCCTGGCCTTCTTTGTGGGGAGTTGGCAGAAAACACATGGGTCACACCAGAAGGGGTTACACTTAGGAATAAAATGACCATCCCTAAGAATGGCCAGAGACTGGAGACCTCAACAAGCTGTTTTTACCAGCCCCAGCGGAGATCAGTGATTCTGGATGGCAGAAGTGGGAGGCAAATAGAATGACATCAGTTCATCTGCTGGTGTCTGAGAAAATGTCATGATTCATCTGGAAGTTATTACAGCGGCAACTTGCCTTTATTCCAGGCAGAGGTTATCCAAGTTCGGGCTTATTTTGGCCTCTTCTCTTTCTTCAGCCTTTTGACCATTTATTAATTAGGCCGTTTGCCAGGAGAGAGGTCAAGGGAAGGACCAAGAGATGACATTTAAATAAGCCTATCTGAGCAGGCAGGGAAAAGTCAGGTTAGGGAAAAGGATGAAATGCTGGCCTCCAGTGATATTTGGGGCTTATAAGTTGCATCACTCCCCCATTGCCATTATCTAGTACTGTTGAGAGCTGGATGTGATGTCTTTTGAAAGAAAGCGAAATCCTTTGCCTGTGTTGGAAAATGTTGCTATTGAGGTTTGAAGGCCTCCTATTTACTTCATGCTTTTTAATGCTCTTTAAAGCATGTGTTCTTTTAGACCAGTTTTCTGATAAGCTTTGTAAAAGTGTACTATCCAGAGTAGAAGCAGGTTTGGAAATGCAAACTAACGTACACTTAGACATCCAGGTGGGTGAATATAGCCCTGCTTGCCCTGGAATCCCTGCAGATCTATCCCAGATGGCTCCATATACCAGCATAGAAAATCAGAATCTATACTCAAGAGCAAACTCTGAGACTGGCACAATCCAAGAAGACTTTCCGGCTCTGGCTTTTATTAATTTGGGACTCCAGCTGCCATGATCCTGCCCTGTGATTTATAAATCCAGTAGTCGGGCAGGGTGGGGGCTGAGCTGAGGGTTACCTCAATGAAATGTGCTAAATCTTCATTTAGTATGAGTTAGTGATCTGCTCTCCTTCCAGTATCAGAGTTCACGAACAGATTGTCATCAAAGAGGAAAGCCTCACACATAGGCAGAACCCTCCAAACGTTAAGTGTTTAATAAATTGGTGGGACTTTCACAGAAAACACCTCTAGCTCAGTTTCACTCTCCTTCCACACTAGGCTGGGACCAGAGTACCAGAGAGGATAAGCGGGGAGCCCTAGGAGGAGTGGGAAGAACCCTTGCAGGGTGGCCATCACTCCCGCTTGGTGAGAGCTGCCCTTCTTGAAAATGTATTTCATTTTAGCCAGTGGGTACCTTCCTTCCTCCCTCCCCCTCCATTGGTCAAGAGCAGATTTGAGACACCCCTCCCCCTTCCATAATTCCCTTCATCCAGCACCCACCCCAGGCACTCAAATTTGCTCTTCTCCTGTCTATATGCAAGCAGAAGCAATAAACCAATCTGATTTTATTTCAGTTATTTGGAACTTCAAATGGTTCTTTCCTTTTCAGCTGGAGAGAGGAAGGAGAATTAACATAACCTGCTGGCAGATTTTTGGTGCTCTTCCAAAAAGGGCTTCACAGGAGCCCTTCTCAATGCAAAACCCATCATGGTATCAACACTTTCAAACCTTCTAAGACAACTATCTTGTTTGAGAAACAAAGAAAGATAGGACCTATTTTTAGCTCTATGCACCTCTTCTCAGGTTCAAGGCTGGCTGAACTCTGTCCAGAAGCTCAATCGCTGCAGACATTTCTCTAAGAGCTAGCAGTACCTCTGAGCAGACCTCACAACCAAGGCTGGCAATGGGCTGGGTAGGGGCTGAACTGAAGTTACCTCCTCCAGTGAGAAACTGGAAGCTGATGTCCTGCAACAGATACATATTCCTCTCTCCCTTCTTCCCTGAGAAGCCTTACAGAACTTTGAAATCTTGTCCTATACCTTTTAAGCCAGTGTCTGTGACAGATAAACGGCAAGCCAGCTGACGAGTTCTGCTCTCAGAGGGCACTGAGTGAGCAAGGGGAGCAGTTAATAGGCCTTTGGTCAGTGGTTTTTGCATTGGGTGAGCAGACATTGGACCAACAGCCAAGGAGATGTAAACCCGTAAGAAAAGTCCTAAGGTATAGATAGCATTTTTTCCCTAGGCAAGAAAGGTGAAGGAATATAGTGGTGCCAGATGAGGAAAGCCGTGTTTAGGAGATTTGAAAAGTACATTTCTGCCTTAGCAGAAAATGTGGCAGACGGGCTTTATGTCAGTATCAGTACACCGTGGTGTCTACACTTTGATAAAGACCATGTTCCAGTTAGGATGTGAGAGAGGGAGGGAACTGCACTTTGCTTCACCATCAGAACTCTGAGCCAAGTAATGAAATATTTAAACTATTTTATGATTATTTAAAATTTTTGCAACACTTAGAGGATATATTTTTATTTGAGGATAGACTGAGAAGCCACCATTTCCATAATAACAAGGGAGTTCAACTTGAGGCACCTATGTAGATTAAATGACTGCCATGTTCCTTAGACTCTGACATCTTTCATTTGTAGCATCATCTTCAGAAGTGTGAGTGTGTGGATATCATCCACATGTCATCACACACACACAGTGTGTGTGACAACTGGCTGGAGCTATTCCCTACTCTGAGCTTTCCCAGCCAATCAATCCAGAAGGCCTTGGAAGCTGACTCACCTTCTTGGTCAGTGTCCTGCTGCTAAAGTATGGACCTCTCCATAATCATAAACTTCCTGTGAGCTGGGGCTAGCCTGGCACTGACGAAATTCCATTCCATGACAAGGAAAACTCATTACATTTTCCCCTTGAAATTGTTCCCCCCAAATCTCCTGAGATTACCTATTTGGTCATCCACTTGGGACTGAAAAATGAACCCCCTGAGAATGGCTGGATGAAAATCAGACTGCCTGCTTCCATCTAGGGGAAGGAGAGAAGAGGTGCTGCTATTTATAGGAGGATCTACATGGTGCCCTAGAAAGGGCTACAGAAACAAATTCTCAAAAGGCACCTTCAAATAAACTATGAGTCATCAAAATGGGGGTGGCTGATTTTAAATCCTGAATTTAAAGTGAAATGCATGCATATTCTAATGTTTCCTTCAGTGTTAATGGTTGCCTAATAAGATAATAACCTATATTTATTGGCAAAATGGCCCTCCCAGGCCAACCTTTTTTTTTTTTTTTTTGCCAAAATGTACCAGGTAGAGGGAATTTAGCTTTTATTCTCTGCTTCAAATGGAATATGAAGGGTCCTGATCAAAAACCCCATTAAGACACTGTTAGCCTAATCTAAGCCCTAAAATTCAAAATATTGGCCAAGGCAAAATTCTGAATTCTGGGGAGATTAAAAATGTAAACATCATCATCCTCAACAGACAATATTTATCAAGAGCTTAGTAATATTGCACTGGGTACCTCAGAACTCTGAAATTCTTCAAGAGTCTAATGAAAAAGGGGAGAGGGATGGTAGCAAATGAAACAGCCTATAAGCAACCAGGAGCAAGATCTAGAACCATTAAGTTACCAAATGAAAGCAGCAAGGGAAAACAGGTAGCAACTTAGCATCTTTTAATATGATTGCTAATAGTGTTCAAGTTACCTACTGACTTTAATCAAGTTAAACACAATTACAAATCCAGTAGAAGGTACCAGGAAGACATTCAGGTGCTGAGAATTTTGCTTTGATCACTTAAAAACTTAGCGAGTGGTAACTAAGAATAAATAGTTCTGAGGTTTTGCATGGTCTTAATTAGTTTGGCTGTGAAGTCTTGTTGGATCTCGGCAAATGAGCCAGGTAACATCAGGGTTCCATACTCCCTGAGAGGGGGGTTTAGACACTTCCATCATCACAAAATGGGTTAACTCCTGTTGATGATGAACTCATAGGTCCAAGAAAAATTGTTACTTTCATGTCTAATGTTTAGCACATGATAATCACATTTGCCTAAAGTTGGGTGGGTCAGTCGATTGTCTACACAGGTCTTGTGTTCTGCCTGAAGAGCTACTGGGAAACCTAAGATTCATTTGTCTGGGATTGGAATGGGAGAGATTCAGGGTAGGTCCAATTCCCACCAGGATTGATTAGGACTACATTCTACCATGACCTGTCCTATCTGATGACAACATGAATCTTGGGGTTAAATGTTGCCAGGAGTATGATTTCAGGCATTTCCAGCAGGAAGGTCAGTTCAAAATGTGGAATGACAAAGCATGTGTCCTCCTTTGTCAACACCTTTCCTAGCAAAGTTAGACCAGAAGAGGGAGCAAGCACCTTTCCAAGCATGGAGAGGAATGGGAGATGGTAGAAGGGTGATTGCTTAAGATCAGGGTAAGTCCATATAGGATAAAATTGGGGCCACCACTGATCAACTGGCACACATTTAGTAGCGTTGAAGTTCATGAGCAATGCAGGGATCACTTCTATGAGGATGAAGGAGGATGTAGTTACATATACGAAACCTATGAAATTCAGAGCCATGTGTTTTACTGGATGAATCACAATGCTTTGCATTAACTTAATGCCATAGTACTTCCTGGCTTATAATTCTGTAAGGTAAAGCACTTTCTCAAAGGAGTCTATTAGAAAGCCACATGATTTCAGCTGTTTGTTGAGCTTGACAAATATGTTTCCAAAGATATAATCAAAATGTTTTTCTATTGATTAAAGCATAAATATTAAACCTATCCTTAGAGACATTTAAGTGTAATTAAAAGATTGTTATCCTTTAAAAATGTACTCTAATAAATGATATAAAACATAATGCTCATGACGGCACTATGAACTAGAGGACATGGGATCAGCAAAATCAATAATAGGAAAAGTGGACTTTATGCATTCAGGCTCATTGGTCTACTTTGTTCTGTTTGATGTCATTTTTTATTACTTCAAGGTTTGGTCTCCTCACAGCACAAGTCCTGATCATTTGCGTCAGTAAAATTTTCTTGCTTTGTTATTTTACATCTTAATAATTGTCAAATATTTGCAACTTCACTCTCTTACTGTTGCAATCATACATGTCACCCAATATACCCAGTATAAATCAATGGATGTTGTCATGAAAAATGAGAAGAAAAAAAAGCTATTACTTCTCAAAACTCCACAGCTTAAGGAGTTATGTGGGTCTACCTGCAAAGATGTGAACTCAATTTTTCTATTTCTTGAATTAGTCAGGGAGGACTATTTTTTTCAGTGATTTTTGTTAATGGTGCTCTGAGGGAAAAACAAAAGTTTGCTATCGTGGCATATATTATCACAGAAGGGGGCTGGGGGAGGGGAGAGAGGCACTCAATGAGCTGAAATGACAGGCCCTTAAAACAACAATCATACAGCCTAGGCTCACAACTTGGTGATATTTGCAGTGAAAAATATTGTGGCCAAGAGTATTAAAATTCTAGCATTTCGGCAATATTCTATTTAGAACTTTACACCACTCAGGCCTGCTCTTGTTCCTTCATTGCTGCCATAAATGCCTTTTATCCTATATACTCCCAGATCCCCACACTTCTCTGTTTCTCTGAGTAAGCCTACCACTCTTCCCCCCTGCCAAACTGGCAACACACAGTTCCTCTCACTCCTAATCTTTCCTCCAGTTCCTCTAGAGTGCTTCTCTCCTTGAATCTCTTCACTGAACGTTGCCTCCACTTCTTAGGGTTCAGTAAAAGTTGACACTCACCTGAGGACGCTTCTTTCCCTGCCCATTTTTCCCACATTACACAGACTACAAAAAGCCCAGAAATTTTATCCAGTTTCCCGCTCCTGCTTCTGCACCGTTTCTTCCCATCTCATGCAAAAATCTCATTACTGAAATTTATGGCATCCAGCGATTTTACCTTTTCTGTTCTTTGTGGCCATGATGTAGTCCGTGTGCCAGATTTCCCAGTTTTCGGCACCAGACTCTCTACATCCTGTCCCATCGTCATCCTGGATGACTTCAACGTTCCTGAGGAAAACTCATCCTACACCCTTGCCACAATTGCTTACGGCTTTTGCCTCTACTGAATTTTGACCATCTGCTTCCAGGGGTACACATCAGGCTGTTTCATAACCCAGAACTCTATGATCCTGAACTCCCATATTCTTCTCAGAACTCCTATCTTTGCTCCTTTATTCCTTCTACTTGCTCAAGATCACTAATGCCCAACCCAGCCCTGCTCTTTCTGATGGCCAGTACTCCCACCAGACTTCATTCTTCTTCCCCAGCCTTTCCAGACCCCAAGGTGCATCATCTCAGCTATTCTCATAACTCCCTTGGCTACGTCCTTCAGCTATACCTGCTTGGCAAACCTCCAAACCAGGACCAGGACTCTTACCACCCATCTTACTACCCTTTTACTGTGTCTATTGAGTTAGACTACAGAAAATCGTAAAACCATGAAGAAAGCCTTTGTAAATTTATGGTTTACCACCTCAGCAGTGACCTCATTCCCAAAACTCATAAAGGCTATTCCCCCTCCCAGATGGACCACTCCTTTGAAAACATAATTACTTCTTACTTAACAAGTTTATGCTATCAGATACATTGCCACTTCCCTTATTCATACGTGTGTCCCTAAACTCCTTTCTAACTCAGGAGAAGCGCTATTCCTCTTCCAAACGGCTCCTTCTTCCCAATTCACTACTCTGAACCAACTGCCACCCGAGCTCCACCCTCACTGCTTCATTAAACTTCTCTTACTAAAGTTACCAGTGGTCTCACAATCAAATCCAACAGTCAGTTCTTAGTCTCCTGACTTACCTTTTATATTTGACACTGTAATCATTCCTTTCTTGAAACTCTAATTCACCTCATCTCTTGGACTTCCATTTCCTTAGTGTTGCTCATTTGAAAGCTTCCTCTTCCTCTGCCCTTAAATGTTGTTATTCATCAGAATTCTGTCCTTCCTTTTTCACTGTACATACTTTCCCTACATTATTTTATTCATGTCCGTGGCTTTTTCTATCACACAGTGGTGAGACCCCACCCCAACTTTTCCCATTTTCTCTTATATGGACTTTTTAAATAGTTGACTAATTGGTCTCCCTGCTTTAAGTCTCACATCCTCCCATTCTCCAAACCTATCCTACATATTGCTGCCAAAGTTATCTAATACAGGATAGTGGTTCTCATCAAAATCCCCTGGAGTGTGTGTTCAAACAGACCTAGGTATTCATCCAGAGTTTCCGACTGTTAGGTTTGGGTTAGGGCTTGAAAATTCCCATTTCTAACAAGTTCCCAGTTAGGTGATGCCAATGCTGCTGGTCCAAAAATTACACTTCCAGAACCCTTGACCTGAAAACTCTTTGGGTCATCGTTAAGTCCTCGGCTTAAAATCTCTCATTAGATAGCTTCTGTCTACAAAAGTCCCCAGCCTTCTGTCCACTTAAGAATTACCTGAAGTACTTGTGAAAAGTATGTATTACTGGGCTTCACCCTCAAGATTCTGACTTAGTAGATCTGATGCAGTGCCCAAGGATCACTCCTTTGACAATCTGTGACCTACAAGATAATAAAAATCCAAACCACTTAATGTGGAACTCGAGTCCCTCTGTAATCTATTCCTTGCCTAGCTCTTTAGCATTATTGAACTATTAGTTAAAAACTTAGTGCAAGTCTATGCGAGTTTTTGCCTCTTCTGTTCCCACTGCATGAGCCCTCCCTCCCTCTCTCATCTCTGTGGTAAACTAGTGCTGCTTCAAAATGCATCATGTGTGTTACTGATGCAGTGAGGCATTCCCTGACACTGCAGCTCCAGCAAAGTTGATCATTTTCCTGCATTAATTCTGTCTCTTGCATATACTTCCTTGACTGAGCACATTTGTGTTACAATTATTTACTTTTTTGCCTTCTAGTAAATGCACTCTGAACATGAGTATCTCTGGCACTCAGCAGTATCTAGCACATAGTAATTGCTCAGTAAATAGAAATGAGAGGGGTGATGTGGAGGTAATTGATAGGGAGGGGAGGGAAAGCAGCTTAGGGAATAAAACATGGAATCAGAGTAAACAGGATATTGAGGAACGTTTCCATCATGCTAATAATGCCTGTGAACTACCCTCCTCTACTCTGACACATTTACTCACCTTAAGCCACCCAGACAACTGGTCAAGCAACTTCTTTCCTTTTCCAGTATCCCAAGTTCACCTAACTGATCTTTTGCTATACCATTTTTTCCACATACCATTTCCCAATATTTAATAATTACAAAAAAAAAGGCCATTCTTTAATGGGCATGCATCTCCCCCTATCACTAAACAAAGATGGTGTCCTTTATATCACATGATCCCTAAGTAATAGGATACACAGGTAACTAGTAATTCTTCTCTCCCCCATCTGAATGTGGCATCTACAAATGTCAGCTAAAATGAGTAGAAGCATGATGAACTGAAGGGTTTTATCTCCCTGATGCTGTCATATATGGAAGGAGAAGGGGGGCATTTTGCAATTCCTTTAGTCAAAATTAATTTTTATTTATTATATTCACTCATTTGTTTGGCCAGGTTGGCATCTGGTCCTCCTGTGCTACTTCTTTAGAATATGGCCAAGACAGGTCAAACCAGAAGGGGGAATCATGTCAGCTTTCAAAACTAGTCTATTGGGCTTCCCTGGTGGCGCAGTGGTTGAGAGTCCGCCTGCTGATGCAGGGGACGCGGGTTCGTGCCCCGGTCCGGGAAGATCCCACATGCCGCGGAGCGGCTGGGCCTGTGAGCCATGGCCGCTGAGCCTGCGTGTAAAGACTAGTCAATTATCTCTAATAATAGACTAGTCTATTATTAGCCCAGTTATCTGGGCTACTTTTCAATGACAGAACCAATCTGGGGCCATCGTGATGAGACATCTTTATGCCCAGGCCACCCATTTTGCTCTTAGCTGTCAAGTAATCTCACCAAAATATTAGTCAAAAGAAGCATATCTTCAAGACCCTAAGGAAAGAATATTGAGATGGCAGCTTTCCCACCTTCCCCCACTCAAGAACTACCATATTTAGGCTGAACCACTTTACAAAAACAACCAACACACTGGTTATCTTGTTATTTTTCCAATGTACCAAAATTATTCCCACCTGAGGGCACTCACTTTGCTGTTACTGTAACATGGAATTCTCCTCAGTCTTGCTTCATCTGATCTTTGCTCAGAAATCATCTCCTCGAAGATGCCTTCTAGGGACTTCCCTGGTGGCACAGTGGTTAAGAATCCGCCTGCCAATGCAGGGGATACGGGTTCGAGCCCTGGTCCAGGAAGATCCCACATGCCGTGGAGCAATTAAGCCCATGCACCACACTGCTGAGCTTGCGCTCTAGAGCCCGCGAGCCACAACTACTGAAGCCCGCATGCCTAGAGCCCGTGCTCCGCAACAAGAGAAGCCACTGCAATGAGAAGCCCGCGCACCGCAGCGAAGAGTAGCCCCCACTCACCGCAACTAGAGAAAACCCAGGCGCAGCAACGAAGACCCAGCGCAGCCAAAAATAAATAAATAAATAAATAAATTTATTTAAAAAAAAAGATGCCTTCTAGCAATGCCATTCCTAGCACTTTCTATTTCCTTGATCTGTTTTTAATTTTCGCTTTACCACACCTATTGCTACTACCAGGAGACATTAAATTATATGTTTGTTTACAGCATATTTTGCACCCCCCGCCCCCCACATGGTAAGCTCTTGAGGTAGGGCCTTTGCTTTTCTTACTCACTGCTATATCCCCAGTGCATAAAATAGTGCCTGGTGGCCAACAAGTATTTGTTGAATGACTGAATACACTCATATTGACTATCAAATTATGTAACTTAAAAGAAAAAAAGTGTATCCATCAAAATATTTAAGGAAACAATGGTTACACATAGTAGTCACCCTGGGTAGCTGTACACACACCTACTCCTCACAATGCTGCCTTTGCTGAAAACCTGTTGGGAACTCTTCTGCAAGAACTGTTTTCAGAGCCAGTTTATGAATTACGTGATTTTTTTTTTTTTTTTTTTTTACTTCATAAGCCATATTGTGTTTCAGTGTAAAAAAGCCAAAGTGAGCATAGAAAACACATGAGAATATATTTCAGGCTCTCAAGACAGGGCCTCAGAAATTCAGATGACCAGTGACATCAACTGACTAAGTATATCACCTCTCAAGAAAATGGACTGAAAGGGGTTAATGCTCACAGACATAAAGGTTCTGGAGTATGAAATTCAAAACACACACAGATCAAACTACCTGAGGACAAAAGAGTAAATTCTCATATTTCACTTCTGCTGGTAACTCTAAACATGCCTCTGTAGCAGAGTTGCTGCTAGACTGCATCCATTCCTCCAGTAACTTGGTGTCTTCAACCTGCTCAGACCCCAGCCCAGGGGATATGTGCTCATCTTCTCCCACTGATCTAGTCACACACCAGCTCCTTCATAAGTTTGGGCACTCTATTCTGTCCTAAAAAGTATTCTTTCAAAACAGCTAACAATAAAAGGAAAATCTTTACAAGCAAAAGAAGTGAAAGAACAGGGAAAATGAGAACAATATCCTGTTTCAGGGTAAGAGCTTACACAAAAGTATATTTAAATGTCATATGGCAGATAGAACGCTGAGTTCCTACCTTAGAAATGCTTCCTCCCAGTAGGCAGCAAAGAGAACCCCACCAGGACGAAAACCCACTTTTGCCCCATGCATTCCAATACTATCTGCCAATCAGAAAAAAAAGACAATGAGTGCTGTCAGGCAACTCCACTGATCTCTCTCTTTCTGTAGCAATAAGACCAGCTAAGGACTAAAGATAATGAGAAAGACTAGAAGGAAAGTAGACACACAAAAGGTACTGTGTCAAGTGATATATGAGATGTGTTCATAAGTGAATAAGTTATTCCAGAGCCATATAAACAAATCAATCTCTTTACTGGAGAGGCACACCTCTCCTCTGTATATTATTCAGATATACTAACACATGAAAGATCACATCATCTTGTTTATGGATACATTTAATGTCCCTTGCCCTCCCCACCTTTCAAAACATAATAGTATACAAAATATAAAATATCTTAAATATTTATAAAAATCGCAAGAAAAAAATAGAACGTATGAAAATATTTTTATCTGAGTTCTCCCTCACTGTTGAGAGGCAGCTTAGTTTGCCTTGAGTTCATAATTATTGAGTGGATAGGAGTATGCCCTGCCTAATACTATTCTGTCCCGGAGGAGCTTAAATAAAACATAGTAGTTGCAGAAGAGGATGAGAGCCATGGAAAGTGTATGGTTCCACTTCTCCGACCGCAGCAAGGAATAGAGCTGGTAGAAGACAACACTGCCCTCAATAAGGATAAGCAGATTTAACAGCCTTAATGGACGATGAAACAGGAACTGTAAGGAAGTTAAAAAGCAAAATGTTATTTCATAGAAAAGACTGCAGTTATTCTCACATTTTTCTTCTAAAATCATTTCATATTTACAGGCTCCTATGTGCACTAACAAGCAGATCTGCTTATTGAGTATCAATCAGGCTATTTCTTGCTATAGAGACCCAAACGCTTTCTTTTTTGCTCAAGTAATAATGAAATACATTTTATTTCAACACCCCGAGACATGAAAAGGGATTATATCCAAAAGAACTCTGCCTCAAAAATTTTTCCTAGATTTTATCTTAGGTATATATTTTATTTCAGATAACCAAAAGTATATTTATTTATCTAAGACAGGGGCTGGATAAAGGACCAAATGGGAAATATTTTAGACTCTCAAGTCAAGAGACAAAAACTGAGGATATTATATGTAGGTAACTCATAAACCACTTAAAATGTAACTGCTTAAAAATACAAAAATCATTGTTAGTTTGTGGGCTGGTCTAAGACATAAACACCTACACTAGACAAGTCTGCAGGGAGCAGTGGTAATATAAGTTGAAATATCAATACAGTAATTTCTTAATTTTTTTCTTAAACTGTTACCCACCATGCTGTCTGTTCTATTTTGTTCAGTTTTTCTGGGTATTGATAAGTAGGGTGAACAAAGACAGAACAATGAGGAAGGAAGGAAAAATTAGTCAGAATTAGAGTTTGGCTAAAAACAGACCTGTTTTCATTCCCACCAAATTCTTCAGTCTAAGAGGCTAAATCCTGGTTGACTAATAAAAATGTATTATGAATAGGAAGATAGAGGTCAAAGAATGCAAACTGTGATAATGGTAGTATATCAGATCTAAAAGAATAATTTAGACCTCAGGACTCGAATCTGAGAATAAAACCAAATCATCATGACAGCTCTGAAAGGTAGCTGGTTCTCAGGATCCTTCTGCAGGAGGAAGAACATGTTTAACCTGGGTTTTATTACATGATCTCCAGTAATATCATGTATAAAATTGGCTCAGAATTAACATTCTAAAAAAAATTAGGCAATTTCAGATTCTGTGGCAAATATAACAATTATAATTAAATGTGCAGGTAAGCTATAAACCGAATGAGTAAAAATGTGAGGACAGCCAGAGCTACAGGTAATAGGCACATTTTAAGTGAGTGTTCTTAAACAGTGTGCCTAAGAATCATTTCCAAATATGCAAATGCTGCAAATTCCTAGGATCCTTCAGAGATTCTGACTCTAAGTGACCCAACCACCACTTTGAGAAGCACCGATTTACTTTGGTCACACAAAATCAGTAACAAGTTAATTCCTTTAATCTTTCTTCTATGGATTCCACCTGATTCTTCGGCTGTCCAACACTAGCAAGGAAAATACTTATATTTCAAGCAGAAAATTTTAATAAACTATCTGGTTACTGTAGGTTTCCAGGGGACTGCAAGAGCCAACAGATGTCCTTAATGGCCTGTGGAACTCAGCTGGCTTAATTAAATATTCTGTGTAGAAACCAAATGCTTATGTAGTTGTAACCTAAGTCCACTCCTCCATCTTAAGGCAATCCCACAGGAGTCTAGGAGATTACGGTATTTCCCTCATTCAAAGGCCTTTCACCTTGCCCCACCCTCCCCTACCATATTATTTATAAGCATCCTGCCCTGATGCAAGTTTCCAGTATTTAATTAAAAGGCCCTTAGTAGCAAACGCCCACAGAACCAGGAAATCCAAGTACCCTCATAAGGAACTGGGAGGGATGGAGGGAGTGATGGGAGGGAGAAAGGGATTCAAGCATCTAAAAAATAAATAAAATCTCCAATTCTTTTTCAGAATATGGTCTCCATTCAAAGGCAATGCACTGCACTATGTACATTTTTACTAAAAACAGTTCCCTGCATGTACCTTCTTTTCCCCTCTCCCATCAATCAGCTGGCCTTTCTCTTATAAGTAAATACTTTTGCCTCCTAGAGCCAGAATTTCTGGAAAAGTGAAAAATCAAATAGAACATAACCCAAGGTGTAAATTCAAATGGAACAGAAGCTGGATTTAGTGGGTGTCTATTGCTTTTTCCTTTTAAACTTTTAAGCCTTTTTTCCTTTTAATCCAAGAGAAGGTAAAAGGCCACAGATCATGGCATTTGCCTGAGTTTCAAAGGGGAAGTCAAAGTATTTTAAGGAGATGATACATATGACAAATACCAAAAAATAAAACCATCACATTATTACTATATTAAATATTGCTTAAGGATACACAGATATATTATAATAAGGACACCACTAAACCAAACTACTACAAATAAAAGTTGTAAGATGAAAAATGGAAGTCTTAAATAATTGTGTACTTGTTTCAAGTAATACTAGACTCAACAAATTCCAATGTAACTAGAGAAATCAGTCAAGCTATTAAAATTGAGAAATAGGTATTTTCACCTTCAATCTGCCTTTCAGAAGATATTTCCAAAGGACAGAGGCCATTATAGTAGTAAAATAATTACCCTGCCTTAATTTCCTAGTATGTGCTACACACTGTGCTAGATGCTTACACACAGAATAACCTCCTAACACTTACTCCTAAGCTTATGTTTGAAAAGAAATAAGCTGTACTTGCATAAAAGCGGGCATGGGATACGTCTGAAGGCACTGCCACGTTGTAAGGCCCCATGGCTCTATATAAGCACCTGCTGTGTCGCACCAGCACCCCTTGAGGCCATATTGTATTTTCTGACCAACTAAGGGAGAAAGAAATGCAATGTTAGCCTATTGGCAATTACAGATAAGACAGTGTCTGGCAAGGCCAGCTATACTTCTATGGAAAGGATTAAGTATTCAAGGCTTCATCTGCCTGAATTCTGAAAATACAGTAATTCCATGGTCAAACTGGAAGCAGTCAAAAAGGATTTATTATAACTTCATTGCTATATAGTAGAGAGAAACTGCAAAGTTAACTCAGTGTCAAAGGACTTAAGAGGCTTAGGAGAACAAGCAGAAATAAATGTGTAAGGAAGGCATCTATGAGCCAGAAAATCCAGTGTAAGCAGGTGGACTGTCACCTCAATCCCAAGTGAGCAGAGTCTATTGGTGGAAATGCTAGAGGGAACAAACAAGAAGAGAGAGTGGATGGTAGTAAGAGTAGTGGAGAAATTCACACATTATCAAACTAACATGACATTTACTACAGAATTACATCCCAAAAAGCTACAGAAAATCTATTCATTTACCACACACTTCAAATGCTTCATATATGTGAGAAGCTATACAGAAGAACACAGAGACACACAAGGTACCCACACACAGACTTTTCTTTTTACCACTTTCTTGGTTTTTTTTTATAGAGGTTTCTCTAGGAAAAAGAAGTTATGGAAGAAGCTTCATTCTTTCCAGCACCAACGTAATGGAGTTGGGGTGGGGATGGGGATCTTCAGGTTAAGCTTTTTAAAAAATCTAAGTTAATTCATCTCTTCCTGATTTTGGAAAGGTTAGTTTCCTAGGGTAAGAACTGGGACAGCATTTTAAATATGGTAAAGAAAAAAAAAATTCTAGCACCCTGAAGCTTTCCCAGTTCAGAAAATGTTCCGTCGGCCTTGCTCACACTTACCAGCATTAAAATGATGATACACCTCATGGCCATGTGCCATCAGGAGCCTGAAGATGTACAGTACTAGTACTGTGGATTGTATTTTCAATTTTTATTGAAATTTGTCCTTTGCCCACAGTCGGGTTTCTTTTCAGCCTGGCCCAATCTCTTTCAGTTCCTGGGCTTGAAGGCCTGTGCTAATCTGTATCAGACATCAAGGCAAATAATTGAAGGGAGCACTCTGAGGGGGAGGGGGAAGGGAATGTCACCTCAATCTGTCCCCCTTAATTAGGAAAGAATTTCTAGGTGATGAAATTTGTGAAATGTTCAAATTATAAAAGGAAGATGAAGATGGTCCAGGTCTGAGAGAGAGGCATGATGAAAGGCTCAGAAGCAAGTGAATAAAAGGGTTCTAAAGTCAGTCATTCTGGACCACAGGGATCATGCAGAGAAATGACTAATAGGGGGACACAATGAGAGGAATACTCAGAAAGAACTCACTTAGGGACAGTTTTCATTCAAATTTAGGAAAAGCAGGGCAACATTCATTAGTGAGTTTAGGAAGAAAAGAAAAACACAATTAAAGATGCAGGCTAAAACAACAACAACAAAACAAACAAAAAACCCAAAAAGCAAAAATAAATAAACAAATAAAATGCGGGCTAGGAAAATCACTAGTACAAATTTACATTTATTAGAAAGAAAAGATGAGAGAAGCAAATTCCAGCTGCCTAAGTGTAAGACAATTATCTAGCAGCTATTCAGCTGTGGCAATGAAGATGAGAAGATGAATCTCACAGTCTTCTAAAGAAAATTAAAAATATGTCATGACTCTTTGAATTTGGGCAAAGGGTTAGGACTGAAAAGAAAACTCCAAGATTATAGCTTGGGAAATAAATTACACATTCTAGAGTGACTGGGTAGTTGAAAGGTAGGAGGCATTTAAGGAGGGACTGGGGATGGTGGTGGAAATGAGTTAATATCCCCTGCGTTCAGTTTAGAGGGATGATAAGCACCCACGTAGACAAAAACTAAAAATTAAGTGTTCAAAGCCAAGAACAAGAGTGACATACAGAGCAAATAAACATGATCAGCAGCATGTAAAAAGGTGTTAAATGGTTTTATCCTCTAACCTACTTACATGTGCTGTGGAGCATTGCTGTAGGACCCATGTTCAAGCTTCTGCCACTTGCCCAGGTGAGCAGCTGATTTATGTAGCAAATCACAGTATTTGGATGGCAGCAGTTGTGTGGTGAGCATGACAAAAGCATTGATCCACACCATAATGAGGTGCTCACATGACCAGCGCATGTCATAGTACTGGGTACTCTGGAAGAGATCAGAAGAGAGAGAAATGATCCATGTACTGGTGAGCAAGAAGGCAGGGATGGTGCGTGTACATACACCCTGCAGACAAATGCCACTCTGAGTCACCCATGCATTTGTTGTCCTCCTGTCTGTGCAGAAAGTTCAAGAGCAGAGTCCTCCAAAATCCTTCAACCTGACTTTCTGGCTGTATGAGTTAGGGTTGGGAGGGAGAGGCGATTATACTTTAAGTGCTTCCTTTCTAGAAGTGAATGCTCTCTGTGAATGACCACTCCAGCTGCAGATATGCTTCTCAATGGGTGAAGGAAGGGCACTGAAATGACCCAAAAGATTTTGGGCCCAAGTGACATCCAGACCATTTTTCTTTTCTACTAAAGTAAAGTTTAAAGGTTAGATTAAATTCAAGGAAACTCGTGATAACCATGATAAGATCAACCATGGTAGGCTGAATTTTACTGAAACCTCAGTCCTCTTAAGCTACCACATACGGATTCTAAGTACAAGTTTATCCTCCCCAGAAACTGGGTGGAAAAAAAAAAAATCTTAAAAAAAAAGAAGAAAGAAAAGAAAAGAAAAAAAGAGGGGACCACCACGGGTGCATCACAGATATGGAAATATCTATCCACCAACCAGGTATTAGTGCACTCCAGATGCAGCCGAACTCCACCATCCAGGCTGCCAAAGGGGAGACAGAGAAAAGGGGGATTAAATAAGAACTACCCAGTTTATGTCATTCACACACAAATCCAGGAAGCACATAAAAGCAAGTAACCACTTACCTTCACAAAACACAGGGGGAGAAATGCAACATAGTAGGCACTGAAGAGAGAGTTGAAGAGAACTTCCTTGATTCTGTGGTTGAAATCTGCTTTCAGACATTCTACTTCATTGCGAATGAGGTCTGGAGACAGGGGGCAGCTGTGGCTGGGGATGGGTGTGGCATTATTAAACTGTTCTTTTAGAGACTCCAGCAGTAAGGAGAGAAAGTCTTTGGACTTGGCCAAGCCACCCACAGTCGAGGCACTCTCCTCTACCGCCTGGTGCTGAACCATGTAGTTATAGTCTGTAAGAAGAAGATGAGCTCTACTATCTTGGTGGAAACAGCAGAGAGGAACATAAACACCAAACCTGTAGACAAAAGGGAGTATGAAAATGAGACCACAGAAGCCACCTAAGATCAGATCATATAACTGTGTTAGTAAAATAGTCATGATTCATCAGAGTGAACGTAATATAATAGGGACTTTGCTGACAGTAAATTCATTATCTGGGAAGCTCTTTAATTTCTTCCCACAAAGGCAATATATATTCACTGTAGAATAGGAAACTACAAAAAATCACGACAATAGAAACTACCCGGAAATAATCATTTTTACAGTTGGGTGCACAGACTTTATACTTTTTCTTTTATATGTTTAGCCTCATACAGTATAAACTGTTTTGTATACTGCTGTTTTAACTTTGGGTGTGTGGTTATGTAGCATGTATATATTGAGCTTTTTCTTATGGCATTAAATATTTTTCAGCAACAATTCTAAAAGGTACTATAGTATTCTCATGTAGCTATACCATAACTTACCTATTTCTCTCTTGTTAGAACTCAGGCTGTTTCTTACTTTCCACTACTATAAATACCATTGGGATAAGTAACTTCCCACACAGATTTTTGTGTACACCTGGTATTTTTTGAATGGCTTGCCCTTCAAGTTTCCTCTTCTTAGTGAGGGGGCTCCCTCACCACATCACCCACCATACTTCTACAGGCACTCCTAGTTCCTCTTGCCTGGTTATTTTTCTCCACTGATCTTACCACTCCATATATTTTACATGTTTTTTATTTTGGGTTTTTTCCCTTTGGTCTATCCTCCCCTCACTACAATGTAAGCTCCAAGAACCAGAGATTTTAGTCTGCTTATTAGTTCACTGCTATATCCTTGACGCTTAGAATAGTGGCTGAAACATACTAGGCACTAAATAAACACTTGACGGATTAATGAAAACAATTCTAAAAGTACAATAAATAAATTTTTACAAGTAAAATTACTTGGCTAAAGGACTGAAAATTTGTGAGACTTTTCATAATTTCTTATAGTTGCTCCAACTTTGGTTCCTTAAAAAACTTTTAAACACTTTCCCAAGTCCTCATTAAGTAACTTCCACATTGTAACGTAGGTATGTATAGGTATTATATTGGGTTGGCCAGAAAGTTCGTTCGCATTTTTCCGTGCCATCTTGCGAAAAACCAGAATGAACTTTTTGGCCAACCCAATAAATAAAATGATCATTTCACTGACATAAATTTAGATATTAAAAATAGCAAATAAAAAGACATTTAGTTATAAATTTTATTTTAAAAAAATTAACAAACGTCACTTGTTCATAGTTCTCTATAGAGGGAGAAAGGATGAGCTTCTTGCTGAGTTAAGAAGATGGTTAGCAGCAGCTCTGGGATCCACTGTGAATGTGCCCTGGAGTAGTAGGATGGGAGTGGGTAAATGCAAAAGTATCATGCTAGGATCATAAGCTTGAAATGAGCTTGCCACTCTGTCAATTTCACATGACCATGTCCAAGCTAGCCTGCCAGAGCATGAGAGACTCATGGAGCAGAGCTTAGCTGTCCTAGTTGCCTAAACTGACAGCTGGTCAATCCCACATATGTGACTGAACCCAGCTACGATCAGGAGAGTCTCCTGACTTCCAGCTGATCCCAACACATACACAGTAAATACATAGTGTGGTATGCTACCATGGCTCTGTGGATGTTCATTACAGCATCATATGTCAATAGATAACTGATACAGGGTAACATCAAAGGCTTAGAGCATGGAGAGCTTTGTAAGGTAAAGAAAATGATTCATGAATTTTAAAAAGGGTTAGTAAATATTTAGACATAAAACTTGTATAAATTACATGATTATTTCATTGTTTTATAGGGATGTGGAGAGCCTCCAAGAGTAAAGCTTATTTACATATCTAAAAAAACGAAAATGTTTGCTAGCCATTTGATGATGGTAATCCTCTTCAGTCTGGCCAAAATATTCCTCGATAGATCCATAATAAGCCTTTCAAGTTAGATAGGGTTAACCTTCTAAATGATTCAACCAGCTATTGTTGATAAATAGAATAACTAAATCATTTGTTTCCAACTCAAACAGCTGAAATATTAATCTAGAAATACAGAAACAATTGATGTAAAATATACACCTTATAAGAAATCTGAATCATGAAAAATAATGTTTATAACAAAGAAAATTCACTCTGTATGAATTGAGTTGATGAGTGCCTTAAGTAATCGTTTAAGGAATTTAATTAGAACCTAACAGAGTACAACCAATAGAAAGACTTCCTGCCATCTTGGCCACACAATCTCTGAGTATGCCTTTATTTTATACTGTCACTACCCATATAAATTCATGCTTACACTGCAGCACCATAAACAGTATAGAGCAATGATTCTCAAACTTGAGCTAGCATCAGAATCATCTAGCAGGCTTGTTAAAAGACAAATCCTGTGCCATACTTTCTAGAGTTTCTGCTTCAGTTTGGGGTAGATTCTGAGAATTTCTATTTCTAACAAATTTCCAGGTGATGCTGATGCTGCTGTTCTGGGAACCACATTTTGAGAACTACTGAATTTAGAGTAATGGTTAAGACAAGGGCTCTGAATCAAAAAGACCTGAGTCTTTCTCATTAACTGTCTAACCATGGGAAAATTTTTTAACCACTTAATCTGTCTTTAAGTATGGCAAAGATTGCTAATTGTCTGCCAATAGCTACTGTTCTGTTTCTTCCATAGCAACAGAATTTTTGTGTGTGTGTGAATAGCAGAAACATTTATTCCACCCAGCAAAGTCAAGAAAAGTGAAGTTCCAACACTATTCTTTTGTCTTCTCAGTTATAAATAAAAGAACAGGCATTTTATCAAAGACATACACCTGGCAAATGAACACAATAAAAATGTTCAACATTATGAATCATTAGGGAAATGCAATCAGACTATAGTGAGATACCTCTACACACTTTAAAACAGCCAATATTTTAACTTCTGACCATACCAATCAAATACTGGTGAGGACTACAGGGGAACTGGAATGCTTCCATACTGTTGACAGGAATGCATAAGGGTACAGTTATTCATTTTAGAATATGAAACCATATATTCATATGAAGACTTTTATGCACATGTTCATAGTTAATCTGTGGTGGCCAAACTGGAAACAAACCACAAAACCCCTTCTGCTATTTTTCAGGAAGAAAATGAACTACTCATACCTGCAACTTAGATGATTCTCAAAATAATTATGCATCATGAAAGAACAAGACAAATACAAAAGTAAACATTAAGATGCCAATGATATTAACAGTCTAGAAAACACTAATTGAGTGGGAAAAAAAGTAAATCAACTGTAGTTGCCTGGGAGTCCTGGGAGACATGTCAGAAGGTAGATATTGATGTTGTATGCTGTTATTATGATGATGGATCCGTGGCTTTACAAGTATTAAAACCTACCAAGCTGTACATTTTAGGTATGTTCATTTCAATGCATACCAACTATACAGCTCAATTAAGTTTTAACAGAAATTGGTTTCACATAAAAATCTGAATCTCCTTTTCAGTAGAACTCTGCCAACCACAGGTTAACTCCATCACCTCTCCTTGTACATGGGAGGGATTCTGTTGTAGTAGCAATGAAGACTGGTGAGCAATGAAAGGTGTTTCCACTTGAGTTATCCAGGAACTCTGCCTGGGTCCTAAAAATCACATGCCTGGACTACACGACTTCCACTCTCATGCAGCTCCAAAATCACTGGTGGTTCTCACAACTGTCCTCATCTCAGGGTAACCTCTGAACCCATCAAAAATTCTGACATCCAGGACTCAACATCAGTCCCACAGAGCCCTGCAGTCTACCCTGAGAGGCCTTGGACAACAATGCAAATTAGACCACAACTGGAGTGAACACTATTCTCTGCCATGATACTATTCCCACTGAGGTATACAAAGTTTGCAACACTCACAAAACCTGTTCCTCTTCATCCGGACAGTTCAACATGGCTTTCAACATCAGTCCAACAGTGAACAAAAACCAAGATGAAAGTGGGCTTAAATAATAGTCTTTATTATGGCATAGAGCAGAGCAAACTGAGACAGATAGTTTCCAAAAAGGGTAAGAAAAAAAGGTGGAGAAAAAAAGATTTTTCTATCTGGAGATAGAAAAATCCATCCCGAGCATGACATGAGACAATGCCACCAAAGAAGGTGCAAACCTCTGTGAGCCACCAGCAGAACCCAGCCTGGATCTCCATGGTCAAAGGTGGTTAGGTCCTGTCTTAGCCAGTTGATGGAAGAGAAGGACAACACCTAAGTGCTCAGCCTATTAATGCTTCACTCCAGGGGACAGGAGAGCACAAAGGTCTACCTACCCTGACCACAGTGAGGTGACTAATGCCCAGTATGGGGATCATAGCAACAGAATTTTTAGTTGAGCTACAGCTGCCCTGCTAAAGACTTAATTTTCCAGCCTCCCTTACAATCTATCATGCTAGGCAGGGTGGAGCAAAAAGATAGCAGAAGCTTGAGTTCTGACACCATGGAGCTATCACAACTATCCGAGATAACTTAAATACACACTATACAGGAGACAGGAATGAGCTTCTAACTTTTTAAAGCCACAAGCATTTTGGATCTGTTATAGCAGACTAAATATACTACCTCCTGGGTCATTGTGATGATTTCATGAGGTGATGTTTATAAGCACCACCTAGCCCCGACACTTAACACTTAATAAGAGCTTAATAAATGATAGCTATCTGTTAACATCTAACAAAGAAGGTTTTAGCCAAATGTAAACAAGTTAAAACTATGCAAAATAGTTTAATAAGCTAATATGTACAATAATATACCACTACACAACCATCAGAACGGCTAAAATTTTTAAAATGGAAAACATCAAATGCTGGCAAAAATGTGTAGCAACCAGACTCTTATAGAATTGCTGAAAGAATAAAATGGTATCACTTCTTTGGGAAAAAGTCTGGTAGATTCTTACAAGACTAAACATACTCCTACCTTGTGGCCTAGCAGTGCCACTCCTACATATTTCTCCCAAGAGAATGAAAAGGTATCTTTGCAAAAAAAGACTTGTATTAAGAATGTACATAACAGTTTCTTTTTAATAGTAGTCAAAAACTGGAAACAACCCAGGTGTCCAACAATAGGAGAATAAACAAACTGTGGTATATACATACAATGAAATATTACTGATACATGCAATCACACAGACAAATCTCAAAAACAACATGCTGAGTCAAAGACAGCTTAAAAGTGTACATACTGTACAATTCCATTTATATGAAATTCTAGAATTGGCAAACTAAACTATGGTGGAAAAAAAAATCAAAACACTGTTGCGGGCTTCCCTGGTGGTGCAGTGGTTGAGAGTCCGCCTGCCAATGCAGGGGATGCGGGTCCGTGCCCCGGTCCGGGAGGATCCCACGTGCCGCGAAGCGGCTGGGCCCGTGAGCCATGGCCGCTGGGCCTGCGCGTCCGGAGCCTGTGCTCCGCAACGGGAGAGGCCACAGCGGTGAGAGGCCCGTGTACGGCAAAAAAAAACAAAATAAAACAAAAAAACACTGTTGCCTCTGGGAGACAGGGGGATTGGGTTTGACTGGAAAGGGACATGAAAGAACTTCTGGAGTAATGGTGATGTTCCATACTGGGATAAGGTTTTGAGTTACACAGATATATGCATTTATCAAAACTCAGCATATGTACACAAGATTTGTGAATTTTATTGTATATGAATTTTATTTGGTGGACAGAGCTAATGAAAATATTCTTCATTGGTAGGAGAGCCATACCTCTTGGGGATAATCTTAGTTTATGTCTATTGTCCCAGCTGTATCCCAGTTTAGAAAATAAGTTATATGGTCACTCTAACCACTGATTTTTCCAATTTTCTGGACTCCTGCTTTATACTGAAGAATTTCATTTCCCTCCCTTTTATACTATCATTTGCATGACCCAAATAATTTCTTAAGACTTAATAATAAAATAGTAAAACTGGAGTACTCACGGGTAGCCAAGGAAAAGGAGATTGAGGACTGAATGGCTTCGGAAGAGATTGACCAAGGTCCAACAAAGTACCCATCCACACAAAGTAAGTAGCACCAAGCGAGCTGATATGAGCACCATGTAGTGAATCATTGATGCTGCACCCGCCTTAGTGGCCTGTAAGTTTGGAAGCACCAAAAAGAAAAGCTTATAAGTGACTTTATTCAAAAGCAATGTGACTCAAGTAAGGACTTAGTAGATTTAGTGGAAGGTAAACTGTGGGAAAAAAAAAAAGAAAAAAAAGGAAGGAACGAAGAAGAAGAACTGCCCATCCCACCTTATCTTCCTCATTCTTGAAGATTCGATCTCTCCAGAGACAGTTAGCTGTTTCCTCCTTGAATTCCCATAGTCCCTCACAAAGCCCTCCTTTAAGTTCTTATGATATTGTCTAATTTATTTACACTGGGGCTTCTCAAAGTATGTTCCATGAACCACACTCATCAGAATTACTGGGGCTGCTTACTGAACATGCAAATTCCTACTGACTTTCACCACCAGATATAGGGAACAAAAATCACAAGTCAAGGAACCTGTATTTTAACAAACCAATGAGTGATTTTTATATACATAAAGATAGTGAGCCACTAATTTATCTGACTCTGGACTAGACTGCCATGGCCTAAGCAGCAGCAACAGTGTTTCTATTTTTCCTTGAATCCTCCCCCCAATCTGTTTGCTGAATTAATGTTTAATAAATTACTGAAACTTCAAAAAATAATCAGATCTTCTTTGACAAATCCCTATATAAATGTTTCTTTTTTGATTTTTGCAAATATGAAAATAATGCATGATCATTACTTCTAGTTCTTTACATCACAGCTGTTCAAATATTCTTCTTTAATCCCAGATCTTTAAAACTGATTAAATATAGTAAGAAAACATACTTGTCTAAACATGAAGCTCTGCAATGTCATTTTCTTTCAAACTGAACTAGGAAGGAATGAGTGAAATGCAGGGGAAAATGACAGATTCTTATAATCTCTAAAATAGCAGTGTCAGAACTCAGAAAAACAATTTTCTGGAGTCAACAGCACATGGGAAAGGAGAAGGAGTTTTTCAGGTCCCTCCTGTATATCCATTTCTTAGTTTACCCAACATTATACATAGCATATATAATATATACACAATATATACTATTTGTGTAGTTACTTATAAATGCAAAGAAGCAGTTGAATTAATACTACGGCCTGGGCCTTGAACTGTAGAGTAGGCTCAAGCTGTTCTCAGCCCAGCAGGACAGAGTTGCATATCACTCCCCTGATACATACCTCATGCCAATGTACCTCATGTGCCAAAGTCAAGGGAAGGCATCTAAGCCACTGGAATTACTCCATTGCCTCCATTCTCAAATGTTTAGGATTAGTAATAAATTTAAGTTTAATATTTGTCTTTCTTGGTTGGGCAGCCTCATAAAGACATCATAAGGACCTCAAAAAGAGGTCTTATTTGTCTTGGTTGCCACTGTATCCCCAGGACCTTGTGTAGTATCTGTCACATATAGGTAGCACAAGAGCTTGGGGTTTGGAATAAGGCAAAAATGATGAATACATTCAAGCTCGGCTGCCCTGGTGACACTGGGATGAGTGTGACGAGGAAAAGAGTATGTTGCTATTGGAGAGTAAATAACAGGAGATCCTAACCTAAGGAGGGTCAAGATTAGTCCTATGCAAGTGTGGATGCTGTCATTTTAAAATTCTAAGTTTTAGTAAACTCAAACAAATGTCTCTTGCTAGCAACTCCACAAATGGTATATAAATAATTTCAAATGAATGTTACATGAAACAATGTTTTAGATGCAACTCTTTATTTACATACATACAACTCTTCTTAACAATAGTTACCTAAAATCCATCCTATTTTTACTGCAACTATCAAAATTAGAAAGATTGTACTGGAGAACTCAGAAGCTAGAACTAAGTTCCTATTGGACAAATGAGATTTCTAACAGTTGAATTAGTATATCACACTTGAATTTTAAATATACTGTAAGAAAACCTTTTAAAAAGAACTAGCACAATTCATGTAAGAGTAAAGAAATTAATTTATAATTGCATTCAAATTATACTTGGACATTTCACATTTTCAACCTCTAACTAGCTCTAGCTACAAGTGATAGAATACAGTGAATGAGCTGTTACCTCTGAGATGAGGGCCCATACAAGCCTCCTCGCAAGCATCACTGTGATGAATGCTGCCAGGTGGTAATCAATGAGATGAAAATTCTGTAAGAGAAACAAATAACTGTATCAGAAAGAAATATGTGTATCCAGTTGGAACTACTACATGAAGAGGTTTGCCCCCTCAAAAGACTGTCCTATATCATCTTACACTTACAGACCACAGGAATTTGAGGGACCTTGAAGAGACTACCTACCTTCTACTTCTTTCAGGACAAACTGCTTTAACTTTTCAAACACTATTTTAAACTATCTGGAATGTAACCTTCTCCTTTTTTGCAAGTTTACTGTATTAGAAGGAAAAGATTACAGTTTTGGGTTAACAAGTGATAACCTGCAGAATTATGGCAAGAATAATTATCTAAAATGCCATATTTATAATGAGTGTCAAATTTAAATTCCCAGGCTTCAAGAGTCACTGCTGTTGGTCTCTCTTTATGAAAGCTTATATTAATCCAATTGGGCATCTACTAATCTAAACTCCCTAATCACTGATACATCAATACATTCAGTCTTTTCCCCTTAGCTTGATTTAAAAACATGTCTTATATTTGATCTCTTCTTCTTATAAAATGATAGCATTACCTAGATGCTGTGTATGGTTCCTTTTAGTTCTAAGTCTGTATATATAACTGTGATAATAAACAAAATGAAAAATCAATAGCAAAAAGAAAGTTGCGATGTATTTTCATTTTGATGGTCAGAAGGTCTGTAAGTTTCCACAGTCCTCCTTCAAGAATTTCTAAACTTATTCAATAAATATGAACTAGACACCCACAGCGTGCCATGTAGTCTTCTAGATACTGAGGATACAATGCTGAAGAATGATACACAAGATTCCTGCTCTCCTGGATCTTACTTTTTACTGCAGTGTGAGAGAGAAAGGGGATGGCAGAGATTACTAGTTGTTTCTTCTGCCATCACACAATTTAACTGGACACTGACTCCTAGCTGACTAAAGGTTCATTTCTCAGCCTCCCTTGCAATAACTACTTGCGGCTAAGGGACACGAGGGAAAGTCATGTGTGTGACTTCCAAGCCATGCCCTTAAAGGAAAGAGCTGTCTCTTTCTCCTTTCCTCCTTCCTGCCAGCTGCATGTGATGACAGGAGTTGGAGCCTTTGGACCATGGTGTCTGAAAGAAGCACATTGCGGGTGGCAGAGCAACAGATACGAAGAGTTGCCACACTGGCCTTATATCACCTACCTACTTTTTATACAATAGGGAAATAAACATCTGTTCTGTTTTAGACATCCTGTTACAGCAGTTAAACCCACATCTTTAATAATAAGTTGCTTAAGGGGGGAGGGCAATGACAATAAACAAACTAACAAGCAAAAGCATTTCAAATAGTTATGCTGCTGGTAAGAAATAAAACAATAATGACTGGGAAGGGAAGTGCAGAACCAATTTAAATTGGTGCTTAGGGAGGATATCTCTGAGAAAGTGGCACTTGGGCTGACAGCTGAATGACAAAAAAGCACAAGCCATGACAAGATCTGGGGGCAGAGAGCTCCAGGCAGAGGAAAAAGTAATCACACAGGCTCTAAGGCAGGGAAATATATGCCTGGTATGTCTGAAAATCAGCAAGAAGGCTGGAATGAGGTAATGAGCAATAAAAGATTGAGTTTATATATTTTTTCCTATGGGGAAGTCATAAGAGTGTTTTAGGCAAAGGGTGCCATGATTCTATTTGTATTTTAAAATTATCATGCTGATTGCTGTGTGGAAAATACACTGTATTGGGGAAAGATCAGTTAAGAAGCTATTGCTTTCAATTCAGATGAGAAAACATGATCGACTGAACAGGGTCAGTAGTGATGGAGTGGCCAGATTTGGGATACATTTTAAAGGTAAAGCAGTCAGATTATCAAAAGAGTGGCTTACCATTCCTCAGACCATTTCCTTTTCCCTGTCTCTCTTTAAGTGTTTGGATTCTAACAATTATTTATCCCCTCTTAGTTTTGAGACTCCTCCCTGCTCATCCTACTCCTTCAAAATAATGGAAGCAAATACACTACAGCCCCTAGCTAATGTCTGGGGGTCTTATGTATCACCAATCCATCTAAGACATTTTTTATATCGAAAAATTTAAGTGCCTAACGTACCTCATTGTTAAGCAAATTTTGTTATATTCTAAATCATTGAAAACTAGTAATCTACTTACGATTAACTCTTTATAAACCAGAATATTTGATTAATCAAAGTGCTCCACTCCTGAATATTCTGAATAACTTATTACACCACTTTTAGCTTTTATGTTTCTTAGGGTTAAGACTCACTCAGCTAATTATGTGATAGCTAGGATGAAACTAACATATTCAGGTGCCCACATTTTCTTTTTGATAATTATTAAGATCTTGAAAATGAAAACAGAAAACCATATATATAAATCTGACAAATTTCTGAGTCAGGCATGCCTAACAGAAGAAAACTTAAAAGAGACAAACCACTAGTTAAGACATAAGTCCCTTGGTGACCATCCCAGTCAAGCTGCCACCTGCCATGCTTGAATACCTTCAGTGGTGGGAAGCAATTAGGTCTGTAGCAGTCCATTCATCTTTAACAGCTCACTGATGCAGGCCCTCAGATTCATAGGCTAAAATCTTATTTGCTATTCCACATATGTTACTCTTAGCTCCACAATTCAATTTTAAGCTTTGTGTGATCAAGGATTATGTGTGGCAGATAAGTTAGCCAGTCCACATGGTAACCTCCTTTAAGTGTGCCTTCTTCTACTGTAGAGACCGGAAAGCTAAAAACTACATTTCCGAACTTTCCTGTAACTAAAGTTACTAGATTTGATTTAATGTCTGCCAATCACATAAACTGAGTAAAGTGGGGAGAGGGGCAGGGTAAAAGGCACCCATTCTTGGTGGTATGAGTCAGGCAAAGGAAGCATAACTCTGGAGTCAGCAGCCATAGCAGCACTGGCTCCCTCCATTTCAAGGCAACATTTATAAGGGACTTTCACAAGAACTCCTGTCAGAAATGGTTGACTGGGAAAAGAGCTCTTTGATTACCTTAAAATTCAGTAAGTGAGAAGTTTCCATGGGATGTCAAAGTGAAAACAGTATAACAGAACTAACCAATGGTACTCATGGAGTAAACACAGAATAAATACAGGAAGCATAGCAGATAGGTCTGAATTTGAGTGTTAACTTTGTCACATGTGATTTTAAGCCAGTTTCATAACTTCTAGGTCTTATATTTCTCACTTATAAAATGAGAGTCTTAGAGTAGTACCTACCTGTTTTTAGAAAGAATAAATGAGATAATACTTGCAAATAACATAGTAAATATTTTAGCAAGTATTTGCCAATGTCATTGTTAAGATACTGGGGTATTTACTTATAAAACTATACAGCTGATGACCATCATCAAAAAATCTAGAAACAATAAATGCTGGAGAGGGTGTGGAGAAAAGGGAACACTCTTGCACTGCTGGTGGGAATGTGAATTGGTACAGCCACTATGGAGAACAGTATGGAGGTTCCTCAAAAAACTACAAATAGAACTACCATATAACCCAGCAATCCCACTACTGGGCATATACCCTGAGAAAACCATAATTCAAAAAGAGTCATGTACCAAAATGTTCACTGCAGCTCTATTTACAATAGCCCGGAGATGGAAACAACCTAAGTGTCCATCATCGGATGAATGGATAAAGAAGATGTGGCACATACATACAATGGAATATTACACAGCCATAAAAAAAAACGAAATTGAGTTACTTGTAGTGGGGTGGATGGACCCAGAGTCTGTCATACAGAGTAAAGTAAGTCAGGAAGAGAAGGACAAATACAGTATGCTAACACATATATATGGAATCAAAGGGAAAAAAAAATGTCATGAAGAACCTAGGGGTAAGATAGGAATAAAGACACAGACCTACTAGAGAATGGACTTGAGGATATGGGGAGGGGGAAGGGTAAGCTGGGACAAAGTGAGAGAGTGGCATGGACATATATACACTACCAAGTGTAAAATAGATAGCTAGTGGGAAGCAGCCGCATAGCACAGGGAGATCAGCTCGGTGCTTTATGACCACCCAGAGGGGTGGGATAGGGAGGGTGGGAGGGAGGGAGACGCAAGAGGGAAGAGATATGGGAACATATGTGTATGTATAACTGATTCACTTTGTTAAAGCAGCAACTAACACACCATTGTAAAGCAATCATACTCCAATAAAGATGAAAAAAAAAAAACAAACAATACAGCTGGAAGAAGCCTTAAAGATATCTAATCCAACCTCATTTTACAATACCATGGCCAAAGAAGGATTTAAAATAAAAATGTTTATTCCCTTCTCATACTATCTTGAATATTTTGGTCCACATTTCCTTTCTATGTTCACCAGGCCAGGGAGGTTTTCTAATCATTTATAAGTGTCAGACACATACAATCTACCCAGGACAATAATCTTCTTTCTCCTGGAGCATATCTCCACTATCCATCAAAATCTGCCATTGCTGACCACTTACCTACTAGGTCACCTGACTATCCTGAACTGTTATTTTATATACCTATCTGTGGAGAACCCTCTGTGCATCAAGATTACCACAGCACACTAAATAACTGGAAAGAGTTATAACTGCTGATGTACTTCAGCAGAGATGGCTAGTTCTTATCTCATTTTATTTTGGTAACAGAACCCAATTTTACTCAGGGTAACAATGAACCCAGCTAAGGTACTATATTGTCCAACCTCCCTTACAGTTAGGAGTGGGTACTTGTGAAAATGATGTGAGCCTGTCCTATAAGAAATTCTCCTTTATGCTTCCCTACGTTCTTTCCCCTTTCTGGAGAACAGGGACAGACCACAGCCACCTTGGAGGCCACATGCTAGAAGATGGCAGAGTCTCCATCGGCCTGGGTCCCCTGCCAATGGAAGTGTGCTACTCTTGCCAACCAGGACAACTGCCTCAGACTGTTACATGTTTGAGGCATTATACAATTTGCGGTTTATTTGTTACAGAAGCTATCACTATCCTCACATAGCCATCAAAAGGATAAAGTTCCTGGAATATAATCATACTTGCACCTTAAACTTTCAACAAATTTAACATGGTGTACAGAAAGCTAAATATTAAAACCCTTCTGTGATATGTTTATAATAAATTACTTAAATGTTTTCTGCATTTTCATTTATATTTTTACTACTTCTGGTTATGGACCAAAGCCAGATATTTAACAATCTTATGACATTATATTCTGAAGGTAATCTGTGCTTTAATATAAAAACATTTGATTCCAAGAAAAATAATTTCTACACATAAGTTTTCCTACTAGTTTCTTGGCTAAGTAACATGAAGAACTTAAAGGCCT
Organism: Tursiops truncatus; assembly: GCF_011762595.2. Classification (NCBI taxonomy): domain Eukaryota; kingdom Metazoa; phylum Chordata; class Mammalia; order Artiodactyla; family Delphinidae; genus Tursiops; species Tursiops truncatus. The sequence continues at coordinate 78,788,094 of NC_047037.1, read as the reverse complement.
GTTAAGACTTACCAATGAAGTACAAGAGGCAGGATGATTATAAGGATACCACCACACTGTTTTATAGATGTTGATGTACTGAATGAACAGAGCAACCAGCAAGTAGATGAAAAAGAGAAATTCAAAGAGCAGGCTCCCATCCACAGGCAAATCAGGAATTTGGCAATGACGAACAGGACCTGGGGTGATTAAGGCTGTGATAGGTGGGACCGGAAGGCCAATAGCACTACCATTCCTAAAAAGAGAAAATTATGGTTAATTCAAATGGTGACATCTTTCAGTGTCAAAGAGCACAAAAGGGTTCTGCTTCCTTTTTCACCTACACTTTAACTGTTGGCCTTCCTCAAGACTCTATTCTGGGACCTTTTGCTCATCTCTTTCCCCTCTGTACACTCTCTCTCCATAATGTAATACATGGTCATGGCTTCCATTATCTCCTACATGCTGAAAACTAAAATTTCTCTCCAAATAGCTCACCGCTGCATTTTAGATCCATGATATCAAGTTGTCTACTGGACATCTCTGTGGTTCTCCTCCTACAATCCTGACCCTAGTCCACGGCCCACCCAGTTAGCTGCCCAAATCAGAAACCTGGGAGTCATATTAGGAATTTTCTTCTCTAAATCATATATACTCCACTTTATAAATTTTTTTCCAAACTGCACTCTCCTCTCTAAACCCACTGCCTAAGTTCAAGGAGTTACCATTTTTCACTTGAACTACTGACGTAATCCCTCTAAATTCAACTCTACTTTGACCAAATCCTCCAACCGGCCTTCAAAGATCTTTCTAAAGTGAAACTGATAGTGGACTCTCTTGCCTAAAACTCTTTAGTGGCTCTCCACTAATAGCATAATATCCAAAAATGTTTAGTCTGTCCTATGATGCCCTCTGCTTAACAGACTACTCTCATCTCTTATCACTCCTCCACATGCACCCTATATACTACCCATGCTATTTGCTATCTGTGAATATACATGCTATTCCTTTGTATACACCATTCTTTTTACCAGCAATGCCCTCCACAATCACCTTCCTTAAAGTTTCACATACACATTTACAGACAAAATCCTTCAAGACTTTTAAAATGATCAAACATATCCTCTAAAAGCTTACTCTTACTCAATCAAAACTGATTCATCTCTCCTCTGTGCCACTATTATACCTAAACTCTGCCTTTATTGCACTTTTCATACTGTTATACAGTTTTTTTCATTATACTGTTGTATAATTTTTTTGCATACATCTTTTTGTCTATCAGATCATAATCTCAAGGACAGAGACAGTACTTTTCCTGGTTCAATGCAAATACATACCTTTAGGTTGAGGAGACAGCAGACCAATACAGTCATTAAAAAGAGGGAGATCTCTTAAAATACAAATTAAAATGTAGAGATTTTAATCCCTATCTTCTTCTTGTTCTTTCTTCTAAGTGCTTTTGTAAGTCACAAATAGCTGGGCTATCTAAAATGGTAAGATGAGGGACTTCCCTGGTGGTCCAGTGATAAAGACTCCACACTCCCAATGCAGGGGGCCCGGGTTCAATACCTAGTCAGGGAACTAGAACCCGCATGATGCACCTAAAAGATCCTGCATGCTGCAACTAAAGATCCCACACACAGCAACTGTGTGCCACAACTAAGACCTGGAGCAGCCAAATAAATAAAATGATAAGATGAGGGTAAGGAATAAAATTTCCCATTGTTTATATGCCTGTGAATAGAGATCTAAGGGTCTACTATTGCTAATAGAATAAGGAAAAGACGCTTGGTTTGGTTATTTCCAAAGAAGATTCTAGAGAAGGAACAATATTACTGTTACCATTCTACTCTAAAATTTTCAAATATAGAATTCTACCATTAATATGTGACATTTACAGTACTTTAAGTGACTCATGGGAATATGAACTCTGCTCATTCTGAACAGTTAAGAATACCACGGCAGAGGGCTTCCCTGGTGGCGCAGTGGTTGAGTCTGCCTGCCGATGCAGGGGACATGAGTTCGTGCCCCGGTCTGGGAAGATCCCACATGCTGCAGAGCTGCTGGGCCCGTGAGCCATGGCCGCTGAGCCTGCATGTCCAGAGCCTGTGCTCCGCAACAGGAGAGGCCCGCGTACCGCAAAAAAAAAAAAAAAAAAAAGAATACCATGGCAGAAACTCAGAAGAACTAGAAGGGAAGAACAGGGATGGGGGGAGAGTCAGAAAAAATTATAAAAATTTCTTCCCCTCATTCTCAGGAGTACACTCCAATAGAACAAGCTTACCAAGGAGCAGGTTGTGATCTACCAGTAGGTCTCAAAACCTTACTTGCTCAATCATAAACCAATCATTAATACACCACTATCCTCTGATCTGTTCTGGGAGAAGGGCCACAGCACTGCACAACTCCAGGAGGTATTTTTCACACAGAATACAACATGAAAGGTGCCCTCTGGAGTTGTTCAAGTTGGTGAACTTGGAGAGAATTAATGCCAGCAGCCATTCTATTCCCTCACTCCATTTAATCATAAAATATGGAAACAAAAAATTCTGATGAGGAGCCTCTACTCTAGGATAAACTAAACATTCTCTAGAGCAAATAAAATTTCTTATTCCTCTTTAGTCAGAAGTACATGCTAAAATATCTGTTATGATTTAAAGGTTTTTATAGAATTTTCCTAAGTAAAGCAGACTAATTCTGCTGTTAACAAAGTTAATAACACTCTGGGCTTCAAGAAAAATATTAAAAACAAAATACAAAAGATCTATATTTGTGGAACTACCATATGATCCAGCAATCCCACTCCTGGGCATATATCCAGAGAAAACCATAATCCAAAAGGGTACCTGCATCCCAATGTTCACTGCAGCACTGTTTACAATAGCCAAGACATGGAAGCAACCTAAACGTCCATTAACAGATGAATGGATAGAAAAGATGTGGTACATATATACAATGAATATTACTCAGCCATAAAAAAGAATGAAATAATGCCATTTGCAGCAGCGTGGATGGACCTAGAGATTGTCATACTAAGTGAAGTAAGTCAGACTCAGAAAGACAAATATCATATGATATTGCTTATATGTGGAATCTAAAAAAAGGTACAAATGAACTTATTTACAAAACAGAAATAGAGTCACAAATGTAGAAAACAAACTTATGGTTACCAGGGGAAAGGAAGTGGAGGGGTAAATTGGGATTGGGATTGACATATACACACCACTATATATAAAACAGATAACTAATAAGGACCTACTGCACAACACAGGGAACTCTACTCAGTACTCTATAATGACCTATATGGGAAAAGAGTGGATATATGTGTATGTATAACTGACTCACTTTGCTGTGCAGCAGAAACTAACACAACATTGTAAATCAACTGTCCTCCAATAAAAATTAAAAAAAAAAAAAAAAAAAAGGATGCCCTCAATCCTCCTCCCCCATACTTGGAAAAGCGCTGCTCTTCTGTACGCCCATTAAATTCTGTGCCTAGTTCCCTTATCACACTTATCATTCATACAGTATTGAAATATTCTCTCCCCTGGTAGGCAGTAAACCACGTGTAATCAGAAATCAAGATGTTAGGGAACTACTGACCGAAACAACTCACCTTGGCCAGACACAATAACTGCTTGCATGAGTTATCTCGTAACAGGAGATCCCAATAAGGAACATGGTGCTGCTGCTGAAAACTAACTGGGAGAATTTGGGAGGGGCCAAAAGGAGGGAGGAGATGCCAGCCCATAATATGTCCTGCCAAGCTCCCAGAAACCCTCATGCTAGAATCCATCTTGGCTGAGAGATACGTGCGTCACCAGGAAGTACCGAGTCAGACCAAATATGGCACAAGCAAGATGACTGGCCAGAGACAACCCAGAAAGCTAACCCCATTACCATAAAACCTGAGACTGCGAGCCAAGTAGCAGAGCAGTTTTCCTGGGTTCCCTTACCCTGCTGCTCTCTGTCCAGGTGCCCCTTCCAAATAAAGTCTTTTGCTTTGTCAGTTAAAAAAAAAAAATCTGTTATTTGTGATAGCCTATACAGCCTTAGCTATTATACTTCAAGCCAAAAGACAAAGAGACAAACATCAAATATAGTGATCCAGAGAATCAGTTGGAAAGAGGAAAGTAATTCTATATGTTAAAAGTTTGAGAGGAGATATGATCAAAGATCTTATAACCAAAAAAAAAAAAAAAAGAGCTAAAATAAATAGACTTGGTCAGTACATCTCAGAAAATTAATTACGGAGGTATCATTTAAGAAAAATTAAAAGTATTGTTCCTAGGGCTTCCCTGGTGGCGCACTGGTTAAGAATCCGCTTGCCAATGCAGGAGACATGGGTTCGATCCCTGGGCCAGGAAGATCCCACATGCCGCAGAGCAACTAAGCCCGTGTGCCACAACTACTGAGTCTGTGCTCTAGAGCCTGCAAGCCACAACTACTGAGCCTACGTGCCACAACTACTGAAGTCCATGCACCTAGAGCCCATGCTCCACAACAAGAGAAGCCACTGCGATGAGAAGCCTGCGCACCGCAACGAAGAGTAGTCCCTATTCGCCACAACTAGAGAAAGCCTGCATGCAGCAACAAAGACCCAACACAAACAAAAATAAAATAAATTAAAAAAAAAAAGTATTGTTCCTCTGAAAGAATATAAAACAGATTCAAGAAGAGCAAAGTGACACAAATGTTTGAGATACAATGTGGGAGAGTTCCAGTCCCAGATATCCCACTAACCAGTTGTGGTTTTTGAGAAAGTAACTTTATATCCCTGAGCCTCAGTTTCTTCATCTATAATACAAGGGTTGGAAAAGATTCTCTTCAAAGAACTCTTCTCAATGCTATCACTGAATATTCTCTTTCAAACTGTCTTGCAGGTCCCCAAGACCATGCCTAAGCCTGATGATTCACTAGGAGGACTCACAGGACTGCGCATATAGTCATGTTCATGGCTTCGATGTATAACAGCAAAAGAATACAAATCAAAACTAGCAGATAGGGGCTTCTCTGGTGGCGCAGTGGTTGAGAGTCCGCCTGCCGATTTAGGGGACATGGGTTCGTGCCCCGGCCCAGGAAGATCCCACATGCCGCGGAGTGGCTAGGCCCGTGAGCCATGGCCGCTGAGCCTGCGCTTCCGGAGCCTGTGCTCTGCAACGGGAGAGGCCACAACAGTGAGACGCCCGCGTACCGCAAAAAAAAAAACCCAAAAAACTAGCAGATGGAAAAGGTACCAGGCAAAGTCCAGAGGAAACCAGGTGCAGACTTCCAAGAGTCCCTTCTCAGTGGAGTCATACAGGATGCACTTAACTCCTTCAGCAACTAGTTATGACAACATGTGTGAAGTGCTGTCTACCAGGGAGCTTCATTAGAGACTGAGCAGGCAAGGTTTTTTACTGGAGACTAGCCACGTAAATACTCTTTACCTAGCACTACCAAAATTCCAGACTCCCAAAAGGAAAGCAGATGATCAGCATAACAATCCTTAGAAAGGACTGCATAGGAGGCTGGCATCTGGGAACCTGACTGGTAAACAGTCCCCTCCACTGATACAAAAGCTTCCCTAAATAATAAGAGTGGCTCACTGTGCCTAAACTATTTGTGCAAACAATATGAATTATGGTGAACCCTGCTTTGTCCTTGTATGCAGGGAAGAGTTAACATAGCAGACCTAAGACTGGCTTTTACGGAGCTAGCAAGCAGCACATTTTAGGTAAGCAAACGGATAAAGCAAGAAAAATTTAAAGGAATAAAAAAGAACTAAAAGGGATAGAGAAAGCAGTGATCATTCGGACATGCTCAGGTGGTATTATTAACTAAGCATACAAGAACAAAACAAAGAAAAAAATCACTCTTAGTCCTTCTCAAATAAGATTCTCCCTCAACTAAGAACTCTCTAAAAACTCAGCAGTTCACAGTATATCCTCCTTCTTTAGATGGCAATCATCTAAGCACATAGTCCCAAGAACAAGTCCCTGCTCCCCACAGGTAGAAAGCAGGACAGGATGGATTTCAATTCTGATTGTGTCACCAAACTACCTCTTTGACATTCTCAAGTTTAACTTCAAACAGGTCACAAACACCTAACAAACAGGGGCAAATGCTCTCTTCTTCTGCTGATTTCTGTCTTGCAGAATCAAGTATAATATCCAAAATTACATCACACTTAAGCAATTGTCTATTTATCTCTTCAATACTCTACAGACACTCCAGAAATGAGTTCTCTGCATCTGGACATCGTCTTTCTTTATACACATCCTTCCTAAAATCATATTCTAGGCTATCTAACACTGGTTTTATCCACACTTTTTATACCCTTTCCCCAGGTCTTGTAAAACAACCTGTTCTAGGCTGCTTCTTTCCCATCAAGAAACAAATATAGGACTGTCTGTCTTCTTCCAAAATAACCCCTATAGGTAAAAATGTCACAAAATAATCCCTCATAATAGCTTTAGTGACTTTTCAAAACATGGGCAACTATTATTTTTCACTTTATTCTAATCTGTTGAAAAATAAGTCCTTCTCCCCACCAACACCATTAATTGCTAAAAAAATATATGTTAAGGGAGGAAAGTTGATGGAGAATGGTAGATCAAGGCAACCATAACTAGAACCTGGAAAGCCAGGATAGAAGAGCTACAAGGAAGACAGATCACATGCTCAGAGCTAAACTCATTTAAGAGCAGAGGTATTTTCTAAATGTTCTTAGTTCTTCCCAGTATTCTATCTGCAGACTTAAGTACATGCAGAACCATCTGAGAATGTGGTTTTCAGCTCTTTTTAAATAGCAGAACAGTTCATATTCCCTCCCCCAAAAGATATTTTACATGGTATCCTAATATTTAAAATACACAGGAGAAAAAGTTAGTCTCATTAAGAGAGGACTGGGAAACCTAAAGCCTAGACTACTAGGCCTGAATGACTTTTTCTCCCTTCTTTGTGCTCCTACAGCAGCCCAAAACACTGAGGAGGGTTTCCATGGGACGGTATGAGAATCTAATCTAATCTAAGAATCTAGGGAAATCCTCAAAGTCAAAGTAAATGAACAAAGAACTACTGGAGGGCTTCCCTGGTGGCGCAGTGGTTGAGAGTCTGCCTGCTGATGCAGGGGACACGGGTTCGTGCGCCGGTCCGGGAGGATCCCACATGCCGCGGGGCTGCTGGGCCTGCGCGTCCGGAGCCTGTGCTCCGCAACGGGAGAGGCCACAGCAGTGAGAGGCCCGCGTACCGCCGAAAAAAAAAAGAACTACTGGAGTTAATACAGAGGCAGAGTTAGAATACTGTAGCTAGCTAGAATCTTAGCTAGGCACAGCTATGATTTTCTACTGCAATTTGAAAGTACTGAATCACTAAACTGATGGTCAGTATATATTAGTAAAATTAAAGCATGAACTTCAAATAGGAAACATCCTTCATCTCAGTATCTATGTTGGATAGTACCTTTCCTCAAGAGCTTTTTCACATAGTCTCAGTTTTTCATTTTTCTTTATTTAAAAAAATAAAACAACACATGCTATTTGTAGAAATTTTGGGAAATTCAGAGTAAAGTTTTTAAAAGTTACTGCAATTTACTACTTCATTTATTTCCAAGCAGAAAGTATTTATTTATGAAGCATAAAGTATTACCGTTTTTAAAATGAGGAAATCCAAAGAACAGGAGAGTAAAAATATTACTCTAGGATAAATTATAAGTACTCTGTATACATATGTAAATATAAAATTTGGATTGAAAATTAGTATAATGAGAATCAGCCTGGAAAGTCCCTTCAAACTGGAATTTCAGGGAGAGCCCCACTGAAATGACAAGACCAGAAATGATTCTGAAGACAGAGTAGAGCTTGGGGTGGAAGGTCAGAAAGAAAGAAGGGCAGGCCAGAAAGAGAAAGTGCACAAATAACATCAGGAGGGCCTGAAAAGACAAGAGTAGTACTGACTGCTAGCTGTGAAAATTAGAATCCAGGCCAGAGAAAACTCTATTCAGGGAGGAAGCAGGAAAAAAAATTATCTTGACCGAACAATCCAGTAAAACCCATCTCTTTCTACTGCTACATGATTGAACCTCCTGATGAAACGAGTTATCCTGGATAATTTTAGAAATAATTCATTCTAACTTTTGAAAATTAGGAATAGAGATAAATTTCCATTAAGGAAATCAAATTCTTTATTCTCGTACAACATGACACAAATCTTAAGATGTTTAGGCTACAGCTGATAGTTTATTCATTTCATTCTGAACAAAATAATTTTTAAGACCCTTGACAGAATATGACAATTTTAGAATCACATGTTAACTGTCTATTTTAATTTACCCTCCCCAAAAAAGAATGCTAGTAAGTAGTTACACCATCATATTCATCTTGAACTGTAATTTATTTCTCTCTTCTTTTAATAGCTGAAAAAAAAGGTGATGACTAGAATTTGGATTATCAGCCATAAGTATGAATCAGCCTGTTTTCACTTTGTGGGCATCACAACTTTCTATCTCCAAAGTATTCTGAAATACTTCGTTTTCAATCTTTAGGGTCAGGATTTCTACTTCAGTGTCAGAAGACAATCTTGATAAACAAATATCTGAATAGTCTGTATTAGTCTTCTGTATTAGCCTTACTGATCATAGGATATTACAAATTACGCAAAGTCTTATTCTTTACCTGTTTCTCAGGCCTGTTCCATTGCCACAGCCCCCACCAACCAAAGTCTGCAAAGAAGGTAAAGCTGAACGGCTTAGCTGCTGCCGACTAGGGCCCCTCCTTCCACCGGGCATGTCCAGGAACCAGTCTGCTTCCAGTGCCACCTGTAGCTGCAACCCAGGTTAACGGTTGTCAGCCTATTTCAACACTGAACAAAAAGAGACATTTAAATATCAGTTTACTATTTTTAAAGTAGGCAGTGTAACAAAACAACCAGAAAAACTGAGTGAGCAGACCTTGTAAAACCAGATTGTCAAACAAATGCTCACAATGTCTATTACCTAGTTTATTCTAATGAAAGGACTACTCAGTCTCCAATGGGTCAGAAGCCTAAATTCTAATCTAAGCTCTGTTTGAAAGATATTACAATCAGGTAGAAATTTACAAGAAACATTGAATATATACATTTCCAGTTCAAAAGTAGTATTTCACAGGGGCTTCCCTGGTGGCGCAGTGGTTGAGAGTCTGCCTGCCGATGCAGGGGACGCGGGTTCGTGCCGCGGTCCGGGAAGATCCCACATGCCGCGGAGCGGCTGGGCCCGTGAGCCATGGCCGCTGAGCCTGCGCGTCCAGAGCCTGTGCTCCGCAACGAGAGAGGCCACGGCAGTGAGAGGCCCGCGTACCGCTAAAAAAAAAAAGTAGTATTTCACAATAAGTCACTTGAAATGCAGAAGAATCAGCACTGTCCAAAATGTTAGGTTTTGTTATCAAGGGAATCTAGATTCTGAGATCAATTCTTATTATGACTTCCTAATATCTGACTTCTTATTATCTGACTTGGAAGCATTTAACCTCTGAGTTTGTTTCCTCATCAGAAAAAAAAGCGTTCCTTGTCCTACAGAGGTGGTTGTCAGGACTGACAAAGATGCGTGAAAGTACATCAGAAGGTCTTTTAACGCTTTAAAAGTAAAACTGTTCAAGTGGTATTCCACATGTTAGAGTGAAAATACTGGAGAGAGCTCAAGTGGATGACTACTCCAGAAAAACTGATGTAAAATCATTTAGAAATTACTGAAACTGCAGGATTAAAAGACAAGTAATACATAAAGACCATCACTGAAAAGAAACTGTTTTTATCAATCTATGGCAAAATCACGGCTCCGCCAATATGGATACCAAAAATCTGTTTCCTAAACAATACAACTTAAAAACTGAAGAACGACACCGTGGAAAAACCCTGGTTTTCAAAACGTTACAGCAGATATCCTCTGTTCCCTATTCCTAACAGCTTTCGGCTGCAGATTAACAAACGCCAGGTGAGACAAAGCATTCAAACCGTTGAATGTAGAGGCAGCTGGTCCTTGCTCAATTAACCAGCAAAGGGAAAGAAAAGTGTGGAGCAAAAAAATTGGGACGGAAGAGGACGAGAGGATGGGGTGGGGAAAGGTGGGCGGCGAGAGGACCACAAACTTCAATAGACTGGCCCCTAAGAGGGGATGACAAAGCGGCCCCCGCCGCGCAACCTGGAGGGCCGAAGCAGGCCAGGGACAATCGGACAGCGCGGCAGCTCGGTAATACTCACGCATGGAGGAGGCCAGGCCAGTGGGGAAGGATCCCTGGGAGGAGGCGGCTTTACAGGCTGGACCCCAGGCAAGAGAACTCCCTGCCCAGGTTGAGGCGCTACAAACCAGTTGCTTGCCCGCGGGCCGTCCCCTCCCGGAGAGTCGAGAAAAAGTGTCCAGGCTTCGCGCTGCCAGACCCAGACACCGAGTCAGTGCCAGAGTCAGAGCCAGAGCTAAAGCTAGAGGCAGAGCCCGACCCCGTCAGCACTCATCCTCAGCCTCCATTACCACGGAGCTGAGCAGACGTGGCAGCGCACAGTGGTGACGTCAGCTCCGCGACGGCCTACCACCCCAGCCGCGAACAGGCCCCGGAACTACACGAGAGCCAGGGAGGGAGGACCGCACCCCGTCTTGCGTGCACCTGCGCAGTGGAACTCGCCTTCTCCGCTGGTGTCGCGGCCCCGCCTTCCCCGCTAGTACTAACCAACGTATTTCCTCCCAAGCTCCAACGACGTGCGGACAACCACGTTAGGGCTTATTCCTGTTATCTCATGGACTCCAAGTAACAACCGTGTTCAAGTTATCAACCCCCTTTTTACAGATGGGGGAGGTTGGGAGACATTACTTGAGCTCAAGTCACTGCTAGGTAAAGGAGATCGAGCCGCGAAGTCGTGCTTCAGCAACAAATCTTGCGCTTATTTTATGTTAAGAAAAGGACTAGGTAGATGGTGGAGTTACAAAAGTGAATATCCCAAAGAGCTCACAGTGTAGTAGAAGAAACAAGACACCAGGAAAACACAGTAATTACAATTTATTACAATAAGTATAACATTAAAAGTATGCCCGAGGGGACTTCCCTGGTGGCACAGTGGTTAAAGAATCCACCTGCCAATGCACGAGACAAGGGTTCGATCCCTGGTCCGGGAAGATCCCACATGCCGTGGAGCAACTAAGCCTGTGTGCCACAGCTACTGAGCCCGTGTGCCACAACTAATGAAGTCTGTGCACCTAGAGCCCATGCTCCGCAACAAGAGAAGCCACCCCAATGAGAAGCCTGCACACCCCAAGAAGAGTAGCCCCAGCTCGTGGCAACTAGAGGAAATCCGCATGCAGCAACGAAGACGCAACGCAGCCAAAAATAAATAAATAAATTTATTTTTTTAAAAAAAAGTATGCCCAAAGTCCAGAGACAGCATGCAAGACACGGTACTAAGCTCTGTGGGTTGTGGTGTCAATCCCAAGAAAATCTTCACAGAGAGCTTGGGGTTTAAAGACAAGACTGCAAGAACGAATAAGCCGTTTCATTTACACTTTCCTTTATATAACATATATAGCTGTATACCTACACTGAACAGCAAAATGTTGACCACTGTTTTTTTCCCTGAGTCACCCCAACTGTTATAAACTGCTATTACAAAGAGATGTGCGCTATATACTATTTGCAACCCTTTGGGGTCTAACAGTACTGTACACATTCAGCAGCTCAACAAATCTATGCTATTTAGTAAGAAGCAGTTCGAGGTTGTGAAAGAACTTCTAGCCTAGCTTGTGCCGGTAACTGTGAATCTGTGGGCGAAAAACATATCCTCTCTGGCCTTCAGTTTTCTGGCTGCAGAGAATAAGATGTTTTCAAGATGTTATAGGAATGTAAGAGACAAATATTACACATATTTTTCCCTGGGGGTGCCATTTATTCATTCTCTCCTGGGATCCGATTTCACCTGAGAGCGCGCGCGAGACGGAGAGAGAGAGCTATATATGTGGATATGTGGATAGCTCGGCTCTAAACAAACGAGCAGGTCAGCTACAGCCACCCCGCACCGCACTGTGGTTAGCTGCGCCGTGGGTGCCCAGCTTCCCCGCGCCGCCTTCCCAGGGACACTTTGCGGCTGGCCGGGCTCGGGACCAGGATCCGGAGGCAGAGCTGAGCGCAGCAGTCTCACGGCGGGGCGGCCCTCCGCCCACGTGGTGCGGCTCCACGGCCATCTTTGTGCGGGGCTGCGCTTCCGCCCGCTCGCGCTGCAGCCTGGACCTGGCAGTGGGAGGGCTGGCGATGGAGCGGTGGGTGCGCTCCCAGCTTCGGTTGTGGCTGCTGTTGCTACTCCTGCCCCCGGTGCCGGGCTGCCAGAAGGAGTCAGGTGGGCTCCGGACAGGGCCGAGCCCACCGCTGGGGCTCGGAGTCTGGCCCGGTCCCGAGGCGCTCTCCCGCGCCCCTCGCTCCCCGTTGCGGCCGGCGCCACGCTCGTGCTGTGGCCGCTGCGGGGCAGAGCTGGGCAGGGGGCACGGGGGCACCTCGGAGCGGAGAGTGCGTTTAGGTGTCTGGTAGTGCTTCTCCTGCCCAGGACCCTGGAGAGTAACCCATCCTCCGGAATTGAGTGATAGAGGGGAGGGGACGGCCATGCCCCTGTTTACCCACAGCGGTTATGGCCCACGCTCGGCTACCCCGCACCTCCCTAACACACTGGGGGATAATTCGTGTGTGTGTGTGTGTGTGTGTGTGTGTGTGTAGTGTTCTTAGTCCATTGCCAGAAGAGATGAAGGGAAGGTTAATAATGCCTGGGGCTTTTAATCGATCCTCTTTGTGGAGCTCAGTTTGATTAGTAAAAGTTGAGAATCCGTGTCACCAGTTTATCCATAACCCTCTGAGTGTCAGGCATTAAGCGTGGAATTTTTCCCATTTCTTGGATACCTGGCAGCCCGAGTAAAGGGGCAGACTTGACCTGAGTGCAGGAGAACTGTAGAATGAATCCTTCCTGGAGGTTCATTTCCACCAGTGGGATGAGAAGAGGGTGTCTAAAAGTTTTGACCTTCTGTTGGTTCTGCCTGCTTGCTGCTAGTCAATAAGAGTGCTCAGGAGTATTTTGTTAACTTTGTTACTTCACTCTTTGAAGGTTCAAAATGGAAAGTATTTATTGACCAAATTAACAGGGCTTTGGAGATTTATGAACCATGTTCAAGTCAAAACTGCAGCTGCTACCATGGGTGAGTTCTTTTCTTTGACGTGTCTTTAAGAATTTAGATCTTGTCAGGAGGAAATTCCCTAAAATCCCCAAGAGACCTTGGTTGCAGTGGTCAGAGAGCCAAGCATGTTTTGAGAACAGACAGGGTCCTTGTGGTGGTTTTCTTATATTTCTGGGGGATAAAAATACCCTGGGAGAGGAGAGGCCCAGGTGCCTGTTAACTCGTTGTGGGAATTAGTACATGTACTTGTCTGCTTTCTCCCCTGGACTGAAAGCTTCTTGAGGTCAAGACCTATGTCTTATATTCACTGTCATATTCCCAGTGCTGGCTCTCAGTAAGTACTCAATAAATACTGTTGAAGGAATGAACATATATTTAAATGAATCGAATCATAAGTTTCTTGTTGGTTATCTTTAATGTATGCAAATTAGGGCTGGAGTGTGTTATGGTAGAAAGATTACTTTGAAATCAGCCTTGGGTTCTAGTCCCAGATCCAAGTCCCAGATCCAAGACACTTCACTTCTCTAGATTTCAGATTCCTCATCAGCTAAATAACAGGGTCCTTTAACTCCATATTATGTTATTCTGTGATTCCTCAAAAAATTCACCTGATGTGTGTGATACTTACTGAAAACTTGCTATGTATTGAACTTTAAAAGGGGTTCAAAATAGTGTAATTTCTGGTTACTCCTGTCAGTCATACATACTGCTAGAGTATGCAGGGTGGTAGGGGCCAAACAGACTAGAACATGGGACTCAAACAGTGTCAGGCTGTAAGGCATAAACCATACCTTCTGTGAGATTCAAAGAAGGGGAGGTCAGTGGGACTGCAGTGACGGGGAGGACGTGGGTGTGGCATGAGCAGTGAAGGAGGAATATGCATCAGGCCAAGGAGGGGCAATCCAGATGGAGGGAGGTAGAAGAGATATTGACTTGCTTTTTCTTTTTTGTGGTTTTGTTGTTGTTGATATTTTAGATCGCCTAAGGTGCTTCCAGGAAAGAGGTTGCTCATTCCTGCCCTCTATTCTTTCCCATAGCTTACATGTTCTCTAATACTAAGCCTAGACCCACAGATACGAAGTAGGTGGAATGGTATTATTCTCTTGGCCTGCCTTCCCTGATGATTCCCATTCTTTCCCAGTGTCATAGAAGAGGATCTGACCCCTTTCCGAGGAGGTATCTCCAGGAGGATGATGGCGGAGGTAGTGAGACGGAAGCTAGGGACCCACTATCAGATCATTAAGAACAGATTATACCGAGAAAATGACTGCATGTTCCCCTCAAGGTAAGAGCTATGAGGTACATATATCTTCTGATCTTATTGCATAAGGGCTTACTTGATACTACTCTTATAGAGAGTCCAATGAAAGGGACTTACAGGTAAACCCTTCCTCACATTTCAGAAGGACTACAAAATAGTGACAAACTCTTCTGCTTGCCTGGGAATTTTTCTTGCCAACCTCTCTTCTCCTCTCTCCTATATCAAAGCCTGTCTCCTCTCTCTTTGTAAGGCTGAAGCACATCACTGATTGTACTGGCTGTGACTCTGCCCTTTCTCCTTCCCCAGATATAGTAGCTGCAGGACACAGGCTGATGAGACCTAGCATGAGTGAGCTGGGCTGAAGGAGGAGGAGAAGCGTTGACTGACTGTCAGGGGCCAACTACTATTCTAGATACCAAGTATTCAAAGGAAGGTGGTGGAAAAGCAAGAGAAATAACTGGTGCTGCAGATTACGCAGGCTCCACTGGCCAGGACTTCAGGTGTGAGAGCTGAAGTTACATATCAGTGGGCTGAGAGCTGGCGGGGAGCAGGGAGGGTCACAGACTAAGCCTGGAAGTTGGCGTTAGGCAGCATTATGTACAACAAGTGATAAACCTTCCTCTTAGGAGTCTTTTTTTTTTTTTCCGGCCCTGCCACTCGGCTGACCAGGGATCAAACCCGGGGCCTCAGCAGTGAGAGCACAGAGTCCTAACCACTGGACCACCAGGGAATTCCCAGGAGTCTTTAAAAAAAACAAAACAAAACCTCTACTCTTTATAAAATTACAAAGTACAAAACCCAGAAGGCAGGATATTCCCTTACTAAGATCTTTTTTCTAAATGATGTTATGTCATTACAAGTAAAATAAATAAGCAGTATTGTAAAAAACATGCATCCATTTGGTCATAAGGATTTATATTATTTGTTCATAATAACAACTTTATTATGAATTAGTATACTTTCACTGTAATGTAAAATATGTAAGAACAAGGACAATAACAACAAAATAAAGATCATTTAATATCCCACACTCTGAGGTAATCATAATTTTGGTTATCAAGTGTCAGGGGCAAATAAGGTGGTAGTGGGGAAAATCACTGAGGTATTTTAAATAGACATTTGTTTCATTACTTGGAACAATAATAGAGACTTTAACTACAAATTATGAGCATAGAGGAATTTGTAATTTCTACAAATGAGAAAAAAATGTGGATATAGACATTGTTGGACTTTGAAAGTCCATTGTTGGACTTTAATAGTTAGCTGAACAGTCTCCAGATCAAATTAAGTAGCACTCTCAAAGTTTCTGAAAGGCACATGGCTCTTATTCCAGACCCCAGAGCTTTTTGGTCAGAATCATGAGCTCTTAGAAATATTAAGAGAGCACAGGACCTTTCACTGACAATGAAAGGTCCTAATGTGTTGAAAGTTCCCTATTCCAACGATTAATACATATACAACTAAGGAAAATAGAGTTAAACAAAAGAGAAATAAAACGAAATATTCAGAACCAGTGTCCTTAATGAAATGGACACAGTTGTGTAATATCTCAGACTCTCATCTGGCCAAAAGAAGTATCTTTCTAGGTCTAGATACTTTTACTTCACCCAGGTTGAGAAACATCTATGACATTTAAAGTATTCAGTTCTGAACAAAAGAAAATGTAAACTCAGCCTTTCAAGGATGAGCTGAAAGATTTTGCTGAGGAACTGGAGCACCGTCTAATTAACACCGGAGGGAGTTCCCTGGTGGCCTAGTGGTTAGGATTCTGGGCTTTCACTGCCAGGGCCTGGGTTCAATTCCTGGTCGGGGAACTGAGATCCCGCCAGCCATGTGGCGTGGCAAAAAACCCCCCAAAAAACCAGAAATAAACAAAAAAAAAATACGGGAGTCACATCATTTCAAAGGTAGAGAATAATAGTATTATTTAAATAATAGCTTTAGTGAAGTATGGTTGACATAAACTGCACATATTTAAAGTGTACAATTTGATAAGTATATATATAACCAAAATAACATATCTGTCACTACCAAAAGTTGCCTTGTGCCTCTTTGCAGTCCCTCTCTCCCCCTTTCCCCGCCATGCCTTCCTTCCACCCCCGTCCTCAAGCATCCACTGATCTGCTTTCTCTCATTATAGCTTATTTCCTAGAGTTTTATATAAATAGAATTGTACCATATGTGAGAGAGTGCTATTTTAAAAGCTGAATGGGAAAGAAAATAAATGTTTCAGCTGTTACATGTAAATGTACTGCAGTAATACATTTTTTAAAAAACTTTTTAACGAGTAATTTTTTTCAGTATCAAAGGAGTGTTACATGGATAAACAACAAGGTCCTACCGTATAGCACAGGAAACTATATTCAATATCCTGTGATGAACCATAATGGAAATGAATATAAAAGAAGAGTTTATATATGTGTGTAACTGAGTCACTTTGCTGCTGCACAGTAGAGATTGGCACAGCATTGTAAATCAACTATACTTCAGTAAAAAAATTAATATTGGGTCTTTGGATATATGAATAGGGTGTATCTTTCCATTTACTTACATCTTTAATTACTCTCTCCATTGTTTCATAGATTTTAGTATGTAGGTCTTGAATGTCTCTTGTCAAAATAATCACAGGGTATTACATATTTTTGATGTTATTGTAAATAGTACTTTATTAATTTTATTTTCTATGTGGCCATTGTTAGTATATAAAATATGCTACATTTCTAAATTCATTTACTAGCTGTAATAGGTTTTGGCTAGATTACTTAAAATTTTCTACATAGATGATCATGGATCTACAAATAAAGTCAGTTTAAAATTTTCTCTTCCTATTATATATCTTTAATATTCTTCTTGCTTTATTGCATCTGCTCGTATTTCCAGTAAAGTGTTCAAAAGAAAAGAGAAAAAAGGAGTGTTACATGCACATGGTAAAATATTTGGATAACTCAAAAGTATGTACAATGAAAAGGAAGTTTCTCTACCACCGTACACCCCCCTCCACCAGACCACTAGTCCCTGAGTCCTTCTCTCAAGAGACAACTACAATTACCAGTTTCTTTTACAGCCTGCCAGAAATAATCTCTGCATATACAATTATCTAGATTCATCAACAAACTAGAACATGCTATATCTTCTGTTCTGCAACTTACTTTTCCTTTCCTTGTAACGGTAGATTCTGAAATTTTTCCATAGGAGTACATGGAGAACTCTTTCATAGCTGCATAAAAACCCATTGTATGGATTTCTTTATTGAGTCCTCTATCAATGGACACTTAAATTTTTCCCCACCACTCCCCTTTAATTTTTTTTTTTTTTCTTTTGGCTGTGTTGGGTCTTCATTGATGTGCATGGACTTCTTCTAGTTGGAGTGAGCGGGGGCTACTTTTCATTGCAGTGCATGGGCTTCTCACTGCGGTGGCTTCTCTTGTTGCGGAACACAGGCTCTAGGTGCGCAGGCTTCAGTAGTTGCAGCACACAGGCTCAGTGGTTGCGACACGCGGGCCCTAGAGCATGTGAGCTTCAGTAGTTGTGGTGCTTGGGCTCGGTAGTTGAGGTGCGCAGGCTCAGTAGTTGTGGCTCATGGGCTCTAGAGCGCAGGCTCAGTAGTCATGGTGCATGGGCTTAGTTACTCCACGGGCATGTGGAATCTTCCCGGACCAGGGCTTGAACCGGTGTCCCCTGCATTGGCAGGTGGATTCTTAACTGCTGCACCACCAGGGAGGTCGTCCCCTTTCACTTTTGACTAATGTAAACAATGATGCAGTAAACATCCTTGAAATTAGACCTTTGAACACTCATGTGAATACATCTGCAGGCTAAACTCCTAAGAGTAAAATTAATTGGCCAATTAATGTGTTTTTAAAATCTTGATAAATAGAACCAAATATCCTCCAAAGAGGTTGTGCCTGTTTACACTTTCACCAGCCTTGTATCATGTGCTCAGAATAGACCTCACACTCTCACTATGTATTATCAGACTCTTTGATCTTTGACAATCTGATTGATGAAAACTGGCATCTAGCTTCACTAGATTTTTTCTTTTGTCATGGTGATACTTAATTTTTTTATTGAAATATACTTGACATATAACATTGTGTAAATTTAAGATGTACAACATGTTAATCTGATACATTTATTTTCATATGATTGCTATTGTGATAATTAGCACCTCTATCACGTTACATAATTATTCTCTTTTATAGTAGTGGGAATGATTAAGTTCTAGTCTCTTAGCAAGTTTGGTAATTATAATACCATTTTGTTGTCTATACTCAGTACACTGTGTATTAGATCTCTAGGGCTTATTTACTGCTTATTGTAAGTTTGTACCCTTAAACAACATCTGTCCTTTCCCCCTATTCCCCAGCCTCTGTTAAGCACTTTCTCTGTTTTTATAAGTTTGGCTTTGGGGGCATTTCCTTATAGTAGTACAGTTGACCATCTTTTCTTATGTTTATGAACTATTGATATTTTTTGTAGTTATCACCCTGTGTGTAAATCAATATTTTAAATCAGTCATTTTCATGCTGCCAGAAAATTTTGGTTAGGCCTTGGAATGTTGCCCCCCAGTATAGTGCTGGTCAGGACCTCAAAGGATGGGGAAGAAAAGTTAGCTGTCAGTGTATACTCACTTTTTTCCCAGAAATCCTCTGAGAATTCCCAGGAAGTCTATTCTGAAAGCAATATTACAGTCTTTGTGATTATATACATGGCACTCTTTCTGGCTTGCAAAACTGATTTTAATAGTGTTCTGTATTCAGGTTGAAGGTAATGAAAGGTTTCCTATCCTTCCTCATAAACTATGAGACTTAGTTATGGTGGAAATAAAAATAATGTCTTTGTGAGATGCAAAGCCCAAGGGACACAATTAGAAAATCAGCTTTTCCAGTTCCTATCAAAATTTGTATCTTGCTTACTAATTAAACTGTTCCGTGTAGGAGAAATAAAGAAATGCTGGGAATGAAAAGAGGAGAGGAAATGGTGGGAGTAGCAATAACACTCCCTTCAAACTTAGGATGATCTAGTCGGAAAATTTTATTAAGTATTGTAAGCTGGAGCAGCTTAGCCAGGAAAGGTAACTGGCACCATATGGAAGAGGGGAGTAGTCCTTTCAGGAGCATTGCTCTCAGGACACTTTGCAGGAGGCTGATTATCTGAACACTGGCTTGTCTTACTTTGAAAGTGTAAGCGGGACCCTGCCTTGTCCGAGAGCAGGCACTGCTCTGGTGAAGTTGTGGTATTTCTGGTTGACAGGTGTAGTGGTGTTGAACACTTTATTTTGGAAGTTATTGGGCGCCTCCCTGACATGGAGATGGTGATCAATGTACGAGATTATCCTCAGGTTCCTAAATGGATGGAGCCTGCCATTCCAGTCTTCTCCTTCAGTAAGGTAAGTATAGGAAGAGCCATATGAGGGGATGGAGGGTGGTCCTCTAGCATATAAGCAGGAGATGACTGTGGCAGAGTCTGATGGGTGATGGTGAGGATGAGGCCTGAGGTCCAAAAGTGGGTCTGTGTCCCTGTTAGCTTCACAGTCATTGAACGATAAGACTGAGCAGATGGGGTTGAGGACCCATAAGTGATGTGAGTAAGGTTGCTTGTGTCTATAGGGCTAGGGATGGAGGGTAGGGAATGAGAGAGGCCTGAGGAACCTCTAGGACATTGGAGGTGGGATTCAGAGATCCTACAGAGCATGGGAGAGAGTGGCCCAAGAAAACTCATGGGCTTGAAGTTAGGGAAAGCCTGCATTCAAAGAAAAGATTTGCTGAGCTTCTACATTGTATGTATCAACCATAGTATTAGGTATCGTCTGTCCGGCCACTGTAGCCCAGGGTTCCAGCCTGGCTAACAGTGAGACTGAAGGTGCTAGATAACTTCACACAGTTTGCACCCCAGCAATGCAGTAAGGGGATATGCCGGCAATACCCGAGAGGGATATGTGAGGGGGTGATCTTTGGATCTAATTATGGAGAGATAGGAGTACTAGGACACACTTGTGGGCTTGGGGAACTTGGGACAGTGAATATCTTAGTGCTCAGGTTCTTGTAAATGGTGTATTAGCAGGAATGGGCCTTCATTCCCTAGAGACTAAATATGAAAGCATTTGGGGGCAGGGATGGGGGGAGGCTAGAAGAGAGTGGATGGGAGATTCTATAGGAGAAGAGTGGGTTTAAGAAAACCCTCTGAACTTTGAGAAAATAACTCCATTTCTGATTTGGTGTCTCCAAAGCAGAGGAACTTTTTATCCCCACTTTTTCTTTATCACAGTTTACTTTCTCTCTAGACTTGTTTATTTCCTGTGTTGCAAGTGGGCTGAGGCCACATTTGTGTTGCATTTCCCATGGTTTAGCCTCATTTCTCAAAAGTGCTTGGTCCCGTTATTTCTCATGAAGCCCTCTCAGAAGAACAGATAGAGGCTCCCATGTAAGTCAGTAAGGACTTTGTGTTTATTACTTATCTGTTTTTTCTGTGGATAATAAGTATGACCATCAGTATACTAACTTTCCTTTCATCTTTAATCCCCTCCCTTTTCTTTTCTGAGCCAGTGACTCTTAGTTTGCGAGGGAGGGATTTTAGTCTGTCAGCTTTATAATAAATGTGCAGTTCCTTTTGAGCAGCTGTTATGCCTGAGGTGCTTGATAAATCACGTACCATTTTTTAAATATTTGAAAGAAGACAAACAGCATATTGCATATGTAATTTCAATGGAAGAAACAGTAGAATTAGAGGCTTATCAGTGACCAGAATTTTAAGAGAAGTTACCATGTAAAGGGAACAAATGGCTTCAAACTCTTTTCAAAAGATGTGGGATAACACCCCTCCCCCCGCATTCTGCTCATCACTACTTTTGACCCTGATCAAAAAAGAAAAATAACCAAAAAATAACTCACAATTTATTGACCAACCAATGGGAGCTCAGCAGTGCCACAGTAATAGGTAATACTAACACTTACTGAGTGTTTACTTTGTGTCAGACACTGTTCTAAGTTTTTTACATGTACTAACTCATTTAATATTCAAAACAAGCCTATTAGATAGGTAATATTATTGATATTATTATTTATCCAGTTATAAACGTAAGGAGACTGAAGCATAGAAAGATTAAGTAACTTGCCTAGAGTTGGAAAGAGGTGGAGTCAGATGATCTTTCTCAAGAGCCCACACTCTCAACTATTGCACTATGTTTCCTAATTCTTGCTCCGAAAAGACCTATCTAGGAAATAACTAAGAACTGGTAAGATAGTATACACTCCAAGTGTAATATCAGTTAAAAGATGAGACAGCTATGTGATCATTCAGAATTGGGTATATTATTTCCCTAAACTAAAAACTCCAACAGTGTATGTCCTCTAGAAAAACAGAACTTTGGGGAACTGGAAAAGTTGACCTTTAGTGTGATTTCGTATTCTGGGGTTGAGTCAGCCCACGAATTTTAACCCATGGTCATTTTTGCCTTTTAGCATCTAGAGTCTAGACTTTGAAGACTAGGGAAAATACATCTTTGACAATATAGCACTGGGGCAAGGCCTTTTCCAGATCCTGTGGCATGAATGCAGTTTGCTGCTGCTTCTTCTGCTCTGAGACTGACTTAGAATAACCTCTCTGTTTCTGTTGAAGACATCAGAGTACCATGATATCATGTATCCTGCTTGGACATTTTGGGAAGGAGGACCCGCTGTTTGGCCAATATATCCTACCGGTCTTGGACGGTGGGACCTCTTCAGAGAAGACCTGGTAAGGTAGGTCCTTTAGAGAGGTTTTATTTATCCCTCTTTGTGGGTCATCTTGAAGTAAACAGTAAAGTATAAGCAATTAATTTTGTTTAAAAGGACTAACTTTTTTTTAAGGACTAACTTTTAAGCTAAAAATGAAAGACAAAAAACTATAGCATAAGCAATTTTGTATGTGTATAAAAATATTTACATATCCATAGAAAAAGAGCAAAAGAAACCTACCCTAAAGTGTCAGCAATGCTTCTGTGGGAGGGATTCTAGAAGCCTCTTCTTCTTGAAAGTTTTCTGTACTGTTAAGTTTCTCTAAATAAGAGTGAGTTACTTTCATAAGTAGGAAAAAATGAATGACCATACTGTGGTGAAGGATAGAAAATTACTTGGAAGCACATAAATGTACTTTGTAATTAAGAGCTAAGTCCTTCAGGCAGGGATGGTGTGGGTATAAATGTCCCATAGATATCTCAAGTACAAGCTTATTCCAAATACTCTCTAGTTCACGATTGAAACCTGCCTTGGCCTGTTGACTGTACCCCGCCATTATTTCAGAATTTAGATTGTCCAGGTCATCAAGCTGTAGGTACTTCTTACCTAGCTACATTTTACATGAATCATTCCAACAACATTGGTACCTAATGAGCAAACTTCTAAAAACACACCTTTCTAGGTTTTATCTCAGATGTAGGGAAAGCAGTAGTTTAATTCAGCTTCATTTCCACAGATATCTATCACCTGTACTAAGTGTGGCTGGAGATTTAAATGAGATGAAGAGAAAGTCCCTTCTCTGGAGAAGCATATAAGGCCGCAGTCCTCAGTGGCAGCTAGAGCCACTGGGTAAAGAAACAAGTTTATTATTCAGTAGGTATAATTAGGAAGTTATTTTTTAAGATAACTTGGTCTCATACTTCATAGAACTGGACCTGGAAATTGTTCTTGTCCAACTGTTTATTTCAGGGATGAGGGAATTCAGGCTCAGAGAGGTTAAGTGACTTGGTCAAGGAACCAATTTAGGCCTGAAGTCTAGGTTTCCAAGTGCATTATTCTCTCCACTTGACTACTTAATATTTCCTATGTTCTCCAGACATTGAGACCATCATTTCTTACTTAGCATTTCATTTTGAACATAATTTTGAGAGAGGGAAAAATAAAAATGTCTTAAACCTTTTTTTCTCCAAGTTATTCCTGACTTTAGTTTTCTAATCCTTTTTTTGTTTTTTCAGGTTCTTGCAAATACCCTTTTCACACTCTTCTTTTTGTAGCTCTTTTCCCACCTGCTGTACATCTATTTTGTTTTTAAAATCATTTTAAAAACAATTTTTTTCTGAATATGAAACCTTTACATGCTCATAAAAATTTATAAATGTGTCCAACTTAGGCAACTTTTTCCCCGCTTATTGGTGTCTTAGAAATCTTTCCATGTCAGTACATATGAAATGACCTCATTATTTTAAACAGTTGCATGGTATTCCATCGGATAATAATTTAATTTATTGTGTCCTTTGATGGACATGTAGGCTGCATGTGTAATATATGCATAATTTCTTGTTTTCTGGACTATTTGAGACTATGTTGCATACCTTATGACCCTGTACCCCTTAATACTTTCGTGCATATTTCCTAAGAGCAAGAGTGTTCTCTTTTATAACCACATTGCAATTGTCAATTAGAGGAAACAATATTAATTTAATACTTAGTTGTCCCAATAATGTCCCATAAGGCACATTCCCCCTCCAGTACAGGAGCCAATCCAGCATCATGTGTTGTATTTAGTCCTCATGTCTCTTTAATCTTTAATCTGCAGTAGCTCTTCAGTCTGTCTTTCTCTTTTGTGACTCTGACATTTTGAAGAATACAGGCCACTGAACATTTTTGATACAATGACACTGAACATTTTTAATAGAATGCTCTTCAGGTTGGTTTTGTCTATTTCCTCATGATTAGATTCAGTTTATGCACTGCTGGCCCAGATACTTACATAAATGATTTTGTGTGTATCCACCTCTCCTTAGAGATGTTAATTTTGATCACCTGGTCAAGGTGTTATATCAGGTTCCTCTACTGTGTAGTTACCGCCCTTGTAAACTAATAAGCAATTTTTAGGGAGATAGCATATGTTTTAAAATCTAATCTTAAGTGAATTTGTTTTTCTTTTGATACCTTCCCCTTTTATTCTTCAGTTGAATCTATTCATGATTATAGAATTGCAATTTTATTTTTCAGAGCCCTCCGTTCAGAATCTCTAGCCCCATGATTTCATTTCTCACCTTTAAACTTTAGTAATCTACTTGCTTATCTACACTGATGTCTGCCTGGCATTTTCCTATTTTTATAAACTTTTGGGAGTTTGTCCCCATTGACTTACTTTTCACTCTGTGGAAGAATTCAGTGTCCCTGTGCATTTAAAGAATTCACTCTATGGTCAGCGGAGGGGTGGGGTTATAAAAGAGGGCTGGGGCAGCACCAAGCTGTGGTGGCCGCTGTTAGTGCTTGCCGGGAGACATGGGTCATTTGAGGGGTGGGTAGGTGGGTAGGAAGAATGAGGGAGAGAGAAAACAGAGATGATACTTGGTTCAAGTCTGTGTCTGCGGCTTTCCCCAGGGACCAAGGAAGTTTATGCTCAAAATTTCAGTATAAATTGATGCATTTTTTGTTGGGTAGTTTGGCAGTATATATGAAAATGTAAAATGTTTATATCCTTTGACCCAGTAATTTTACTTCAAGAATTTATCCTAAGAAGATAATTAGACAAGCATGCAAAGATGTGTGTACAAGGATATTCACTTCAGTGTTGTTTCTTAAAGAAAAAAGTTTAAAACTACCTGAAAGCCCACCAGTAAGGAATTAAGTGAATTACAACATGGTTATAAAATGGAATACTGTGCATGAATGGAAAGTAAAGGTAGCATAGGACTTAAAAACAGGGACTCTGGGTTCAAACCCTGGCTCTTATTAGCTGTGTGACTCTAGACAAATTGCTTAACCTCTCAAGGGCCTCAACTATAAAGTAGGGTTAATGAAACCTACCTTGTAAGGTCATGAGAATGAGTTTATATTTATATAGCACTTAGAACACTGCCTGGAACATGGTAAGTGCTATATAGGTGTTGGCTCTTATTATTATCTATAATATGTCCTAATAAGAATGTTAGCTAGCAACATGCATGGTATGATCTCTGTTATATAGAGCAAGGTTTTTCAATCTTGGTACTCTTGATGTTTGGGGCTAGATCATTCTTTGTTGTAGGGGGCTGTCCTATGCGTTGTAGGTTGTTTAGCAGTATCCCTGGCCTTTGCTCACTAACGCCAGTAGCAATCCCCTAGTAGTGACAATCAAAAAATATCTTTATATACGGCCAAATGTCCCCTTGGGTAGAGGGGCAAAATCACCCCCAACTGAGAACCACTGATGTGGAGAGACGATTGGAAGGAAATTCTTCACTGAAACGTTAAATTGTTAAAAGTAGTTATCTGTAGGTGGGGAGATTCCAGATGAATTTTTTTTACTATTAGAATTTTATATAATGAGTATATTACTATTTTTTCATTAAAAATAAAAAAACAAAAAAACCCATTGCTATAGTGTTTATATTTTGGTGGGAGGGAATATGAGACAGAGAAATAGTTGGACTGGAGAATCGGGTAAAGATGATCCAGCAAGAAAGAACTAGAAGATAAGCCAGGAAAATAGGAGCAGTGGTCTCACCTGAGAGAAAATGGGACACTATCTGAATCTGAAAAGTATCTCTACCTGAAAAGTTTATGTTCTAAATCTCTCCATTACAGCAAGTAGCTCACAAATCCCTCATTAACTCCAGTTCAGTCCAACCCCCTCCTTTTTCAGAGGAAGACTCTACACAAACTTCTGTGAAGGGTTCCTACAAAGTAAGTTAAGAATGATGCATCTGTGGACTAGCAGTTTCAGCAAGGAAGGCTGGCTGTGGTAATGGGTACTGAGACCTGAGTTTCAGGGACTTCGTCTTTATGGAGCACTAAGTACAGTTTTGGGGATACCAGGTGCTTTGGAAAATCGGACTAAATCTCATGATAGCTCCTATGCATCTAAAACATGAAGTCAGGAAGTGATTTGTTTCCTTGCCCTTAATTCAGTTTCTGATATTTTCTGCAGTTGTCTTTGCCTGTTAATTTTATCAATAGACTCTAATTAAAGTGGGGAAGAAATCCTCATTGTACTGAATTAAATAGCCCTAAACATGTCACTTAGTTTTGGGAACTTTTCTTTCAATGTTGTTAACTTATTTACCAAACTGTAGATTTGCAGATATTGCTTGCCAGCATCTCCATAGGAATGAAGTCATAACAAAAGGGAACATAATGTTATTTAGAGCTTTTTCTTTGGAGTAGCCTGGATCAGACTGATTTCAAAATGTGAAGATCTCAACTAATCTTCAGAAATGGTTCAAAGTCATCCTTATATAGTTAAGGAAGAAACATAGAAACTAATGAAATCTATTTTTAGGTCAGCAGCACAGTGGCCATGGAAAAAGAAAAATTCCACAGCATATTTCCGAGGATCAAGGTGATTATACTTTCTGACATTTTACAAAAGTATTTTTCCAGTTAATGTGCAAAATATAAGTAATTTTGAGGGTGTGAGGAACCCTAGTTTAAAGAGAAAGCTAAGATAACTAAGAAATAAACATAGAATCACAGAATTTTAGACTAGAGAAGAACTCAAATTATTTGCCCAAATCACTCTAAGTTGAACTGAAATTCCAAGAAGTAAAGTTCATCTGTCCAGTCATTCAACAGATATTTACAAAGTGCCACGAGTGTGATGGGCTTTGACTATATATAATGCTGAACAGAACAATGAGTTGTCCTCTTGCCTGAGAGATTACAGTTTCCTAGGAGTAGCTTATGATCGTGCCCACAGTCCCTCTGCCACTTAATGGCTGAGTGGGAACCATCACCAGCTCTTCTGACTGCCTTTTTCATCAGACCATGTGGCTGCCAAATAGTGGTGGAAGCGCAGACTGAGACTGGTGAAAATGGAGAGGGAAGCAGGGAAGGAAGGGAGGAAGAGGGAAAGAGAAAAGGTTGGGGAAGGACCCTGTCCATGTTGTTCAGCTCCATATCCCTGGTGCTAAGAACAGTACCCACCACATAGATGCAGAATGAGTACCTGTTAGACAGATGAATACAAAAGAGAATGTTTAGGGAGAGAGTTTTGCAGTTTTCTCAGAGCATCCTTGTCCGAGGTCACAGCCTCTCTTCACTCACAGTGGACTTCAGCCCAACAGCAACTGCTTATGCTTCCTTATCAACCTCTCTGGTTCTCAGATCTTCAGATCAGATTCTTAACTTGGGATCCATGTGCGGACTTCGGGAGTTTTAGGGATTCCTTGAAATTATATGGGGATATGTGCATTTTTCTAGAGAGGGGGTCCACAGTTCTCATCAGATTCTCAGGGGGTCCATGACCCCTCAAATGTCAAGACCATCTGCTACTAGGACCATAACTAGGACTTTTTCTACATGCAGTTTTCAGGTGTTTGAGCCTTTCAGTTTTCTTTTTAATTTAAATATTATACTGGATTTTACAAAGCACACCCCACAAAGGTCACGTAGCTGTTTTGGTGAGTGGTGATTACCTAGTCACACAGCTATGAGTACCAGTGATTAGAGGTTACATGAATCTTCGAAAAGGGAAATAATTCCCTGGGATATGGCTATAGTGCCCAGAACAACATAATCCTAAAGACTAGAATGCAAGCAAAGAAGGGCCAAATACTCCCCTTCCCTGAAGGGTAAAGTGGAGAACAGCCCAGGACCTCCTAGTTGCTGTAGGATCTAGTATCCCCCTCCTCCTCTATTAAAGTAACCAATGAATTGTCCATCAGTGTGTACAGTTTTTTTCATTGGGTCCGATTACTGCTTCCCTTTCAGAGATTGAGAACAGTATTATGATGTAGGACACATAGTTTTATGTCATGTGTTTCTTTTATAGGACAAGTCCAGAACGAGATCCTCTCATTCTTCTATCTCGGAAAAGTCCAAAACTTGTTGATGCAGAATACACCAAAAACCAGGCCTGGAAATCTATGAAAGTAATCACCAATCATCTGACTAGAACTACAGCAGTGAACATTCTCACTCAAAGAACGTTGCCACCTGGGTAGAATTTGAGATTAGGTTTCCTCTCAGTGTTGGGATGAATATAGAGAAAGTTCCATGGACTAAAATTAGCATATATGTAAATTATCCTTTTTCAAACTCACATTGCTTTTCTGGCCCATATTATGACTTGTATTTTATACAATTCTGAAGGTTTAAACAGAGGTCACAAACTTTTTATGTAAAGGACCAGATGGTAAATGTTTTAGGCTTTGCAGATTCTAGAGTCTGGGTTGTAGTTACTCAGCTCTGCCATTGCAGCGTGAGATCAGCCGTAGACAATATGTAAACGAATGAGCATGGCTGTGTTCCAATGAAACTTTATTTATGGCACTGAAATTTGAATTTCATGTAATTTTCCTGTGTCATCAAATATTCTCTTTTGGATTTTTTTCCAGCCATTTGCAAGGTAAAAATAATCTTAGTTTATGTGTTGTGTACAAAAATAAGCAGTGGGCTGGATCTGGCCTGTGGTCTGTATGTTTGCCAACCCCTGGTTTAAACCAGTGGTTCTCAACCCCGACTATACAATCCAACTAGAGAACTTAAAAATCAATAGAATGAATCAGAATCTTTGGAAATGACATATAAGCATCTTCATTTGTTTAAAACTCCCTTTCGCCTTTCATTCTAAGGTGAAAGCAATGACTGGCTTCTTTGGTTTGAAGTCCATCTCTATCCTCTTAACTCTTTCTTGCCTTATTCAAAGAACCTTAAGCCCTAAATGTCCTCATCTGAAATTTCCATATACCATATGAGGATGATATGAAAAAAATGTTTAAACTTCTTGTCATAAAAACTAAGTAAAAACTAAGAAATACTAAGTAAAGCTGCATGTATTTATTATGTGACTGCTTAATTCAAACAGGAGCAAATGCAGTATAAGAAACTTGGTTAAAAAATAAAAATATGAAAAATGTATCCATTCAGCCCAGCATCTACTATGGGAGGCTGCAAAAGCAAACAAGACTTGTTCCCCTCATCGAGTTTACCCTCTGCTAACGTGGCTGGAATACAGATGGGGGTCTCAAACTCCGATACCCCCAGGGGCTGCACTAGTGAGCAGAAGAGAGTGCTGAAGGTCCGGTCATGGCTGCCCAGGGGAATAGGAGCTCTCTTTGCCAAAATCTTCCTTTTTTTTCCCCAAGAAAAGTTGGAAATCTGGGTTTTTGTAAGAAACACCCTACCACCTATAAATGTTGGCAGTGGTTAGAATATTTATTTTTAAATACTTTGTGAGCTCAACAAAATTTGTGTGTGGGCTACACCTCTAAGCCCACCAGCCACCATTTGTAACCTCCTGTGCAGTATGATTTACACAGAGTGAAATGTGCTGCAGGCCATGACCTCTGAGTTCAGGGGATTCACATGGTTCCAAGGGAGCTTAAACTCTAAAATCAGACAGAACCAGGTTGAAACCCAAGCTCTTCTACTTAGGGCCATGCGACCCTGAGCAAGTCTCCCAACTTCTCAAAGCCTTGGCTGCTTCATCTATAAAGTGGGATAATCATGCCTCCTGAGTCTGTTTATTATAAGACTTAAATGAGGTCATGTTGATGAAATGTTTAGCAATGCTTACTGCACAGTGGTCTTCAATGCTCCTACTCCTAGTATTAATAACTTCCTTTTCACTGAAAGGATACCTTGGGAAAGCCAGCTGCTAAGGATGTCCATCTTGTGGATCACTGCAAATACAAGTAAGACTTCCAGAACTCCTGACTCTCCTAGTTTCCCTATTGCTTTTGGAGTAGCTTCACTTTGGGTGAGAGTTTTAATACTAGGGTCTAGCCGGGGTTTGTGAAAGTCACATTAATTCACTTAGCTATTATTTTCTCGGAGTCTGCTGTGCACAAGGCTCTGAACTAGGTTCTGTGGGAACTGTGGAGACATGAAATGTGGTCCCTGCTTCCAAAGAGCTTGCGTGCTTGTAATCAAAGGGATGGGATTCCTTCTCTCCACACCCCGCCCAGCCAAGAGCTGAAGTTAGATCAAGTATTTATTAGGTTATTAAAAACAATTTACGGTCCAACCTGAATAAAGCATATGTAACTATTATATTTAAATGCCAGGACTAAGGATTATATGCACATGTAAAACCAGGTCAGGAGGAGGGCAGTGGGGGGATTCAGAGAGATGAATGCTGATTATACTGCACAGTGGGAACTATAGGGTAGAAGCAGCTCTGGTTGGAGACAGGGGTACATGCATGGGAAATGCTGAAAAGAAAATGTTCTTTTCTAAGTTAGCTTTTTTCCAGGGGGCATTTCTTTGAAGATTGATTAGGTATGCCTGGTTGTCTTCTCCAGATTTCATAAGAGGGAATAGGGAACAGGGCATGCCTTTGACCAGGTAGGGTACCCTATGGGAAAACCAAGGCTTTGGGAGGCCATGATGAGTTCAAGACTTTAGGCCTAGAAAAACTTGTAGCAAAGGGTGAGGTGTTGCTTCCATCTGAGCCTTGTATCCGCTGTACCCAGCACCCAGCTGCTGGCCCTATCAGTCTCTCCCTGGAGAAAGTATCCCTTTTATCCCCTCACCCTGATATTCCCAGGAACAACCTCTAACTCCTGGAACAACAAGGAGTTTATAGAAACTTCACAGGGACATGCTGATGTGTCCTTGAAGACTGAAAATGGAAAAAGAAAGGAGAGGGGGTAATAAAAGGAAAGAAGGGTAAGAGGGAGTAAGAAAAAAAGGTCATATTTGTGGAAGTAGGCATATAGTTTCAAGTATATTTTGCTCTTTCTTTTCCAGGTATCTGTTTAATTTTCGGGGTGTAGCTGCAAGTTTCCGGTTAAAACACCTCTTTCTGTGTGGTTCACTTGTTTTCCATGTCGGTGACGAGTGGCTGGAATTCTTCTATCCACAGCTGAAGCCATGGGTTCACTATATCCCAGTCAAAACAGATCTCTCCAATGTTCAGTAAGCAGCTCTCCACCAAGCAGAGTTTCCGATGACTCCCGCAATCTGCCTCTAAGTCCCCAGCCATTTAAGACATTTACTCCTGATGACTTTTTCCACTGAAAGCTTTTTATTTTTCATATTTGGTTCTCAAAGATAGTATTGCATTATTATCCAACTAGGCTGAGTGGGATTTAATTTTTAAAAGTTCTCTAATGCTGATTTAAAATGTAACATTCAGACAGTATGCAGTGAAAAAGCTCTAATCTCTCAAAGACTAGAGATATGGGTATTCAGTTGTGTTACATTGTCAAAAGGACTTTCAGATACAGCATGAAAATTGACCTCAGTGAAACGGAGGCAAGTTTCCTCTCATGGAGGGAGGGGCTGGGATGAGGAATGGAGAAGGGCCAGAAATGTAAGCTCAGCGCCCTCTTCTGGGGGCCAGAGCAAGAAACAGGAGGGAAATTTTTTTCTTTACTATTGATTTTTGATGTGTATCATTGAACATTTCTCTATTTTTCCAAATATGTTCCGGAACTACAACATTGTCTTCTGCCTGTGTGTGAGATATTTGTTGCTGCTGTTGTTGTTATTATTTTGTTCCTGTGAGGACCTGTTATCTTTGCTGTAAAAAAGAAATAATTCACCATCCACATATCTAGAGATTAACTATGGACCTCACTCTGTGATCTCTCTGACTTAGTACTAATGAGCTTGGTCTGTATTTCAGAGCCTAATAATTCTTTCCATTTTAGGGAGCTGTTGCAGTTTGTAAAAGCAAATGATGATGTAGCTCAAGAAATTGCTGAAAGGTAAGTTCTGTTCATTTTTCTTTTTCCACTTTATCATCCCCATTTTGCCTGAGCTAATGTCATAAGAATGCTGTTACCATGGTGATACCTGAATTTCAGCCTCATTATACAGAGATGATCAGAATCAAAGCTGTCTTGGGGGAAAACACACATTCACATATGTCCCAAGCCCGTACTCTGTAGAGTTAGACTGAAATCTTTGAAGTCATTCAAGTACTGTTTCTGAGGATTGGCTGTTTACATATTTGTTTTTAAGAAAAAAAAAATCATGTCTATTTCCAAACGCATGTGTGTGGATATGATGGCTATAGAGTTGGTTCTGAAGATCAGAGTTAATTTATATAAAGTACTCTGAACAGTGCTTGGCACAGGTAAAAACGCTCAAGTGTAAGCTACTAGTATTATTCAATGGTGTGCTTTATTCTTGTTAATCTTGTCTCTAGGGGAAGCCAGTTTATTCTGAACCACTTGCAGATGGATGACATCACCTGTTACTGGGAGAACCTGTTGACTGAATACTCTAAATTCCTGTCCTATAATGTAACAAGAAGGAAAGGCTATGATCACATTATTCCCAAAATTTTGAAAACTGAACTCTAGTAGTCATCATTGAGCCATAGTCCTCTCTATGGCAGCAGATCTCAGACATCCTGTGGTGAGAAGCTCACTGTGAGTGTGACACCTATACCTTGGATACTGTTACCAAGCCAAATACCTGGTTTTCCTTATCATGCTGCACCAAGAGCAACTTTCGAGAAAGATCCAAAATATGTTTAATATAGATATGAAGCAGCTCAACACTTTGGCTGAATAAGGACCAGAAATCATGAGATGTGGGTTTTGAACCCGATTCTGCCTTTCATTTTCTTAGGACCAATCACAGCTTGTGCCTCAGATCATCCACATGTGTATGTCCCTCACTTTGGAACTGACTGTGCCCATGGGATGATGCCCTTTGTCTCATTGTTTGGAGTAGAAAGTCAATCCTTTGGAACTAGTACAACTCATCACCACAGTTCTGCAGTTATTCTACTCTTGATTTCTGTTGCTATATTTTAATGTAGAAAGCCCTTTAGGGTTTGTGAAAAATACTTGGGGATTATTTCCTAAAAGGTCTAAGGAAGCAGTAGTGTGCCATGCCATGATGTAGGAGATCTCTTTTGTCAAAGCCTAAACTCTTTGGTACTCAGGAGATTTCTATAAAGCCACGTAGAAGGGGGCCAATTGCATGAGCAATTTTTGCAATTGGATTTCAAGTTCCCTTTTTGTACCTTCACACCCTTCTTTATGGTCTCTTTCAAAAAGAAGAGATAAAAACCTCTTAATAAATTTAGGAGATGGTCCTTACTTTTTAGAGGAACTGTGCATAAAACAGCATCTCTTCCTCATTCTTCACACGCCCTTAATATTTTTCCTCCTTGAGTTGGCGGTAGTCCATGCTTGCAGGGATCTCAAGGAGTCTTCATGTGTGAAATGGTGTTAAGTTGGGAGTTTAGAACATTCAACTTTAGCACTTACTTATATAGGAGATGTTTGTTTTAGCGCAAATCCATGTTGGAGTGCTTCCTTTTCCCTTTTGAAAAAGACATTTGGATAGTAGTTTAATCTCAGGCTGTTCTCCCTAACATAGTTGAAAATGAAGAAAAAATTTTAGATTAAAACCCATATAGTCTGTCCCTGGTGGCACAGTGGTTAAGAATCCGCCTGCCAATGCAGGGGACAGGGGTTCAAGCCCTGGTCCAGGAAGATCCCACATGCTGCGGAGTAACTAAGCCCGTGCGCCACAACTGCTGAGCCCGCGCTCTAGGGCCTGTGAGCCACAACTACTGAGCCTGTGTGCCACAGCTACTGAAGCCCACGCACCTAGAGCCTGTGCTCCGCAACAAGAGAAGCCACCACAATGAGAAGCCCACGCACCAGAACGAAGAGTAGCCTCCACTCGCCACAATAGAGGAAGCCCGTGCGCAGCAATGAAGACCCAGTGCAACCAAAAATAAATCAATAAAATAAATTTATAAAACAAAAACAAACAAAAAAAACCCATATAGTCTCATGACACAGAACCAGCCTCGTCCCTTAGGCCCAAACTTTCCACAGAGAAATCAACTGTTTGCCTTTGCCTTTTTTTTTTTTTTTTTTTTTTTTTGTGGTATGCGGGCCTCTTGCTGTCGTGGCCTCTCCCGTTGTAGAGTACAGGCTCTAGACGCGCAGGCTCAGCGGTCATGGCTCACAGGCCCAGCCGCTCCGCGGCATGTGGGATCTTCCCAGACCAGGGCACGAACCCGTGTCCCCTGCATCGGCAGGCGGATTCTCAACCACTGCGCCACCAGGGAAGCCCTGCCTTTGCCTTTTAAGAACTGTTTGGTATTAACTGGTTTCAAAATTAGTAAATGTGAGATTCAGTTATATAAAATCAGGGACTTTATTCCACTTGTGAAACATGTGTTGGGCCTTTTAAACTCCCTTTCACAAAATTGTAAACCTACGGACCTTCTTAGAGGACCTGCTGGTAAGATCATTGCATAGAATAAGGCAGGTGTTTAAAATTGGATTTTTTTGAGTATTAAAAACTCATGGGAGGGGCTTCCCTGGTGGCGCAGTGGTTGGGAGTGCGCCTGCCGATGCAGGGAACGTGGGTTCGTGCCCCGGTCCAGGAAAATCCCAAGTGCCGCGGAGCGGCTGGGCCCGTGAGCCACGGCCAATGAGCCTGCGCGTCCGGAGCCTGTGCTCCGCAACGGGAGAGGCCACAGCAGTGAGAGGCCCGCGTACCGCAAAAAAAAAAAACCTCATGGGGACTGTGTTTTTAGGTGCTATAAGTCTGGCGTTAAGCAGTCCAGATTTCTGAGTTGTACTGTGGTTTTGCCTTATCAATAGGAGGCCCTGGTAGATATTATCATTCCATTTTAATTTTCTTCTCACTAAACTAGGAGCAAAATTTTCTGTCCTTTGGATTAGGAGCTGAAGGTGCATTTCCCTGGGAGTGTTTCCTACTTTGCTTCAAGATCCAGCTCAAGCATCATCTTTCAGAATCCTTGTTTTCATTCCTCTAGGCAGTTAGAGGCTATCATAATACTTCGCTCATGCCTGTATTATATGATGTCACATTGCACTGTAGTTATTTGACTGTTTCTCCTACTGTTCTGTGAGCTTCTTCATGGGTGGGAATCATGTTTTACTTACCCTGATTTCTCCATTATCCAGCACAATGCCTCACACAGAAGGATGCACAGAAGAATGTTGGAAGGATGGATGGATGGATGGATGGATGGATGGATGGATGGGGACAGCAGGCTTAACTAAATCCTATTTACAGACTGCCCAGACGTTGACTTCAAGGGGGACTGGACAAGACTGTAAGAATTGGATCAATGCAAATTCTCACCTGCCTTTTGAAGAGTTAATAAGAACATCTTTGTATTTAAGTACAGCAAATGTTATTCAGATTTTACAGTTATTTGTTTACCTCTGCGTAGATGGTATGAGGATGGTGTGTAATGACATGTAAAATGTATGGTTTTGAAAATAATTTTTATCTCCATAACTTTTGAAGTTGTTGTTGTTGTTTGTTGTTAATAATATCTGGGTCTCAAACTTACCATTTCTTCCTCAGAGAGTTAGAAGCCACACTTTTCTTCAAGGAAAGAAAATAATTCAATTTATTTGAGTGAAGTGGGATACTTGGATAACACAAGTAATGATTTTCCTTTATTTGGGGAGTATCATCTGTGTGATGTTGTCAATGTGCCACCTTATTCTGCTGTTATATCAGGTTTTCCTAACGGAAAAGAAAAGAAACCACCTCTAGCTGGTTTAAGCAAAAGAACTTTTTAGAAGGATATGAGGGCGTCTCCGAGTAGTTGGAAGGGTAGAAAGCAGAGCAGTTTCAGGAATATCAACAAGGGTTTGGATAGTTTCTGGAGTGCTGCTCTGTGCAGTTCCAGAGACAGCCAGGCTCTGTCTCTCAGCCCAAAATTCCCAAGAGAAAAACGTTCAATGGGCTCCTTTGGGTCAGTTCTGAAGAGGATAGTTCCCTACCCTTTACCCCTGCACTATGAACAAGAGCAACACAGTTACATTAAAAAACCATCTTCTCATGCATCTAAAGATGCCTTCACTTAACGTAATCCTACTGCATCCCGAGGTAAGATGTTGTGGGTGAAGCAAAGGGGTACAATTATAAATCACTCATTTAATATTTATCAGATACTTCTTGAGCATTTACTGTGTACAGCAGTGGGAGATAAGAAAATGTTTACAACAGGCTCCCTAGCATGAAGGAGCTCTCTAGGTGAGATGATAAAGTAAAAATAATATGAGAGGCTTCATAGGCAGATGGTAATTAAGGTGATATGAGGCCTTAATCATAAGGCCAATTATTCATAAAGACAATGTGGAGCTGAAGTTTAGAGGGAGAAGAAATTTCTATCTGGTGCAGATGGAAACTTCCTGGAGGTAAAAACTGAGTTACACTTTGAGGGATGGTTAAATGAAGTGGTCCTTGGAGTTCTCAGAATTCATTCTCTTTACCTGTGGTAACAGTTTATGTCATATATAATATAATAAAATGTAATATATGTAGCAAGGGCAGTACCTGGTGAACCTAGCAGGGAAAGGGAACCTTCTGCCGCCTGGGAGAAAATTCATGATGGGGGGAGAAGCTACTGGGTTCTATGAGCAGAAATCAGCAAAAGGTCTGAGGGTAGAATAGTGGTGGTTCCAGGCACACTGTGCTGACCACACTGAAATTTTCCCTTGATGCCTCTACTGTGGTGGCAAATGCACATCCTGGGGAGGAGTCAGCTAAATGTGAAAGAGTGGTCTGAGAGAGCCACGTGACACCTTTTGGCTTAGTGTTGCTCTGAGACCCTTCAAAAAGGCAGACCACAGAGCAGGGAGAGTACTTTCATAGTGGTAGAGGAAGGTAAGCCCCAGGGGCTTGGAGCAGCGGGAGAGTGGGAGGGTGACAGAGTAGTTGTCTGAGGAGCTGAGATGGAATAGCAGCAAAAGTGTGAGTGGGGCCTAGGGTCCGTGGACTTCTTGAGCGACCAGATGGCAAAGGGAACCTTACAAATGAAGCTTAGTTACCCAAATGAGAAACCAGGTATGGAGTTAGCAAAATTTGCCTGTTTACATAACCTCATCTGTATCTGTAAGGTAGTGGGGGGACATTTGAGTTGTATATAAATGATTTCAGTAATAACTGCCCAACACTCCCACCCTCCAATTCAAAGTTCTCATCGCAGAATGATTCTGGGGTCATCTTAAGCATTTAGATTTTCCACATGTACACTAGACAGACTGGACAGCCATTTCCTTGGGCTTTCAGGCCTTGGGACTTTATCCCGGTGCCCACCTCCACCTGTATGGGATAGGCAGCAACCTGCGGCCAGAGCCAAGAGTCAGAGGATCTGAATTCTTTATTGGACAACCTATGTGCCAGCCATGATAGGTACTGGGGATAGAGAGATGAATATAAACGGTCTCTGACCTCAAAGTTAGTTTACTGAGACACACAGCAAATAGGAAATCGTGATGCAACGTAGTAAACGTTATGTTGGGAACTGAATCTAATCCTGGCTCCCAGACACCAGAGATCTTCCTGGCGCCGTGACTGACTCAGCTAGTCACTCTTATCAGTTAACTTCCTGGGCCTTATCTATAGAATTCCAGCTATCAAATTCCTGAACTCTATTTACTGTATCCTACTGAAGAGTGTAACGATTTGTAATTACACCTAGAAAGGAATCAAGGATGGGTAGGGATTGGCAAAGAGAACATGTGACTGTATTTGGTTGCTAGCAAAGATTAAGTGAAATTACACAAACCAGTTTGAGAATATTTTAAATGCGTGCATTTTAATAAAAACTATACTTTGAAGCACATATTAGTGGAGACTGTAGTGACGGGAAATTATTGCTGGACTATCAAGCAAACGCCTGGTAGAAATTCCAGAAATTGTCCTGCCTTTCGAGAAACAGTAGGCATACGAACTAAGGGGAGTAAAACCCATCTTGTGAAGCCCAGGGCCGATTTCTTTAAAAAGAGTTCTGGAAATCTCGGGGAAACTGGCACCAAGACCCCTCTTCAACGCCTCGGTCCTTTCCGAAAACAAGAATGGACCCCACCCAGCCCGGTAGTCCGTGACAGGGTAAGTTGGGCTTGTATTTGCGCAAATTGCCTTCCCCTTTCCGTACTCCACTTGTAGTGAACACTGCACTTTCTTCACCTACATGGGGTTTCTGCCGTTTTAAATACGCTAACCTACTTTAGCTTGAGAACACGTCTCGCCGCCTGCAAACTGCCCAACTCTCCCGTTTTCCGGGCGCCGGAAGACCAGGCACATGACGCCAGAGTGGGGTCCAGAGAGCGTTGACCGTGTCTACTCTCCGCCACCTCACTTCCGGCGGGGCGACGCCGCACCGCAGAGGTCCTTCCCGCCTCCAACCGGAAGTGTGTTCGGATCCGGCTCCGCCTTTGCTCCTCTTTTGGCCTTTGCCCTCGTTGGGGCGGGACTTCCTGTCTCGTGTGTCCAAGGGCCTCCAAAGTGAGGCCTGGCGCTGAGGGCAAGTCTGTCAGGCGGTGTGGCAGCGGATACGGCCGCGAATTAGCTCGGGCGTAGTGTACGGGTACTCGTCCACTCCTTCTTGCAGTTATCCTCGCTCTTCTCCCACGGCGCCTCCAGGAGGCCTCGGCGCCCTGAGCGCCCAAGCGAGTGTCTGTCGGCAGGTTCGTAGAGGGCCATGGAGGTGCCGCCGCCGGCGCCACGGAGCTTCCTCTGCAGGGCGCTGAGTCCTTTCCCTCGGGTCTTTGCTGCCGAAGCTGTGGCCGCCGATCCCAAGGCTCTTGTGAAAGACCAGAAGCTGCCTTCCTACGTCCCAGAACCCCAAAACCCGGAATCCGGATGGGACCGCCTCCGAGAGCTGTTTGTCAAAGAGTAAAAGTACCTACTGTCTGTGGGGAGGGGTTCGAAGGAGGTGACCTGCTGCCTGTGTCATCTAGGGCGAAGGACCCCAGAGTGGTGGGATTTATCTTTGTGGGATTTGGGGTTTTAATATTTGTATTCCAAATTTGTATCCTACCATTGCCGTTTGGTAGTTCTATTGGTTGACAGGCCGGTTTTCAGATGGTAAGGGTGAGATTAACTGAAAGTCAGAGCTTTTAGGGGTTTTAGGGACTGTAGTCTTAGTGTAATCCCCCGATTTTACAGATGAGAAGAATTGAAGCAAGCTACTTAGTGATCTGCAGGACTCCACTCCAGTATTCTTTTTCACGTTTCACTTGATCCCAAATTTTCATGAACAGCAGCCCTCCTCCTCGCCATAAAAGTGGAGGTTGGAGAGATAACAGAGAGTTGTAAAGTTTTTATTCTGCCAAATAAGGAATATATAAAAAAATAGTAGCAACTGTTGTCTCATCAGTTTATAAAAGAAAAGATATTAGCTGGATTCACAAATAAGGATGTTTCACAATAAAGAATAAGCCTTTAAACTAACTTTAATGGAAACCTCAGGATAATTAGTTAATTTCATCATGTTTTAAAATTCATCACTTACTGGTGAAAAGTTAGCCCTCTTATGAAGTACTTTACCATATACTACACTGTGTTATCAAGTGGATAAATTAACATTTAAGTTTTAGTATGTTGCTGAGATAGGGCAGGGGAGCTGGTGGAATTGTATTTAATTACTTTATTTAGTTTCATCATCTCATTTTAAAGATACCGAGGCCGCCCTTCTCATTGGTCGTTCCAAAATTTGAGATATCTGTGAACGATCCTGTGTAGTACACAACAGAAAAGTGTTATTTTGATCAGCTTTATAAACAACAGAATGATGAGCTGAAAGAAATTTGGAAGATAATTTAGTGTGACTTTCATTCTCCCTTCCATGTCATGGGTGAGGAAACCTAGGTTCAGAGTGATTGTGTTCTGGCTGCAGGTCATTTAGCAGTGGATGACAGACCCAGAACCACAACCCCATTGCTGTTACTTATAGTCCAGGTCCTTTCCACCACTATTCCTTGTTTGTTCACCGTTCATTAGCTCTTAGGGCCA
Source organism: Tursiops truncatus (assembly GCF_011762595.2). Taxonomy (NCBI): domain Eukaryota; kingdom Metazoa; phylum Chordata; class Mammalia; order Artiodactyla; family Delphinidae; genus Tursiops; species Tursiops truncatus. The sequence continues at coordinate 78,748,064 of NC_047037.1, read as the reverse complement.
ATCATGTAACTTCTTAGAGCCTCTATCTATAAAATGAAGAAAAATGTCACCTATGTCATGGAATTTTTCAGAGGATGAGAAAGAGGAAAGCATATTGCATTTCCTGGCTTGTTAAATCTTAAGCTCTTTTACATTTACTCTTTTCTGAATTCTGCCAGTTTTTATGTAGATGTTGTTTTTGGTCCTTATTCATTATAAAAGATAAAATAGAAAGTTCAGCTTATAGCAGTTTTTCCTCTTGATATAGGAATTAGTTTCCTAAGAGATTTTATTTAGGTTTCTCTCTTGTATATGCAGGAACTATAAAAACTTACTGATTCTGATTTCAGAAATGTAGTGGTTGTTATTGGCAATTAGAATTAAACACTTGTACAGCCTCTGAAGAAAGCAAGTTAGTAATGTAAAAAATTAACATTTAGTAGTTTACTTATGTAGGAGGGCCATTATTTATAGTAACTGAACACTTACAAACTTAGCTATTTCTTAGAGCAATTTCCAGAGGACGTCTTGGAAGCTCCAGTATGGGTTCTGGTTTCTTATGCTTTTGAGAGTAATAGATTGGATTAAATGGTAGTTTTTCCCTGTTATTTTAGGTTTGTCTGTGTTGCCGACTGCATGGTGAGCTTTCTTAGTCAATGGTCTTTAATAATACAGGCCCATCTGAGCATGACATAAAAATTAAATATTCAGAAAGATAAAGTTTTGATTTTTTTTTTTACATCTAGGAATTCATTCTGGCATATCTTGTCCTAAAATCTCATAAGCTCGTGTAATTTCCAAAAGTTATCTAAAAATTCAGAAAGGGAAATATTGATCTGTACATCCAGTTCACAAATTCTTTCTGTTTACAGGGATATGGTAGAGCTGTAATAGTCATCAAATAAAATAACCTTAAAAAACAACCTTTTTATTGGAGTATAGTATGCACCTAGAAAAATGTACATAAGTATACCACTCAGTGACTTTTCACAAAGCAAACATAGCTGTGTATGCAGCCCCAAGACTGTTAACAGCATCCCAGAATCTCCCCCTGGTGCCCCTTCCTTGTCACTGCCTTCCCAAGAATAACCACTAGCTTAATTTCTGAAAGCATAGATTAGTTTTGGCTGAGATTTGAGCTACTTGTAATATAATCATTTAATTCATCAGAAGATTTAACTGGTTCTGCCCATCATGAAAAGTGTAGCCCTTTTAGCATTTGAGATAATTCTGATCATACTGTCTTTTGGAGAGCAGTATGCATAAACTAATCCCAAACAACACTGTCTTTTTGATGTTTAGTGAACAGCAGAGAACGTCAAAAGAACTTCAGGATATTTACAAGGCGGCAATTTCAGCAGGCGTCATTGGCTGGGCATATGGGGGGATACCAGCTTTTATTCATGCTAAACAGCACTATATTGAGCAGAGCCAAGCAGAAATTTACCACAACCAGCTTGATGCAGTGGTATGTACTGGTGTTCTAATAGTATTTGGGGGCATGCCAATTTAGCTGTTCCTTTTACACTTAGTCATCTAGTTAGGTGGTAGGGTTGGGAAGGTTTAGGAAACAAAGTCTGTACTTGACAGCAATGCAAGTACTAATGCTAAAGTGCATACACGAGCCTCGTCAGACCACTTTTCTTATCTTCAGAATTGATCACCACTTATGGCTCTACTTTCTGAAATATATTTCTACACCCGTGCTAAATCGTCATGGCTCAGCTATAGCATATTTATCCTATTCAAAATGCCTCCTGCAGTACACTAGCTCACACTAAAACAATAATTAACACTTAGAGCTTTATAGCTTGTAGAGTGCTAACTCATTTGTTATATCTTAGCTCTGTACATCAATTCTACTGTATTAGTGAGAAAGTTACAGCTCAGAAATTTTAGTTTTTTGAAGCTTTTTTTTGAAATTGTGTCAGACTTAAAAGTTGCAAAAGTAGTACCAGTGTCCCACAGTATCCAAGGGGGATTGGGATCCAAGGACTCCTGCGGATACCAAAACCCGAAAATGCTCAAGTCTTTTGTATAAAAAGGCACAGTACCATAGACCCCCCATATCCATGATTCCACATCCTCAGGTTCCCAATCTGAGGATACAGAGGGCTGACTATACAAAGAATTCCTGTATACCTTTCAATCAGATTCTCCAAATGTTAAAATTT